>NC_136499.1:19269187-19599187 GCF_053919585.1 Euprymna scolopes | reverse complement strand
TTTCCATGGCAAGTGCGCGTCTGATCTCCAATCCCTCGCCCCCCACCCTCGCCAATCTTTCACGAGAAACACCCGTCTGGTTGAAACTACTGTCAATAATTTTCCCCACTCCCTATCTGTGCCTAAATCCGAACGTAGATTCCATGAGCAAAGCTTCTTTCTTAGAACTACATGCTAGTGGAACTCTCTGCCACTTGCCTGTTTCCCACCTGACTACAACTTGGACGTCTTCAAGTCCAACATAAACCAACTCCTGACAAACCGCCCCTTAAGTAAAACACTCTATCGAAAACCCCCAATACTAATGATTACTACAATACTATCTCATTGATTACTGTACACGCAATAACCCTTATCCCTGAGTGGCCTTCAGGCCTTGATAAGTGGTGACCCCCATGTAAAAAAAATCCAGATTACCTATATATTATTATGTAAGAGAGAAAGAGAGGGTGTGAGAGAGAGTGTGTGTGTGAGAGAGAGAAAGAAAGAGAGAGAGAGACTATGTGTGAAAGAGAGAGAGAGAGAGAGAAGAGAGAAGTTGGTGGGTGTTCAAAAGTCAGTGTTGAGGAGATTTAGTTAAAAAAAAAACAGATGGTAAAAGCTAAAAACAGTTCAGACATGTGCGTGTGTCTGTATGATCGCATATATATATATGTATATATATTTCACGTATGATGCTATCTCCGATGTGCAAACATCTTTTATTTCTCCTTGTGTTTGAATATTTGAGTAGATACACTGGCAGGTAACATGTACTAAATAAAGCGTATAAAATATTTTAGAGAGAAAGAGAGAGGGGAGGGAGAAAGGGGAAGAAAGTGTGCGTGCGCGCGCGCGTGTGTGTGTGTGAGTGAGTGTGTGTGTGAGAGAGAGAATAAATGTTGCTTTTTAAAGGGTAGAGGTGTTTTGTTTAGGCAGCGTACGAATTAGTCGTATAATCATATCTACGAAGTTGGCGCTTAGCAAAGATCACAAAGAGTCACAAGCGAAACCCTTCAGCCAACAAAGATGTTTTCTTTAACACGCCCATATAACCAGCAGCTTAGTACTCCAGTTTTAGGCCAGTCGAGATTCGTTTTGGCTTCATTCTGGCAGCCGAGAAATTATTTGATCTATCACACCCTTGTTTATCAGTAGAGGATATGATCCGAAGCCCCATCCCTCCCAGGAATTATCTCTTTCGTTCGTCCTGAAGAATTATTGTCGATCGCCTGAGGTGTCTGTACGGAAAGATATCGACCGGTCAATTCTTGGCTATTCTTGTACCGGATCAGACCCCACCCCCTTGGAGAAGGTGTTTTACTCTACCTTTCGGCCTTGTGTCACACAGTGGGAAGCACATAACTAGGGCAAATGTAATCAACTCCGGTTAGACCCATCTACACAATGCGAGGCGTCATTATTCTGTGAAACGAGGAAACATCTCTGATAATAATGAAACCTTAAACGTAGACATGCATGTACCTGTTTACATAATCCTATCAAACTCCACAGATATTACTGTTTCGCAGATTTTGAGGTGTACAACCAAATATTTTCCGTGGTTGGCACACCCTGGAAATTTAAGACCTAAAGTTTAGAAAAAAATGCCTCGCGAAAAACTAGTTGGTAAGTTTTTCAGTAATGCACAACCCGCATTACTTTGAATGTGGATTTTCTGACTTGGTTTTCCAGGATTTTCTGTCCGATTACGAACGGAATAATTTTATCTCTTTAATCGGAGACTCGTCTGATGAGCGCCGTTTTTAATACAGAGGCTTTTTCTTAAAAAAAACTAGCACTTATAATATACATTCTGTTCTATTCATTTTATTTAATGGTTAATGATACAAAAAAAAAAAAAAACTAAAAAAAAACAAACTAAAAAAGATAATAAAATAATAAAGATCTAAATAAGTAACATTATTATCAGTGCAGGCATATAGATTAAAGCCGGGTGTATGTATTATTTTGCATACTCTCTTCGGATTAATTTCAGTTGTTGTTTTGTTTTTTGGTCCCTCGACAAAAGGAGGGTAGACCTGTAAATTCACCCTTGTCCGTTCGTCCGTTCGTCTGTCTGCACTTTTCTCGATAACTACGCCTTGGACTTTTTTTTTTTAATTTTGCACAAACATTAAATATGATATGAGTAAAAAAGGAACATAACAGATTTTCCGGAAAAACTCCAGTTGCTCCTCTAAGAGTGTCTGTCGGGTTAAAATGGCTAAAATTGACATTTTTGTGCTTATTAAAAAAAATGATGCCTTGGATCTTTATAAAACTTTCTTAAAAATTGTAACTTTTTTTATTTAATTTTTTTTTACACAGTGATCACCACTTATCAAGGCCCGGAAGCCACTCGGGGATAAGGGTTATTGCAAGTACATTATGTTAGTGTGGAGATTTGATGAAGTGTTTACTTAAGGGGCGGTTCATTAGGAATTTGTTAACATTGGAATTGAACACATCCAAGTTGTAGTCCGGTGGGAAGCAGGCAGACGGAACAGAGTTACACAGGCGTGCAGTTCTAAGAAAGAAGCTTTGTTCATGGAATCCGTGTTTTGATTTAGGCACAGATATAGAGTGGGGGAAATTTTTCACAGTGGATTCAGCTAGACGGGTGTTTTTCGTGAAAGGGGGACCAGAGATTGGAGTTCAGACGAGCACCTGCCATGGAAATAACGATAAAACGTCTCTTCTATGGGAGAGAGGTTGCAGGGTAGAGAAAAGGGCATCCTCCACTAAGCCACGAAGTCTATTTTGTACTCTGTCAAGGCAGGGTTGGCTGTTTTTAGCAGCTCCTGCCCAGATATGGCAACAGTATTCCATCCTTGGACGTACTTGGCTTTTATATAGATAGAGAATTGCATCAGTAGTGAGATATCTTCTCGAGCGGTAGAAGGACCCCACCATCTTTCCAGCGACCTTGGCAACAGACTTGATGTACGTGTTCCATTTCAGATCAGGAGTAAAGGTCAAACCCAGAAGCTTGTCAAAACACGGGGCCTCATATGTGTTTAGGGAGGTCATTGATGTAGATCAGGAAGAGATTGACCCCTGAGGGACTCCAGCATTTATATTGCAGGCCTCCGATTTTTGTCAATCTATCACTACTCTTATGAGTCTATCGGAGAGAAATGATTTAATGATTGAGAAAACATTTCCAGTTATACCGTAGCTGGAAATCTTGTGAAGTAGACCCTTATGCCATTCCTTGTCGAAGGCCTTTGATATGTCAAGAGCAATTGCCCTAGAAAGGAAGCCTTTGTCAAGAGATTCACTAATACTGTGAGATATAACCGTCAGCACATCTGCGGTAGATCTTGCAGAGCGGAAACCATATTGTGTGTCACTAAGAAGGTTATTCCTGCTGAGGTGGTTGACTATTTCTCTATTTAATATGGATTCCAGCAACTTACTCATAACACACAGGAGACGTATTGGTCTGTACTGAGAGGGAGATGACTTATCACCTGAATTCTTAAATACAGGGCAAACTGATGAGGTCTTCCAGTGAGTCGGAAAGCACTTCTCCTTAAGGCAGCGCTTAAATAGTTTCGTAAGTATGGGAGCAAGTTCTGGTTGAAGCTTTTTTAACACTATAATTGGGATGCCATCAGGGCCAGTTGCTTTACTTGAATCTAGGTTCTTGAGTAGCTTGGCGACCTCATGCACGCATATTTGTATGTTACCTAGCTTGTTCTGTGTTATAGGAGGAAATATGGGGAGTTGATGGCCTTCGTCGCATAGGGTAGAATTATCTGCAAAGTTCTTTGCAAATAGTTTGGCCTTGTCTGACGCTGACGAGATGACCTCTGGTCCATTAATAATGGTTGGGATAGAACGCACATGTCTGTTCAGGATCCTATTTGTTATTTGTCAAAACTGGTGGAAACCAAGCCGCTGATCAGCTTCCTTGGATTTAACAGACTGGGCATATAGCTCTCTTGCATTTTTTATTACTCTTTTACAGTGGTTGCAGGCAGTCCTGAAAGCAGCTTTAGTCTCAGTGCATCTATTACGTTGGTAGCTATGGAATAAGTGATTTCTGTGCGTGATAGCAGCAGCACATTCTGGGGAGAACCATGGCTGGCTGTTAGGTTTTTGTTGGAATTTTTTAGATGGTATGAATTGGTCTATGCCTACAATTAACCATTCGGTCAGATCTGATACTATAGAGGGCACTTCCTTTTTACACATGGAGTGCAGATGTAAGTCAGATATGAATGTACGGAAGCTATCCCAGTCAGCCATAGACTAACTGATTTCTATATAATTTTGCTTGTCTATACTTCGCGATGACTCTTCGTGTGCACCAGGGGTTCTTTTAGGGCTAATAAAAACACTCCCATTTTACCATATTTGTCCCAAATTTTCTGTGTATGTCTATTTAGCAGTTTTGCATGGTGCTGAACTCAAATTTAAATATGCTAAGGCCTTGGGGACTTTTGGGGCTAAATGGGGAGTGGGGCAAATGATGGACATCTCTTCTTTTTTTTTCATAGTGCAGAACTCAAATTTACATATGTTAAGACGTAAAACTGCACCGTTTGTTCATTTTCAACAGGATTTGACGCTCCCTGGGGACCTTTGGGGCTAAATGGTGGTGTGAGGGGGAATGCTGAACTTAGTCAGTTTTATGCGTCGTTCACTGGGCACTCACGGGGGACCATACATTGTTCACTTGTTGTTTTTTTAATTAACGTTATCTCTCTTCTATTGTAGCACTGAGGCCCCTACTAGTCATCGCCAAGACTGACGAACTTGCATGATGATGATGATGATGATGATGATGATGCCGCTGCTGCTGCTGATGATGATATGAGCTCTTCTATTATATAAAAGGAACGTTGTTTGTGTGTTTGTTTCCTATGGGATCGAAAACGGCTTAGTCGATTTTGATTAAATTTCACACGAAGTTACTTTATGTGCGTCGCAGTGTTCTTAGATCGTTTTTGTATCGGAATGTCTTCGATAAGTATCGATAATCTATAGTCGAAATAACTCGATGAACGAAGGAACAGGCGATTTTGACCAAAGTTAACATCTTACAGAGTCTCACAAGTGCATTTGTTTTATTGCCACAGAAGCTGAAAGACTAAACATATAAAATCAAAACTAGGTTCTTTTTTATGACAGGGGCGCGTTCGAAATAAATGTTTCTGTTTAAAGCACAATTTCATGGCTTTTTTAATTTTCAACTTAAATTCAAGCCATTATCACTGCACAACCAGTAATGCCAGGCATATAAAACCAACAGGAAGCTCTTTCATATGACAAGTGCACGTTCGAAATTAATATTTCTGTTTAGAGCACAATTGAAAAACAATACTTGACTTTTGCATTTTAAACTTAGATTTAAGCCATTATATACAAAAAAATAATTTTATAAAATCATAGTATGTTTTCTACAGTGCAATGTAGACTACAAAGTATTGTGAACTAAGTTCCTGCTGGGAGACATGTGAAGCTTCCTCCCGGTACACGGCGATGGGCTCCAACGAGAGCAGGCAATCAATCGATTTGATTGAAAAATGGGTGATAACAATAAGAATGTGGAAGTGTGAGACATTTGTTGATCATCATCCAATCCCGGACAACATCGGGCCTTCCTGCTAGTATACACACACACACACACACACACACACACACACACACACACACACGCACACACACACATATATACACACACACACATATATATATATATATATATATATATGTGTGTGTGTGTGTATATATATATATGATGAAAATAATGGAAAGGAAGTCTCGAAATAAAGACGAAACGTTGATGAACACATAATACGGTTTGTTCCTTTTTATTTTCTCTCTCTCTCTATATATATATATGTGTATGTGTGTGTGTGTGTGTACTAGCAGGAAGACCCGATGTATATATATATATATATATATATATATATATATATATATATATATAGTTCTGTGCGTAAAGTAGTGGTTACTACACCAAATGCTTCGTGATATCGCGAGCTGTTTCAGCAGCTTTTCGGCCTAGCTTGAATTGAAATAAGAAAATTGTGCGAATTTGCTTTTTTTTCCATCTTATATATATATATATATATATATATATTATATATATATATATATGATTGATGTGTAGTTTGTTTGAAGCATTGTGTGGGATAGGTATGTAGTAAAGATTTAGAAGGCTGTCACAATGCGAGGAATGAAATATAGTCGTTGTTGGTAAAAGTAGATGAGAACAAGTGGCGATTTACAAATCAGTAAGTATATACACATATGTTTATATATACATATATTTATTCAGTTGTATTAGGTAAAATGTCTTACTTGTTATGTGTGCGACAATATCCATTATTAATTTCGGAAAAAAATTCCCTTTTCAAATGGTAAACGTAACAGATCGATTCAAAGCATGCTGGATGGTGGAGCGGAAGTTGGATAGCTGTGTGGGACCTCGGAGCAAATGTGAGGAGAGGGTTTATGTATGGTCTGATTAGGTAATTAACATGTTTATATTTTTATTTATTTATTTGTTTTTTTTTTAGTTTATAACTTGTCGCTTAGGTGAGCTTTTTTAAATTTTGTATATTCTTTATTTTGTTGTCTTTATTATTATTTATTTTTCTGCTGATGTGTGGGATGCCTTAGTTTATCTAGGTCACGTAAGTCGCTAGTAGGCAGTGTCCGGTTAGCATTGAAGAATAAAAGTAGGGGTGGGATGTGAGAAGGAAGGGGAGGTGGGGTGCGGGGTGGTACGCTCCCAGTCGGCAGCTGAGTGTTTAGGTTAGTGTTGCCAGGAGTAGGAAGATAAGTGGGAAGGGGGGCATTGGGATGACATTCCTCGTGAGTTGTTAATTTATTTATTTCTATAAAATTATAAGTGGTAATAGATGGGACATTTTTTTAATTTAATTGGTTTATGTACTTCAGTTAGCTACTTTTTAAAAAATTATTTATTGTTTTCAATATATACTGCTGTTTTTTATGTATTAAATTTCTTTTATTTTTATTTTTTATTTTTTTTCTTATATAATTTATATGGGAGGGGGCTTGTAGTAAGGTCCTATCTGGATTGTAAGTTGGGTTGTGAGCGGTGTGCAGTGGTGTACCTGTTCTAATGGGTTATGGTTGTAATGGTAAGTCTTTGGTGGGAGCCGTATGTAAAGTTATATAATGGATGAAGATCCGAGCTCCAGTATGTTGTTGAGTTCTGGCCGTAGTTTGGATATTAGTAATGATTCTTTTATGCGAAGATTCCCAATATTGCGTTCTGTGGTTAAAATATCGACTTTAATAGATGTATTAGTGTTTCTGCAGGTATTGAGGTGTTTGCGGAATGATGATGCTTGTGTTTGTGTGTGTTCCTTAATTCTTACGTGTAGGGGTCTCGTGGTGGTGTCCGCGTAGAATTTTCCGCAGGCAGAGCATTCAAGTCTGTATACTACGTGTGTGCGGTGGCAGATGGTTGCGGGGTATACTGGGCAGTTTGCCAATGTGCATGGTAGTGGGTCCTCGTTGTGCCTTCGTTTAGAGAGCTTCTGTCTAAGGGATGGCCCAGAGTGGGCTAGTTGCATATTGAGACCCTCTCTTCTGATAGCCCTTCGGACAGCCGTTGTGATCTTGTCGCTTAGATGGGGCATTTTAAGGAAGCAAGTATTGGCGAGGAAGCTTCTTACACGTTTTCTCGTGTTCCAGAGGTGTTTAATGACAGTGCTGGGTTATCCGTTTATCTATAGGGCCTGGTGGAACCGTTTTGTGCATTCTGTCTTGTCTTTTGGCTTGCTGCACTTGTTTTGGATGCGGATGATCTAATTCCTAGCATATCCGATAATGGCCTTAGTAGGGAGAGCCAACTTGTAGTGTACAAATATACTTCGGCTGGTTGCTTTTCAGTAGAATTTAGAATGACAGTCCCTTCATCTGATATTTTGAGGTTGAAATCTAGGAGTGATAGGGATCCGTCATCGCTGGGGTGTTCAATGGTGAATTCTATGTGTGGGTCGGTATCGGAGAATGTAGCGTAGATGTTCTCAGCATCGGCGCGTGATGATGTGAGGACGTGCAACTCGGTCATATTCCTCTCGAGATATGTCGATGATGTCCTAATCCTAGCAAGAACAATATAGTTAATAAAGCCCGTCCCTGTCTCAGTAATGAGTTTCTACAAAATGATGTTAATATTTAGAAAACTATTCTTAACATGAGAAGGGGTTCTGCTAACTATTCTTTGCCTCTCCTTTATGGAATAATATTTTTCTTTCCAAATTATAAAGGTTTAATCAGTTATTAGATTGATTTTTAACTGTATAACAACCAAAACAAGACATAGATAATAATAATAATAATAATAATAATAATAATAATAATAATAATAATAATAGTAATAATAGTAATAATAATAATAATAATAATAATAATAGCTGAACATTTGTAGATTAACATTTTTAGCCAAATCACTTCTCTCAAAGACATTTTACCTTTTCTTTTTTAGACGATTGCGTGTCGAAAAGAAAAATTAAATTAGAAGTTCGAGTGGGGAATCAGATTAATATATAAATTTGACGTAAAATGAACATCACTTCCAGCCCATTCTAAAGTTTTAGTAATATTCACTAATGTTTTGTTTTGCCATCATTCGCTCAAAAATCGAAAATTAAACAAAGTACTGATAAAAGATTACATTTTTTGCACGATTGGTGATATTTATTTGAAATATTTCTACCAGCATTTTGTTTAATTTTCGATTTGGAGCAGTTGTCAAGGGTCATCGTGCAAGGCTCCGTTTTTAAAAATTTGTTTTTTTTATTTAACAGAGTGGACATGAGGTTTATCTAAAATTAAAAATTTGAATTAAACAGATTTTAAATAAGTTTAAAGAGAAATACACTTATACAGATATGGAGAATACAACTTTTGCTTGCATTTGTTGCACATTTATTTTCCATCTCTTTTCGTTGTTGGTTACTGCAACAAATACCCGAATCTCATTCTTCAACCTGGTGATCCAAGTGCAAGAGAGACACAAATAATTGCACCTAAAGGGACGATTAGAATCATATAAAAATCTTTCGGCTGTAATGTCTAAAGTAGCGGTTAATGTCTGGCATCAAGTAGGATGCACCAGCCCAGCAAAAAAACAAAAAAAATTAAAGAAAAAGGATATACTCAAGCAAAAATAGATACACATATATGTAGTACATATATATTTATTAATACATATATGTACGCATGGTCATAACAACATCAGACATACACACACATACACACACATACACACCTAAAAATAGGACTGCCTATTAATTGCTAAAAAATAACCACTTGTCCTTTGTAAAGTAACATGTTAATATATTTTATACTCAATTAAATTATGTCTGCAACATAGGTAGCTATCACTTATACAATTTACTACGCTTTTTTTCTGTGAATTTAATTAAAGCGAACTTTTCACTAAAACAGTTTACATAATTCATTTGACAGGCATTGACGCATCACTGACCTTAACACAAGCCCATTACTATTTTGATTATACTATTAGTGAATTATTTCTCTGTATGAATAATGAAGTTATGATGTATTATTTGTACACTTTCTGTTATGATAGAAAGATGCGTCGTTATATAATCTAGTTTTGAAATCCATATACGTACTTTCGTACCTATATTCAGATTGTATATATATTGAAAACACATACTTCAGTACCAACATTCAGATTGTATATATATATATATTGGAAAGACGTACTTCAGTACCTATATTCACATTGTATATATATATATATTGGAAACACGTATCTCAGTATCTATATTCAGATTGTATATATATTGGAAACACGTACTTCAGTACCTATATTTAGATTGTATATATTGGAAACACGTACTTCAATACCTATATGCACATTGTATACGTATTGGAAAGACGTACTTCAGTACCTATATTCAGATTGTATATATATTGGAAACACGTACTTCAGGACCTATATTCAGATTGTATATATATTGGAAACACGTACTTTATTACCTATATTAAGATGGTATATATATTGGAAAGACGTACTTTATTACCTATATTCAAATTATATATATATTGGAAACACGTACTTCAGTATCTATATTCAGATTGTATATATATTGGAAACACGTACTTCAGTACCTATATTCAGATTGTATATTTATTGGAAACACGTACTTCAGTATCTATATTAAAATTGTATATATATTGGAAACACTTACTTCAGTACCTATATTCAGATTGTATATATATTGGAAACACGTACTTCAGTATCTATATTCAGATTGTATATATATTGGAAACACGTACTTCAGTACCTATATTCAGATTGTATATATATTGGAAATAGTACTTCAGTATCTATATTCATATTGTATATATATTGGAAACACGTACTTCAGTACCTATATTCAGATTGTATATATATTGGAAACACGTACTTCAGTACCTATATTCAGATTGTATATATATTGGAAATAGTACTTCAGTACCTATATTCAGATTGTATATATATATATATATATATTGGAAAGACGTACTTCAGTACCTATATTCATATTGTATATATATTGGAAACACGTACTTCAGTACCTATATTCAGATTGTATATATATTGGAAACACGTACTTCAGTACCTATATTTATCGCCTGCGTGACACTGCTGTCCGAACTTTCACTTTCTGGTTACAACTTGACGCGTCTTCTCTCCACTCTAAAACGAACTTCTGCAACTTTAGCTTTTCTCTCCCCGAATCCGACTTTTCTCTTCTACGAATACAACTTCTCTGCTCGCAATCTAACTTCAGAATGCCTTCCTTCCCCAAATCACTCCTCTTTTATCTCCAATCAGGAGCATCTCATTTGCATACCTCGTGGTCACCCTGTAGGCATATAAAGAAACAGGGCAGCCATTTTTGTTTCTTTCTTCTTCATTATGAACACGAGGTAAGCCACACAAAAACGCGGTCGGTCGTTCTTGTTTCTTTTTTCTTCATTTACACCACACGCCCCCCTGATCTTCGAGATCAATAGGAGACTTCGTAATCCTCCATCCAAGCAGACCGTCTCCTCTCACGTCGAGGCCTCTGGGGGACAACTTCTCGGGGGTTAACGTTTTCAGGTTCACTACAACGCGGGCCTAAGTCAGGTCGAGCAGCATCATTTGCTTCTCGGTGGCCCTCGATTTCATTTTCTTCACTGCCCTCACTGCATACCGGCAGGTCTAAGATATGCCGGGGAACGCCATTCACCATCACATTGTTCTTCGACTGCAATCCTGTTACGACCCCTCTTTTCCAACGAGTGGTACACTGTGCATTGGGGGGTTTCACCCACACCTCTTCACCTACTTTGATAGTGGCTTCTTCACTCTCAATTCCTGCTGTTTTGTTGCACGGATGCCGCCACTTATATGTGAAAACGACCCTATGAGGCACAGTTGTCTCATCTTGTTTGGTCTTCGGCGAGATGTTATACCAAAATACCGCCTCTATGGGTGATACGTTGCTTTTTTCCGCAGCGGCTTTAATGGTGCGATGATTCCTCTCCACTATTCCGTTGCCACTCGGCCGATACGCTGCTCTGAAAAATTGCCTTACTCCCCACTTATCGCACACCCCTTTAAAGGCTTCTGATCGGAAAGCGGGGCCATTGTCCATTAAGTTCCTCAACCGGCCCTCTCTCCAAAAATATCTCCTCGATGACCCCTCCGATCGCCCATGCAGCTTCTGCCCTGATCTCTCTCCAGATGGCAAACCTTCCCGGTCCACAGTCGACCATCGACAGATACAATTTGTGGCGATAGTGTGTCACATCAATGGCCAATCGCTTCCAGTCCTTCGCAACGTGTAGCTCTCCTGCTTCGTGTCTGGACGGTCCAGGGTCAATTGATTGCCACTCCCGCCTTGTTTTTTCCTGACGGGACCAACACAACAGATACTCTCAACTGGAATTCCGCTATCAGGTCGGGTAGCGCTCCGAGTCTGCGCTTGATCAGCATTTCCGCAGCACCCCTGGTCTTAACTCTCTTGTCGCCAGTTACTGCCGACCGAATCCACGACGTTACCGTTGCCGAATCGGTTTTGACTTCAATTATTTTCAATCCCCATTTCAGGGCCAGATTGATTCCTTTTATAGCGGCATCTAGTTCTGCTACGTTGATATGGGAGAAGTCGTTGTTTTTTCTTAGCCACGCCGCATCCTCCACAGTCACACCTCCTATCTCTAGTACGACGCCCAACGCCAGGTTACTGACATCGCACCAAACCACACCCGCGTCTTCGCCGCTGACATACCATTTCCCTTTCACTGGGTCCTCATTCCTCACTCTCGCAATGACTTCTTGCAGCATGTTCATGACCTCCTTCGTCACACGGTCCTCCCAGCCATCAGTGCCTGTTTGTCGTTTAATAAAGCTGCATGCTATCCTGAGCCAGCCAGCGATAGGATAGTGCCCGACCAGCCTCCCGCAGACTGAGAAGAGTTCTCGCCTCGTCAGCTCAGATCCGACTTCGGGTATTGCATTCCCTCGTTCGAAGACAAGGCTTTCTTTTCCATCTCGCCTTAGTTTCAACCCCAGCACCGCTCCTCCATCTAGGGCCTCCGCCGGTTTTGCAGTTAACCCATACTTCTCGACATGACTTCTTACTTTCTCTGCTGTCACCTCTGCCTCCTCCACCAGGATGTCGTCAATGTACGAACTAGTGGCCTCCTCCACTGTACAGTCTTTGCTCAACACTGTCTTCAGCACGGCAGTCATAATTTTGGGGGCTGAACTCAGCCCAAAGCCTAACCTCGTCAGACAATACACCCGCCCCTTGTACCGGACCAGTTGGTACTGCCAGAGTTTTTCATCTACATGGATCTGCAGATATGCCGATTTCAGATCGACAATCTTAGTGGCCCGCCCCATTCTTCTCCATTTCCTCATGACCTCCTCACATACGTCGATCCCCGTTCCAGTGTGGCAGGCTACGTGTCTGTTCAATTCCCTAAAATCCAGCACGGGCCTAATCTTGTTTTTGGTAGGCTGAACAACCGCCAGTAGTGGCAACACTCCTTTTTCTTCCCCTGTCCACGGTTTCAGAATTCCTTCTTTTATCCACCTCTTCACTTCTTCCTCGAATCCTTTTCTTATTTCTCCTCGCAGGGTGTTTTCGTAGCAGCCCACCTTATTCTGTAGTTCTGGGGGCCCGGAGATCCATTTCCATTCCACCGTCCACCTCAGATGGTATATATATTGGAAACATGTACTTCAGTACCTATATTCAGATGGTATATATATTGGAAACACGTACTTCAGTACCTATATTCAGATTGTATATATATTGGAAACACGTACTTCAGTACCTATATTCAGATGGTATATATATTGGAAACACGTACTTCAGTACCTATATTCAGATTGTATATATATTGGAAACACGTACTTCAGTGCCTATATTCAGATGGTATATATATTGGAAACATGTACTTCAGTACCTATATTCATATTGTATATATATTGGAAACACGTACTTCAGTACCTATATTCAGATGGTATATATATTGGAAACACGTACTTCAGTACCTATATTCAGATTGTATATATATTGGAAACACGTACTTCAGTACCTATATTCAGATGGTATATATATTGGAAACACGTACTTCAGTACCTATATTCAGATTGTATATATATTGGAAACACATACTTCAGTACCTATATTCAGATGGTATATATATTGGAAACACGTACTTCAGTACCTATATTCAGATTGTATATATATTGCAGGAAGAACAATTGGAGACAACTCATACACCGTGCATTATTACTATGAAATTATTCCAGATACATACCTAGAAGACGGAGCTGTTTAGTCGCATATACAGAGTGTCTCAATAAAATGTATAAACTCTTTGTAATAATCTCAACTTGCTACATGAATACGTTGTGCCACATTCCCAAGGGATATTTAGATATAAAGAATGGCACTTCCAGAAAGATTAAACACTTCCCCACTATCATCATAACGTAAAAGCATATCTTGATAGTCACCTGCGAAACAGATTGTGAGGATGAAGAGGAAGTATCGAGTACTGTCCTCGTTCACTGGATTGTAAACCCCCCTGGATTTTTCTCTTTTTAGGGGCGATGTGAGGGGTATGCTAAACACAGGATGAAGCAACAATTGAAAGAAGATGTGTCAACAATTAAATTGGGAAAATGATTGACATATAATATAATAATATAGCAAAAGTTGTGTAGAAAATAGATGTAAACTTTATTTGTGGTTTGCATAAACAAAACAACTAGATTGGGGTTACATCACCTGTTGGTCTGAGACACGTAATAAGACATGTAATAAAATGTAGATTTGGGGAAATTCTAGTCAGTCGTTAGTTGGATTCCAGAGAGAACGGACGACTCAAAAAACGTGTAATCTCTGAAGATGCTGGCCGGATCATGGAGATAAATGTTCGTAAATAATTCAGGTGTGTGTTGTGTTATTTATATTTGTTAAAAAGAACTGTTTGTCTACAACTGTTTCGATACTTCCACGTCAATTGTTTCCTGTTAGAACCGTTGCATAAATGTTAAAATATACACATTAGACGATCACCGGAATGATACGATATATTTATATTCAAGCATTTACACGTAAATAAATATACAGAAAAAGATAAACCCCGCTATTCAACATGTACGTCGTTATAGAACATATTCATACACACAACATAACATATGCACATATATAAGTATAGTCAGATCAATATCAGATATATAAATACATGCATAAACACACATATACAACTGCCTATATTAACTAATAACTCCAAAATTTACCTTCCCAATATAAAGGAATATGTGAATATATTTTATGCTCAAGTCAATTATGCCGCAATCTAAAGGAATCTCACTTTTACAATCTTATACGTTCTTTCTGCGATCCTAATTATGGTGAGTTTTTCACTAAAACAGAGGATCCTTTAATCCTTATTATGGTGAGTTTTTCACTAAAACAGAGGACACAGTTCATTCAAAATCTACAAGCAGTGGCACATTGCTAACACTAACACAGTTACTATTTTTACTCTGTTATTAGTTAATTATTTATCTCTGTTTACAGCATGAATAACTAAATAATGATGTATTATTTGCAAAATTTCTGTTAGTAAAAATATATTCGTAGCTTCATAGTCTAGTTTTGAAATCCATATTCGTACTTCAGTAACTATACAGATTTTTTTTCTTTACATTGTTCCATGTTATTTGTTTGTCTAGGCAATTGTTTTGTGAAGCGAATTTATTAGTTTTACACATATAGAACGTAACATCGAGACTTTGCTATTGATTTTTCCATTTTCCCGATAATAAGTAAATAGTAATAAAAGCTATTTGTAATATTTTCTTTGGGATAGCCTTGCCCTCTATTAATAATATTGTTTGACTTCATCTCCAAGTCAAATACGTAGCATTAGATGGGATGACAGTTTAGTTTTGTTTATTTAACATCGGTTTCTAGGCGTGACTAGGCATGCTCCCATGAGTATCTTTTATGTCACGATGCCCTCTCTGTAAGCTGATGGGAGGGATAGATAAATATGGAGAGAGAGAGAGAGAGAGAGAGAGAGAGAGAGAGAGTGTGTGTGTGTGTGTGTGTTCTTTTATGTTAAAACGTAATACATATTTTTTAAATGTTTTTTTTTGGGGGGTACCATAAACTGAAGACAAGTTGCTATCCAACTAATAGAGAGAAAATGTAAGTACATACCTTTTCTATTGTTTTAGTTTAGTATTTGAGCTATTTAATGTCGAAACACAATAGCCGGTGGGAGGAGGAGTCCTCTCAGCCCCCAAACCAGTCTAGGCCAAAAGTCGGCAACCTACAGCGCGCGAGCCGGTTTTCGCTCACGACGGCATTTTTACCAAGCCGCGAGCCTGATTACCAATGAATCTATTTTTAACATGGGAGACGAGATTTTCGAATTCAACCAAAGACCTCCTGTTATCTTCCTATGGACCACCCAGTAAAATTTGATTACTATGACCGCAAAAACATAATCAAAACCCAGTAACCTCTATTTCTGTGTAAAAAAAAATATTATAAAAGAAACATAAATCAAAACTGAGAGTCGATTTCATCGAATGACCGATTACATATATTAGGTAGGAACAGCTTCAAAGTGACAACGTTGTCTCATTCGGCTTTCTATATCATTCCTTCAACAGCGATCTCCATCTCTTACACCTACCATTACCCTTAGTATCTATAATTTTATTTAATTCTTCATTAATGGCCTTCATCCGGCCCGCGACTTGTCATTATAATATGATCCGCCAATCTTTGGTATAGGCCATTGTTAAGATGGCATTTTCTCTGTTGACTGGGGTATGGCTTTGGGCCAGTGTAATTATAAGAGGGCCACCCTTCCAGGCTTTACCATCTCCCTTTGAGAAGGGGTTAGGTTATTGTTAATCGCCTGAGACGTCCTCACGGATAAATGCCGACGGGAATGCCCGGCCATTCTTTGCAGGCTAGAGTTTTCATTCTTCTATGGCGCTGGCTTTTGAACCCCCACTTTACCAACCTTGTGCCACACCTTATTACTGTTGGAGAGAGCTAAACATGCACTAGAACCCCATCCTCCTACGTAGACCCCTACTACCATATCTCCTTCTCCAACATCAGGGGTCTACGTTCTAACCTTCCAGAGGTTGAAACCCAATTACAGGAGACGAAACCTGACATATTCTTTCTAAGCGAAACTGGAATAGGGCCGACCACCTCCCTAGATGACTTCATAATTAAAGGATACTCTAACCTAACATCTAAATCTGACCCCCAAGATCGATACGGGCATGGAATATGTGCCTACATTAAAGATGGCTTCCCATGTGGCAGGGATATCTCCAGAGAAGACCCTAATCTACCTTATATGTGCTTTCCGGTTGCACTTGCTTACAACACCGCATTTATATTTGCCCTCTATCGCCCCCACAACAGTGGAGTTACTGTCTTTAAGAGTATATCAGAAAAAAATGACCACATCCTGTTTGCTCATCCCTCGGCTAACATTCACATTTGCGGTGACTTCAATGTCCATAATGTGGAATGGCTGACCCACTCAAATAAGACTGATGAGAAAGGGAGGTTCTGTCATGATTTTGCCATTGCCTATGACCTCACTCAGATTGTCCGCGAGCCCACCCGTGTGCCCGATAGTACCGGTCAGTTCGCAAGCCTCCTAGACCTTTTTCTATCCACTTCCCCTGAGCTATGCTCATGTTCCGTTCTATCTCCTCTGGGATCCTCCGACCACTGCGTCGTATCAGTTAAGATAAAAATGAAATATAATAAATCTACAGACGTACCTCTTCACCGTACTGTATACCGATACTCTATGGCGGACTGGGATAGCTTCCGTACATTCATATCTGATCTCCCTCTCCATTCCATGTTTAAAAAGGATGTGTCCTCTATAGTATCAGATCTGACCGAATGGTTACTTGTAGGCATAGGCCAATTCATACCATCCAAAAAATGCCAACAAAAAACCTAGCAGCCAGCCATGGTTTTCCCCCGAATGCGATGCTGCCATCGCACACAGAAATCACTTTTTCCATAGCTACCAATGTAATAGATGCACTGAAACTAAAGCTGCTTTCAGAACCGCCAGCAACCATTGTAAAAGAGTAATAAAAAATGCAAGAGAACTATATGCGCAATCCGTTAAGTCCAAAGTAGCTGAGCAGCGGCTTGGTTCCCACCAGTTCTGGCAAATAGCAAATAGGATCTTGAACAGAAACGTGCGCTCTATCCCAACCATTATCAATGGACCAGAGGTCATCTCGACAGCATCCGACAAGGCCAAACTATTTGCCAAAAACTTTGCAGCAAATTCTACCCTGTGTGACGAAGTCCATCAACTCCCCATATTTCCTCCTATAACAGACAACACCCTATGCAACATACAAATATCTGTGCGTGAGGTCGCCAAGCTAATCAAGAATCTTGACTCCAGTAAAGCAACTGGTCCCGACGGTATTCAAATTATAGTGTTAAAAAAATTACAACCAGAACTTGCCCCCATACTTTCCAAACTGTTTAAGCGTTACCTTAAGGAGAAGTGCTTTCCAACACCCTGGAAAACCTCATCAATATGCCCTGTATTTAAGAATTCAGGGGATAAGTCATCTCCCTCTCAGTACAGACCAATAAGTCTCCTGTGTGTCATGAGTAAGTTGCTGGAATACACAATAAATAGAGAAGTAGTCAACCACCTCAGCAGAAATAACCTTCTTAGCGACACACAATATGGTTTCCGCTCTGCTAGATCTACTGCAGATGTGCTAACGGTTATATCTCATAGGATTAGCGAATCCCTCGACAAAGGCTTCCTTTCTAGGGCAATTGCTCTCGACATATCAAAGGCCTTCGATAAGGTTTGGCATAAAGGCCTACTACACAAGATTTCCAGCTACGGTATTACTGGAAATGTTTTCTCTATTATTAAATCATTTCTATCTGATAGGCTCATAAGAGTAGTGGTTGATGGGCAGAAATCCGAGGCCCACAGTATTAATGCTGGAGTCCCTCAGGGGTCCATACTGGGCCCAACTCTCTTCCTGATCTACATCAATGATCTCCCAAAACACATACTAAAATCTTTCGTTGACATCTATGCTGATGACACAACCATCTATGGCAACATATCAAAAGCCGTAAATGATGATGTTCTCTCTGATTCTCTCTCCTCTGATCTTGAGCGCGTGGCACAGTGGGGAAAGAGGTGGCTGGGTACCTTTAATGCATTTAAGACCAAGCTCCTATCTCTACATCATAAACGCTCTGATCCCCATCTGGCATCAATTGAAATGGATGGCTCTCGTCTAAGGGAGGCCCCAGGATTTGATAAGGTCCTGGGTTTGACCTTTACACCTGATCTTAAATGGAACACATACATCAAGTCTGTGGCTAAGGTCGCTGAGAAAATGGTGGGATCATTCTACCACTCCAGAAGATATCTCACTACTGATGCAATTCTTTATCTATATAAGAGCCAAGTACGTCCAAAGATGGAGTACTGCTGCCACATCTGGACGGGGGCTGCAAAAAAACAGCCTATCCTGCCTTGACGGAGTACAAAATAGACTCCGTGGCTTGATGGGGGATGCCCCTTTCTCTACTCTGCAACCTCTCTCCCACAGAAGAGACGTAGCGAGCCTGTCATTGTTCTATCGTTATTTCCATGGCAGGTTCTCGTCTGATCTCTATTCTTTGGTCCCCCCCTCGCCAATCTTTCTCATAAAACACCCGACTAGCTGAAACCACCGTCAATAATTTTCCTCACTCCCTATCTGTGCCTAAATCAAAACGTAGATACCATGAACAAAGCCTCTTTCTTAGAACTGCATGCCTGTGGAACTCTGTTCCGCTTGCCTGCTTCCCTCCCGACTTCAACCTGGATGTCTTCAAGTCCAACACAAACAAATTCCTGATGAACCGCCCGCCTAAGTAATGACACCTTACCAATTCTCCAATACTATTGCTACACTATCCCTTTGATTACTGTACACACAATAACCCTTATCCCTGAGTGGCCATTGGGCCTTGATAAGTGATGAACTCCATGTAAAAAAAAAAACAACAAAAAAAAAACAACAGTTATCGTAAATAATTCGTTTAGTATCATTAATTGAAAACAAGTTGCTATTTTATTCAGAGGGAATTGTCTGTTCATGCCTTTCCCCAAGGATATTTGTTAGTAGAGCGATAACAAAGCAAACCCATTGGATTTGTAACTTAGAATAACTGATTCCAGCGTCTGCGGTGTCATCCATTTCTCTGATTTCACACACAACGTTTTCGTAGTAGTAGTAGTAGTAGTAGTAGTAGTAGTCGATGTACGACTAAGTGATTTGCAGCTTGCTTACTCCCTTCCTTCTTCCCGCCAGCCGCTCCCCTCTTTGTCCGAGTCGAATTGTCCACGTCGGCATCTCTGTTTCGAGCCGAGCAGAATCGATATTTACCGAAGCGTCACGCGTCTTCCAGCTGTTGCCCCCAACGCAGCAACGTTATAAAAGCACGCCAGAACACACCGAACACGAAAATGCCTCACCCTTCCCCTCCTCCAACATCCTACCCTAATTCCCACCACCACCACTACTGACACTACTTATTCATCGATGAGACAGAGGAGAACTATATTGCTATGTCCTTTCTATTGAAAATAAGCGATCGATAGTCATAATATAAACCAAGTTCGTACGAGAAGGATCAGTTATTAGATACGCCCAAAAATTTCTAGCGGAGGCTTCTCGTCCATTCGTCATCAGGTTAACCGGTCGGTTGGTCTGTCACGCATCAGTTTGAAATAACACTTTCATCACTTAAGTTATACGATGGAATACACACATAATGTTTTAGATGCGTTTAAATGAACTATGTCGGTTGATCTGTCGTGTTTCTATTTGAATTCACGTTTCAATCATTAAACGTGCATATTAAATGGACGTATCTTATTTTAAATGAGTAAAAGCGGAAAAGTATCTTTTCCGGTCGATTTGTTGATCTGTCAGAATGGGAGGGTTATTTCATGATAATAGAACATATACTACGTTAACCCCTCTTCCAAAAGAGGAAAAGGTAATGCCTGAAAGGATAGTATCATTATAACAGATCAGATACTACTCTACCTAAAAGAAGGGAAACTTGAGGTAATGCTTGAGATAATGGTATATACTAACAACAGAATAGCTATTTTACTATTTCCCCTTGAATTGAGCATTGAAAGATAATGCGTTATTTTGAGGAAATATAGTAGACTGAATTAAACATTAGTACAATAATAATAATAATAATAATAATAATAATAATAATAATAATTATAATAATGATAATAATAATAATAATAATAATAATAATAATAATAATAATAATAATAATAATAATATCAACAACTACAACAACAATAATAACAATAATAAGAACAAAATTAAGAATAATAACTATTTAAATAATAAAATTAAATCGTACGGTTTAACTGGACATAAACTAAATATAATTAGATCGTTCTTAAATAATATGACTATCCAGGTTGTCATTGACGGACGTACATCCAAGCAGCATAATATTAAGGCGGGAGTGCCTCAAGGATCGATCCTTGGACAACTATTATTCCTGATATTCATAAACGACTTTCCTGATAATATTGTGTCCGAGATGGGTATAATTCCTGACGATACAACGCTTTATGACATGCATGAGGGAAGAACGAATGTATACAAAATCTAAGACAATGGCAGAATCGTTAGAAAATGACCTCCAAACTGGAATGAGGTCGCAAATGGATGGTAACATTTAATGCAAGTAAGACTAAGTTGCTCTCCTTAAACAATTACAAGACACCTCTCCGACCACTGATATCCATGACAAATAACACCCTACCTGAGAATTCTTCTTTCAAACTTCTCGGCCCAACATTTGCGGGCAATATAAACTGAAACAAATACACAGAGGACATCGCGAAAGCTGCTGCTGCTGCTGCTGCTGCAAAAAGTGGGGTTTCTCTATCGATCAAGAGAGTATCCTGTACTTCTATAAGACCAACATTCGCCCATGTATGGAGTATTGTTGCCACATCTGGACTGGTGCATCTATCACTAGCCTCTCCCTCTTGGATAGGGTCCCAAAAAGAGTTTTCAATCTAACTGGTCCCACTTTGTCAACTAAGCTTCAACTCCTGTCCCATCGCCGCAATGATTCATCACTGTGCCTGTTTTACAAATATTGTAATGGAATGTGCTCTGATGAACTCGTTGCATTTGTGCCAGTTCGACGTACATATCTCTCATTGCTTTCTGTTTCTCCAACTGTACCAAGAAGAACTTTAAATGTAATGTGAACAAACATCATGCTGCACAACTCTTCATCAAGGATACACCATATCAATATGACTCGTAACTCACGGTAGCCACTTACATCCAAGTTGTAATATGTTTTATAAAAGAAAAAAAAAGGTATCGTACCCGTTAAGTTTGCAGTTTGAATAGACGCATCTTACCAATATCAGTTTTTTCTAACTCAACTGTAAAATCACTTTGTATTATTTCCTTTCGTCTTTATTTTGGACATCTTTTGTAAAATCTCACGTGTCTTAAAGCATCTTACGCAAACAATTTGAACCAATATTCGTAAGACACGTCCATTCAGGCTATGCATTTAGTGATAAAGATATTTCAAACTCAAGCGTGACAGACCAACGGAAATACCATTTATAAGTAAGCGTTACAAACATACGAACATGATATTTCTAAATTAAACTTGACAGATTATAAAAAAAATTACTATTTCAAATGAATGGACCAACAATAATAGCGTTTAGAATTTAAATCTGACACATTCTGAAAATCCTCTGGATTGTATAAATTATTCTGACTACTGTTCTCATCTTCGAAGTTATTCGAACTACGTTTCGATCAATGTAAACTTTCTTCGGGTGAAACTCGGGAATCTTTCTGTCGAACTCAGGAATCTTTCTGTCGAACTCAAGAATCTGCATGGAATTCAAAACGGAATTCTGTATTCAGTCCACGAGGGTAACATGCTTGCGTTCCGTCAACCATGGCTGGGTAAAAGTCTTAAATAATTCAGGTGAATTTTAGTTTCACCCGCACTGAAAATTACAAGGAGCCTTCAAAAGGTTTCCAGACTTTTTGTTACAGACATTTAAAATTGTCATAGACTTCAAAATTCAACATGTTATTGCAATTTTTATGATTTCAGGTTCAAATGAACAGCTACAGCAGGAATTGGAATACACCATACTAAAGCTCGATTGCCACAGCTGGTGAATTTGAAAAATTCAATCTGGACGTAAGGACACTTTAGAAGAACAATATGCAATAAAATTCTGTTTTAGAAAAAATGCCCCTGAAACATATAGAATGCTTCAAGTCGAGCATCATTTTTTGAGTGGCATGGGAGATTCAAAGAAGGCAGGGAGTCTGTGAGGGATGATGAGAGGTGTGAGGGGAGTAAGGAAGTCAGAAAACCAGAGTCGAATGGCCAAATAAGGAATTTCATGGATAAGGACCGTTGTGTGTCTATAGAGACAATAAGTGCAGTTTTGATGTCAGTGTGGGAACTGTACACACAATTATTTGCGAGGAACTAAAAATGATTTGCGTGAATGCACCAGTCCACACCTCTATCCGTGTCACAAACTATTTGACCAAGATGAGCATATAACAGTTCCTCACCCTCCATATAATCCAGACCTTGCTCCCCGTGACTTTTGGTTATTCCCTAAGCTCAAGGAAAACCTTAGAGGCTGCAGTTATGAAATAATTGAGGAGATGAAAGAGGCTGTGACGAGGATCATTGAGCACTTCCATGGGGCCTTCCAGAAGTTGTTGGAACGATACAACAAGTGCATTGTAGCTGGAGGAGATTACTTCGAGCGAGACTAGAGTTTCATATGTGTAATATCAATAAAAGTTTCATGTGTGTAATATCAATAAAAATTTCATATGTGTAATATCAATAAAAATGCGCATACAAAAAAGTTTGGAAATTTATTTAAGACATCTTGTAAACCCTCGGTTGAAGGTTTAAATTCTCAGTGCGGGTGAGAATAGTGTATCTTACAACTGATAACCTAGTACTTTATCCGTTACGTCACGAGATAAAAACAACACTTTGAATAATCCAATACAAGTTTTCGATAATCATCTAAAAATTCAGAAACATAATCGCAAATGATATTTTAAACTTAAGTGTGAAAAACCAACGAAGATGTTAAAACTTAAACGTGACAGACCAACGACGATACTATCAAACAAGCATGGCAGACCTATCGACGGCCATAGCCTCTAATATGGATACCAAGACATGCCTTAAAAAAGATTCGTTTATCATATCTACGTGTTTTTGATGAACTTATTATTACAAAATGTATCGGAACATATAATAGACGGACAGAGCTCTATTGATAAATGTAATGGCGCATCAGAACATGCATTTCGAAGAATAATTCTAGATTATGTTTTAAAACCTATCAAATGTGATATTGATTGTTCGGAACTGTTTTTCAGCTGGTATTCCCTTCGGTAGTTTTAAATTGATTAAAAAGAAGAAGAAGAAGAAGAAAACAGACTGAAGCTGAACATTTATTTTTAAATATTTAAAAAATTTCAATTTTTAAAGAAAAGGCAAAAATATATACATTATTCAAATGAAAAAGAAAAATACACTATTCAAATGAAATACGAATAATGGGTTAATCCAATTATAAAAACATAAAAATATTGGGGTCGTCCATCTTTTTTAAGTGAATGCGATTTATTTTCAACAGTCGATTTTGAAATTTCGAGAACTTCCGCGATTTGTTTCGTTGTCAAATTGCAATCTTGTCCAACTACGGCTCTCACTTTGTCATCGTCAATCAGTTTTGACTGTTCAGAGGATCGAGGAGAATCATATAGATATTGACCGGCCAACTATATGCCGTGTATACGGCATAATCACGTTGACACACCGGTTCCCGTCAGATCACAGAAGTTAAGCAACGTTGAGCCTGGTCATTATTAAAATGGGTGACCAATTTGGGAATTCCAGGTGCTGTATGTAGGAGGACGTCGACACCTCCTTGCAAAAAAGTTGCAAAAACCTAACGTCATCATCTCCCCTCACGGGGATATACATGCGACTGGGAACCGCTTGTGAATTTCATACTCCCATGAAACTTCCTCCTTCGGAGGAAGCCGGTTAAACCCGAATAAGGTTGGTGATGACTGCACACAGGCGGGCAACACCGAAAGATGTGCTGGTCGAAGATTATTAGGATTATTCAAGCAAAAAAAGTTTTGTTAGCTAAAATATGTGTCAAAATAATCAAAATGTTTAGACTGAATATTTATTTACTTTAATTCAGGAATGTTAACTTAAAAATGACATTATAACAATTTAGTTGACAACTTAGAAATAATGACATGTAAAAACATCAAGTGATTATCTTAGGGACGTAAACTAATGACGCCGTTTAGAGCGAGAAATGATTCTTTTGAGATACATACTCTGGAATAAAAACGTACCGAAAATAAAACCTGAGGCTCTGTCATTCTTGGGAAGAATTTACATTGCAAATTTTCCGTCAAGACAAGACCAAAGATGGACCAGATATGTTCCCGATTAGCCAGATGTTGAAACCCCGACAAATATTACTGGAGTTAGATCCTGGTGTCGTATGCCTTCTCACAAGAAGAAATTATTGCTCCCTTCCGAGAATTTTTAAGGACAAAGAACAGGGAGTTCTATTGGGACGAAACCCTGAAGCACATATTCCAAGAATCGAAGAGAGTGATAGTGAAAAGGATTGAGAAAGGTATTCAAACGTTCGCAATGAACTGGGTAACAGGACTTGCAACAAAACCAGGCCCAAACTCAAACAAATCCAACCTGCCTTCTCCCTTGAGGCTTGCATTTACGAACATCCGTGGGCTTAGAACATATTTAAATGGTCTCGAAGCATTTCTCCTAACAAACACCCCGGTTATCTTAGCACTAAGTGAGACTAACCTACACTCCTCCATCCCCTCTAACTACTTTAACATGCCTGGATATCTCCCACTCTGCCGTAAGGACTCTGACAGACATATGCACGGGCTTGGAGTATATATTCGGAACACCCTCCCCTTGACTAGAGAAACTAAACTAGAATCGGACGATCAAGCCTTTATGTGCTTTAGACTTAACATGCAACATAACATTAGCTATTTCATTTTCTCTACCGCTCTCCCTCGACCCAGGACTGTACCCTAATAAACAAAGTCTCTGGCAGCATAGATACAGCACTTTCCCTCGACACTAGCGCACAAGTGCATGTGTTTGGTGACTTCAATGTCCACCACAGCAACTGGTTTGGATGTTCTACTCACACAGACGCAGCTGGTATGACTACATATAACTTCTCTATATCTCATATTCTCTATATAGATCTGTTTCTAACCACAGTTCCCGATGACTGTGTAACTAATGCCCACAGCCCACTTGGGAACGCCGATCATGCAGTGGTAATAATTGAAATAGCCCTAAACTTTAGAGCCAAAACTGAAGAGCCACTGCTCAAAACAACGAGATATTATAAAAAGGCTGACTGGGAAGCTATCAGGGATCTATTCAGGGACGCCCCATGGCGAAATATCTTTTCACGTCCTGCTGAACAGTGCGCAAATGAGACCACGGAATAGTTCAAAACAGCAACTGAAGCACATGTTCCCACACGGGAATTTTTATAGCAAGCCCCGCTCTCTCCAATGGTTTACTTCTACTTGTGCAGCCGCCATCGCGCAAAGGCAGCATGCGTACCGCAGATTTAACCGACATGTCCAGTTCAAACAGGTAGAAGTATATAGAAGCCAGAAGTAACTGTAAGAAAGAAATAGCGACAGCTAAAAGAGAATTTACTGAAACCACCAAAAAACGCATCGAAGCACAGAAATTAGGAACCCGAGACTTCTGGAAAATCTACAACAGTGTAGTAAATAATGGGCAATCAACAATCCCCCCACTATCCAACAATCATGAGGTTGCTTCGTCTGCAACTGAGAAGGCTAACATGCTTGTCAGTCGGTTTGCCTCAAACTCCACACTGGATCCTGCCAACCACCCCCTCCCTGACTTTCCTTTGCGGACAGACGCCACACTAGACGATCTGAAAACCCCTTCTCAGGTGCATGCTATCATAAGAAATCTTGACACTGCAAAAGCATGTGGACCTGATCTCACCCCGGCTGTGCTATTAAAAACTGCTCCGCCGAAGTAGCTCCAGTTCTCTCCAAACTTTGCTTGCTGGAAAACTGCTTCTGTAGTACCAGTTTTCAAGAATTCTGACAAAAGAACTGACCCAGTAAATTATCGCCCCATTAGCCTCCTCCCACTTTTCGCCAAAATATTTGCTCTAGTCCATCACCTTACAGATGCTAAACTTCTGACTGATCAACAATATGGATTTAGACAAGCCCGTTCAACAGTAGACATCTTAACTGTAATCTCAGAACGTATATACCAGTCACTGGACAAAACAGGGGAGGGTAGAGGGTAGCTCTAGATATATCTAAAGCTTTTAACAGAGTATGGCATGAAGGGCTTCTCAGGAAAATCAGATGATATGATATCACTGGAAGAATACTTAACATAATTAAATCCTTCTTAGATAAGAGAAAACCCCAGGTTGTCCTCGACGGTCGTACATCTAAACAATACGATATAAATGCGGGAGTGCCTCAGGGGTTTATCCTGGGACCTCTGTTATTCCTAATATTCATAAATGACCTCCCTGACAAAATTGCCTGTGAGATGGGTATATATGCTGACGACACCATACTCTATAACAGACACGACAGGAAAACAAATGTACACATATCTAAATAAATGACAGAAGCACTAGCGGATAATCTCCGATCTTTAGTGGAATGTGGACATAAATGGATGGTCACATTCAATGCTGCCAAGACTAAACTCGTTTCCTTCAATAATTACAAGAAACCCTTTCTACCACCAATAGCAATGACTAAAGACTCTTTGGCCAATGACTCTTTTATCTGAAAGTACATCCTTTAAACTCCTCGGCCTAAAGCTCTCAGGAAACATGAGATGGAACAATTACATCAAGAATATCGCCAGGATCGCTGCGAAGAAGGTAGGTTCTCTCTACCGTGCTAGAAAGATACTAACGCCCGAAAGTATCCTATACATCTATAAGGCCACCATTCGCCCATATATGGGGTATTGTTGTCATATTTGGGCTGGTGCATCTACCACTAGTCTCTCGCTCCGAGACAAGGTTCAAAAGAAAGTCGCCAATCTGATAGGTCCTGAACTGTCATCTAAACTTCAGCCCCTGTCCCATCGACGAAATGTTGCATCCCTCTGCCTGTTTTACAAATACTTTAACGGTGAATGCTCTGACGAACTGCAAGCACTTGTGCTCCCTCGACGTAAATACCCCGACAAAATCGACAAGCAGCTAAATCCCACCCCTTCACAGTAGAGATCCCTAGATGTAAGAGAGCCTTGTACTCCAGTAGTTTCTTCCTCAGGACAGCTAGACTTTGGAATTCCCTTCTGAGTTTCTGCTTCCCCAATTGTACTGACATACAGAAGTTCAAGTGTAACGTGGACCGACATCTTGCTGCCCAACTCCCCAATAGTACCCGGTAGCTTATGTCTCTGATAGTAGCCCCATACACAAAGTGGCAATGTGCCTTGTTTTGGGTGAAAATGTAAAAAAAAAAAGATAAAAAAGATGACGTTGCTGTGATGGCACGCGAGATTTAGAGTATCTGTCGTCTTTTAGTTCCGAGGCAACTAGTTAAGAAAAAGCATAAATTACCCTTTTTACACCGGCTTCCAAGCAGGCCATCAAGATATAAATGATGCCCCGGGTAGTATCTTGTTCTTGCCTAAAAACTGATGTTCCAGAACCTAGATAAATAATGAAGTTTAAAATGTCAGCACAACTAATATTGCATATTCAACCCAGGGGATTGTACAAATGGCGCTGACGCGAAAATGCGTCTCCTTGCTAATGGTGTAATGGCGTCAACTAACTATGCTGCAAATGTATCTTCCAAATCTATTTTATTTCTTATTCGATGCTGCGTGAATGACTAATGCGTACCATCGCAGACAAAGACAAAGGTTCAGTTGAGTTAATTTACGTACTAATATTGTTGAAAAATTTATATACGGCACAATCACGTTGACACAACGGTTTTCACCAGATCACCGAAGTTAAGCAACAATAAGCCTGGGCAGTATCAGATAGGTGACTATTTGGGAGGGATAGGCGCTGTATGTACCGCGCCGAGTTGTAGGAATTTCAAGGTTGTTATCTGGGGGCGCGTTTAATTCACTGGGGGAAAATGCACCCCCGAATAAAACTCGTCTAGCGGGTAGGCGACAAGGTGGAACTTCACATAATGATGAACTGAAAACTTGCTGCAAGATGCCTTCCTGAACCTACATGTCAAACACATGCTTGCCGCGGTGTATGGTGACATCTGAAGTGTATACGGCACGAAGTTGTGCCTCGTGAATCACCTAAAACACTTTGTAGCTGACGCAAGCTCAATCCTAGTGAGCTACATGTATACTTGTATCCGAGTTCTGCCGCCTGAGAAACGATTTAGTTCAGAATTTAATTCAGAATAAAAAAAGAATTATTTCGTGGCCATCCTTCCACCCCTAAAAATTAATCGGAAATTATCTACCCAAAACAGAAAAAAATATATAAACATGGCGATTGTTTTTGTTATGGTGTAATATGATAGCACCAACCAGAATGAACTAAACAATGCCATGTTATATTTATATGACAAGTCTAATTGACAGCACCCCCCCTCTCAAAAGTTCAATCCTTCCTTATAGCAGTAGCGGTGGAAGCGTGGTAGTGTCTAAGCTATACCATCTGAAACTCTTGTGCATGGAAGAACCATACATGGCGGTCAGGTTTGCCATCAAATAATAAAATATAAGGGCTGCAACCCGGCTGAAAGGGTTCTCGTGAAAACCCAAGTAGTATCAGCATTTAGATCCATCGTCTCTGCTTCTGTATGTGGCAAGCAAATATTTGTGAGATGCGGAATGCTAAATCAACGACGGGAAAATGGTAACGTTGCTTCTGCATAATTCTTTTGCGTGTTCCGTGTTAAACCATCCCCGACTTAGTATGCAAACGTTAAGTTTGGTTGATCTCGGTGTTAAAACTGCAGTTATGCCGGTTAACAAATAGTTGTGACCAACGAAGAGGAGTTGGTGCAGACGAGACAATCCCGAGGCACGGTTTTTGTGAGCTCCATGCAAACAAACAAACAAACAAACAAACAAACAAATAGCAGCAGGTATCCAAACTAAATAAGTACTTACTGTTTTGTTAACCTTTCAGTTGAATATTTATTATATTTATTTGTTGATTTCTGCTGATGTTGTTTACACCTGTTTTTTTATGACGAGTATCAATCAATCTATATATCTTTTAAGCTCTTTTATCTCTGTTGATCTCAATCGATCTGCATCTGTTAGAATCAAACAGAAACTGAACTTAATAGCCAGATCGAGTCCCTAATCACATTATTTAGATTAATAGTAACAATTGTTAGCCGTGACATTATTTATATTTCTGAATTTTTGTGATTAGGATTCATAATTCGTATTATTTTGATTATTCGGGCTACTTTATACATTGATTGTTTTTGCGGAGTGTTATCATCATCTTCATAGTTGTTTTTTTTTTACGAAATGTTATTTTCACGAATTTTTTTTTTACGAAATGTTTTTTTTACGAAATGTATCTTTACGAAATGTTTTTTTTACGAAATGTTTTTTTTACGAAATGTTTTTTTTTTACGAAATGTTTTTTTTTTACGAAATGTTTTTTTTTACGAATTTTTTTTTTACAAAATGTTTTTTTTTACGAAATGTTTTTTTTTTTACAAAATGTTTTTTTTTACGAAATGTTTTTTTTTTTACGAAACGCTTTCTTTTTTCGTATTTCATTTTTTCATTACATTTGTGTACATTACTTTTTAAAGAATTCGGATAGAAACAAAACTATATAAAACTGAAGATAATCAGAAACCATATATATTTTTTTGTATCCCAAATTTTTAAAACGATTTTTTCGATTATATTTTCATTGCAAGCTGTGATCGTTTTAAAACAAACAAACAAGCAAACAAACAAAACAAATGTTTTTCTAATGTAAAATAAAAAAAGCAAAAACAAAAAACGGCTTTTGTGCTAATACGTTTAAAGGGCCTTTAATATATAAAAGGAAATATTGTGAAATAAAAATTAAATTTAGAGTGGGGATCACTTTCCTTTATAAATTTAACGTTAAATGAGCATCCACTTTTGGCCACGTGGAGGGGGGAGGTAAAAAGAGGACGGGGTAGGGGCCATGAGTTCAAACATTTTTAAAATACGTAGAAACACTTCAAAGTGTGTGTGTTTTTACGTTTTATAAAGATTTGCTCCGAAAAGGTCTCATCGTTAAATATTAATTAATTAAGTCCTGATATTTTAAGGCTGTTAAGGCAAAAAAACCCAACAAAAAACAAAAAACAAAACAAAACAAAAAAACTAGTATGAACCTGAACAAAGTACACTCCCTCCTTGTATTTGTTTTTCTTTTCGTCATTTTTCAATTTTTTACAACGGATTATAACCCTTTTCTATCATGGATTTTTAAAAATTTAATCTAAGGTCAATGATATTAAGACCTATATTATCCAGTGTATTCTGTATTATTTTCACTGGTCGCCATGTTTATTTTCACGCGCCCGTGCATTCAATTTTTGCGCGTTTATACATTAGCTAGCAGTTCAGCCCGGCTTTACTCGGGCCCTATGTACTGTTCATAATTTTATATATATATATATATATATATATATATATATATATATATATATATATATATATTAAAAAGTCCGACTCCTGTCCAAGTAACCTGCATCTAAAATTTCAAGTGTTTAGACCCAAAATTGGCGGAGGGGTTTAAGTTTAGTAGAGCCTGCAAAGGAAAAATATTTAAACTTTGACCTCTTGGCAGCCAAATTTCCACCCAAATACGGATTAAAAAGCTTGCTGCGCGCCTGAATATCCTTTATGTAAAATTTTAAATGTTTAAACCCAAAATTGGCTGAATAGTTTGCTAGAGACTGTAAAAGTCAAATCATTTGAACTTTGACCTCTTGGCAGCCACATTTTCAGCTAAAAACCGATTAAAAAGCTTGTCCTATGTCTGAATACACTTTATCTAAAATTTCAAATGTTTAGACTAAAAATTGGCTGAGTAATTTGGCAGAGACCGCAGAGGTAGAATTTAAAAACTTTGATCTCAATTTTTACCCTTTAACATTTATTGTTTTGAGCTCAAATCGAATGAAAAAGTTTTATCCATGTTCAAGAAACTTACATCTAAAATTTCATGTACTTAGACCTAAAATTTGCGTAGGAGTTTGGTAGAGTTTTTAAAGGTCAAATCGTTAAACTTTTACCGCGTAATAGCTAAATTCCTGGCCAAAAACCAATTAAAAAGATGTTCCCACATCTCAATACCCCTTATGTGAAATCTTGAGTCTGTAGACTGAAAATTGACAAAGTAGTTTGGTAGAGAAATGTACATACACAGACAATTTCACCTTTATAGATATATAGATTTAGTATACTCATTATTACACAGTTAGTTATAACGTATACGGACCCAACGGGTCACAGGTAGTCTAATATATTTATAAAAGTGAGAATGTGTGTGTGTGCGTGTGTGTGTGTGTGTGCGTGTGTGTGTGAGGATAATTCTCAAGCTATATACTCAATGAATTTTTTATGTAAAGACTTTAAATTTGTTATATAGGGTATTCAAACACATGGAAAACTTTTTAATCAGTTTTTGTCCGGACAGAAGGGCTGCGAAGGGGTCAAAATCGAAAAATTGGTACTGTGTGTAAGGGGGGGGTCATCGGATTTTTATTTGTTACTATCTGTTTTACAAAAACGCATGCATGATTGGTTCACATGACAGATTTCTTACGTTAAGAATAAATAGATTTGAAAACACTTATAAAAGATCGTGTCAATCTGACATAATGGTTTTCGTACTTGACTCACTGTGTTTAGGTTTTGGTTTCGATCTCAGCTCGAGTATTTTTTTCTTTCTTACAAGAAGTGAACTGTTTAGAAAAATACAATACTCACATACACATGTCTCAGTTTCTGCTTGAATTAAAATATAATATTCATGCGTATTTTACGACCGGGCAACGCCTGGCGGCCTCTTAGTATTTCTATAAAACAAACATGTCACATACCAATGCATCTGTTCAACGGTAAACATCCAGAGTACGGTTCTTTAAACAACAGTAAACAATCACACCGTTTTATGGTCCTGGATATGACCTTAAACTATATCCGATGGTGAGGCCCCAGCTTGCGGGCGTTGGGGAGCCACCCTTTAATTGCCGTTGTTCCCAGGTCCACTCTGACCCGGAGTGGTAGTACCTGTTAGGGTCCCAACTATGGGTTAAATAGAAACCGACTTAAAAAAATAAATATAATCTATTAAAAAAAAACTGTTCTTCAAAATCACTGGATTCGGCATTAACTAACCTGAAAAATGGTTGATATGCCATAAAACAAAAACAAACCAACACAATTTTATAATTTCAAATGTAGTTTATTTCCATTCATTGACATCGTGGCGATTGGATCTTAAAATTGTAAACGACCCTTTTGCTCCTACAAGAACCAATGCTCTCTCCAAGCGAATAACTCCATAACTGACCCAAAACTCTATGTAGACTACACGATTGAAGCGTACCGTCCATTCGCTTTTGGTCTTGCTTGAGTAATACAATCTCTATTAATTATATAATAATCTGTTTATTTTAACTGACTCTCGTTACTATATCATAAGCTGTTCCTTTGTTTTACAGAACTGGCCACCTCCGAAACGACAATTGTGTCATCTTTGACGTTTGAAATATGACCAATTTTTGTTATTGTCTATTGTTTGCATTGTTTTAAATTGTAGACCTGTCAAATATTTACTATTTGTTTTCAAAATTATGTTATTCGAAAATACTTCAGGCTTAAATGTGCAAAAATGCATATTTGTCTAGTTAACCTAATCGATTCTTCATTACATTAGAACCCCAATATGTTACAGGCAGACAAATAAACTATCTCTTTTATATATAGACTGCGGAAATTCAACGGTTGTTTACCTATCGTTTCCTTTTTTAACGTGAAAATAATTGTCAGCAGAATATTCTTATAAAAACAAACAAAAAAAACAAAAACAAAAAAAAACAAAAAAACAAAAAAACAAAACAAAACAAATGTCATTTTTTAGTCGATGACAACGACAATGACAATTCTATGTATGACATCGTATTCGATTTCGGAACAATTCATTTAATTTACAAAGATTCACTGTTTATCAAGTTCCAAAGGCCACTCGAGGATAATCGTTGACGCATGTCAGATGGCCAGTGAGACACCATCGTGATGATCAGTAATAGCGAAAACTGTGATGAACGTCTTTAAGTGGGGATCTTAATAAAAACTTGCTTATGTTGGAGCTGGAAACTACCACGTTATAGTCAGATGAGAAGTAGTCCCGCGATATTGTATTCTATAGTTCTAGGAAAGAAACGTTGCATTTATTTGTTGTGTATTTATTTTTACGGACCCTTTTTGCTTTGTTATCTATTCTGAAAAAAAAAATACCGGTTGTAACACTCGCAAATTAAGTGAAAGTTTCCACGAGAAATCTAATTACGTGCATCGCAATTGTAAAAAAATCTTATCATGAATAAAACTTTGTACCCACTTCAAATATTTTAAGTCCACATGTGTGTTTCTCGCTTCTACGTAACTCATATCTTATTACGCTTTTATTTAATATTTTTGTAAAAAAAACAAAAAACGAATGAATTATTTCGTGACTCTCCAAAATTTTAAAAGAATTTGGAAGCACTTAAACTGTAGAAGTCTTGTGGATCTCTTTCTGCTAACTATTTTCCTCCTACCTATAGTCCTGTTCCTTTCAAGACCAAGGCCAATAGGCATCTTCTGTCTTTGCCATAATCATCTTTTGAGTTTGTTAACGCCTTACATCAAGAAGCGATTTCAATATAAACAAATTGAATATAAAAAATATTAGCCAATCCTCATGTATTAAAAGATGCGAAGTTTTACAAACAATTTGCGCCCCAAAATTTTATAAATAGAGACTAGCGCACATTATCTTACCAGCAATTATCTAAAATATTTGAATGTCCATATTATGTCCGTATCTTCTCTAAAACCTTTAAAAATACTCTAAATAAACTGAAATTAGAATGTTTATTAATTATCAATTCATTCTAATGCCTATTGCAAGACACCAGGGCGTTGACAATGACAAACTGGTGAAAGACACGAACTGACAACCTGAGTATAGCAAGTTCGAATCCAATTCGTTCCCCCAAAACACTTTTAGTTAGGATGTTTTCAACCTTCATGTGACCCCCTCTCATAATTATCCGATATCTTTCTAGAAATAATTCTAACTAGAAAGATATCGGGGAAACCAATGCCAACAATAGAATCATCTGATTCATACGAAATGAATGAATGAACACGACATCAGAGGCTCTTATTCTTTACATCTCTGCATAAAACTAATTTAAAATAAATATAGCCCACATTACCAACACTGCGCCTAGATCTTGTCTTCTAAAATTCATAATGATCGGTCAATTAATTCACGAGTAAGTCTTCCACATAGAAAAATGTAAACATATCTATACACCTAACTTTATATATAGCAGTTATGATGTAAATTCGATAACACGAATTTTTATCACATGCCAGGGGATCAAGTTAGTATAGACACCCCCTGGAAGGTTGACCCCATTCCAATATGAATGCCATTAGTAAGAAGTACCCACCTCGATAAATGGGTGCGAGTTTATAAACAAGCGTGAAATGCCAACATACACGCACACATGGAACGTCGCACGTACTCGTATAGCTGAGAAAGGGCACGTGTTCGCGAGCAAGAGTTTAAAACCTAAACATTAATGGTTGTTTGGTTTTGGTGTAGTTTACCATCCATGCTGAAATCGACGTTTTGTCGATATCTTCCGGAAGTGCATGTAAACTGCCGAAGGATACCGAAGCGCTTAACAAATCCGATTGCATATAGCTTAACATTCAACAAATCAAGAAAATTGATTAAAGCGATCATGAATTTCATAGAATTAAGACGGATGCCCCGGAAGGAATTATTGAATTTTGTCAGAAAAGAAAACTTATAGACTAAAAGATGAAATACAGAATATGCTCATTTTAAGCCTATCTCGAACACTACAAAAATAAATAAAAATAAAATAAAATAAAATAAATAAGATAAAAAATGACCTTAACCTAACTAATCCTAACCTAATCGGTTATGTTCAAACGCAACTAACGTAAGCTAGTACCTTAACCCAACCCTACCCCTCTTACCGTAACCTAATTCTAACCCTACCCAAGTTTAAAACTGTACCAGTAAACAAACAAACAAAAACTCATTAAAAAATGCTAAATGATATTTCATTATATTTTCTCTGAAAAAATATTTTGTCATTAAAAATATTATACTTTTTATGTTTGAGTTAAATGTTGTTTTATTGTTTTTCACCTTGACAGCGTCTTCGTCAAAAATGCATATTTTTTCTATTAATTCTTTTTTTTATGTTTGACAGTATCGCCTCGTTTTGATTTTGAGATCACAGTTTCATTCAGCTTTTCCTGATTTTTTACGTTAACTATAAGAAAAAAAAAAGCTGATGAAATGTCGGTTTACGACGGGTCGTATGTTTTTATTTTCTATTTTGGATTGGATCTCATGAATTGATTAAAGGATTTAGCTTTTCTATAGCGAACAAATAGGAATGCGGGGTGAGGTGGGGGTGGGGGAAATCACATGTATGCATACATAGATGCATTTCAAAGGCCCTCTCTACTTTAATAAATAGTAGAGTTTGCTATTTACTAAGAGTTACCACTTATCAAGACCCAAGGGCCACTGGAGGATAAGGGTTAATGAGTGTCAGGTGGTCAGTGAAACAACACCGTGATGATTGGTAATGACGACGGAAGTTTGACTAAATCTAGTAATTTAAGAGGGCGGCTCAACAAAAATGGTTATAGTCAGCTAATGTACTTCCTAACTTCCGGCGTAGACGTACCGGAAGCGTTGACAAGGCAAATAGGATCCATCATTTTTATTGTTCATCAGTATTTATATTGTGAAGCGATTTATTGAAATAAAATATAAAATAGGACATTATTGAAAAGTATACAAGAAAAATTAATAAATACAAAAATATACAATAAAATTAATAAAAAGCTTTCGTTCAGAGTCGCATTTCTTTTTTTACAAAACCATTCAGCGGAAGTGACGTTAGAAAAAAAATTTAAGGTACGGATGACTAACACTGTATATATAATGTAGTTATTTTTTTAAAGCGAATATAAAAATAAAAAGATTATCCAAATAGTTGTTATTTGAACTTTTATACCAAAATTATAGCCTTTATAATAAAAATATGTTAATGCGCTTTATTTTTAATCAAACATCAGCCGTTAGTAATTTTTTTCACATCAAATACTGTTATAAAAATATTTTTGAACTGTGTTTTTAAATATGAACTGTTTTTTTTTTAAACAAACCAAACAAAAGAAAAACACTTCACATATATATCAAATTACTTCATATCTATTAAATACAACGCATACATCAAATACATCATAATATATATATAATATGTATTAAATAAAAATATATATAATTTATATATTTGATATATATTAAATACAAATATATTAAAATACATCAAGTCAAAAAGATTTAAGAACTGTGTTTTTAAATATGAACCGTTTTATTTAACAAAAAAAAAAAGAAAAAGAAAGCAGTTCACAAATATATATATAAAAAAAAAAACAGTTCATAAATATTTTTAAATAAAATCCCGTTGCCCTCCCCCAGCTTGTTAATAATTTTTATAACAGCAGTATTTTATGTTTAATGTAAAAAATTACCAATGCCTTTGATGTGTGATTAAAAAATAGTGCATAAACATATTTTTATTATAACATTTATAATTTTGCTAGAAAAGTTCAAATGAAGACTGCTTGAATTAAATTTTATATTTGCTTTAAAATGGCTACATTATATACAGTGTTGGTCATCCGTACCTAAATATTTGTTTCACGTCATTTCTACCGAATGACTGTGTAAACACAGAAGTGTAACTCTTAACGAAAGCATATTAAAAGTATACAATTTGTCTTTATTTGTATTTTTAATAACAAAATTAAAAAAAAAGTTATTATTTTATTTGATACTAGCATTTCAGCCTTGCGATGCCCGGGTGTTTGCAGGTGTATGTTGAGCAAAAAAAACAACAAAAATAAAAAACAAAACAAAAAAACGGTCAATTTTTTTAAACTTTGACCCCTATTATGTCCCCTTAACATTTATTGTTTTGGGCTCAAATCAAGTCATTAAGTTAGATCCATGTTCAAGGAACCTATATCTAAAACTTCAAGTGTTTAGACCCAAAATTGGCGGAGGAGTTTGGTAGAGTTCTCAAAGGTCAAATGTTGAACTTTGACCCTTAGCAGCCAAATTTCTGGCCGAAAATCGATCACAAAGATTTTCCCAAATCTAATTACCCTGTATATCAAATTTCGAGTCTGTAGACTTAAAATTGAGAGAGTTATTGCGTAGGGAAATGTACACACACACACACATACACAGATACACAGACACGTTCACTCTATGGTTTACAGGAAATTGTAAATATTTATTCACTTCCGATATCACTAAATGTAATATGATAATGCCCGTTGTTTGCAAACGGCTATTCGGCCATTTTATGACCAGATCAATGCTTTCTAGTAAGATGTGGTGTGAATATGATTACTAACAGGTCGGCAACTTGAGTAAATGGTCAGTTTTCTTAGCCCCCCCCAAAAAAAACAAATGCTCGACATGTACTCCTCCCCTATATCTATGAGTAAAACTGTCTGCTATTAGGTTGTAGAAGGATCTCTGGTTCAAGTAAAGGACCTAACTTCGTTTGACACCTCGATACAATGGCGCACATGTTTGAAAGGGTTGCCCACAATTGCACCAAGGTTCTTTGCGTCTGTGGAGTGAGTCAGCTGAAAAAACTCACAGACCATGATGTTAGATATGAGCGACCCTACGTCAATGGCGATTAAGTTTGATAGTGTAAATTTTTATAAGGGTCACACTGAGTGTGACCCTTGTTCAACATAAGTTGAATGATGACGAATATCGAATGACGTCACAGTTTTCGAGGTGAGAGAAAACTAAGATTTTCAAATCAGTATCCTTGTGGAAGCCGTGCGAATAAAGTTCCGACAACAATCTAGAATAATCTAAGCGGAATGTTACCTCGATAATTTCTGTTCGTCTGCACCATTCATTTCAGAAAATCAGGAAGTCAAAAAGTAAATAATTAACTAAGATCTGTTCATAGTCTTTCTATGTGTATGTGGGTGGTTTCACATTTTAACGACAATAACGAACGGGACAATAACGGATATTCTGTAACAATAAACGAATAAACCTTTGTCTGCTTGACACACATCTTAATCATTGTCTCTCCCTCTCTATTTTCTGGCAGCAGGCACCTGAAAATGAAGACTTCTTTCCGAATGGAACACCAGAAACGCCGAGTTATTTGTAGATCTTTATTTCCAAAATATTCCACGTCTTGGAGTCTGCAGTTCTTAACCTTCTTCCTACATTTTCCTTAGTTGGTCTGTAGATGCTGCCATTAGACCCAGAGACAACTTCTGTCCGGTAGCTAACCGAATCTAGCAAACTCACAATTCGTCTCGTTTACATCCCGTTCAAAACCAATTCCTAATTCTGATTTTTCCCGGCTTATGTGTCTCTGATGTTAGCCAGAGTGGACAATCTTGTCAGCCACAAGCGGCATATCGTTGTTTACTACCCGAATTTCAAACTAGCTTTGTTTATGTTTTTCTCTATACACAACATTTTTCATTGGTTAAACCAGTCAAATATTTTAACAAAAATATTTTAAGTAACGTTCTTTTCTTTTACAACATTTTTCTGAATATCTTTTTGATCAAACAATTGAACAATTATTCATAGTTAGCAGGACCCGTTAACCGGCGTTGTCCGGTTGAAGCCTCTCCGCCTCCTCGCAAAAAAGTAAACTACGATTGGTGATAACCTGCAGGTACTGTTTGAATCTGCAAAAAGCAAATAAGGACATGCGTAAATCCGTATTCAATAATAAAATTAGGAAAAATGGTCCATTAGAATAAGAATAGAAAATATAAACATTTTTTTTAGAATTTAAGGATTCTCATTGTATATGAACTGTTTAGATTGATAGAAATTCCTCAAGTTAAGAACGGCTTCCGGAATAGGCACCACAACTTTCCCTTGGAATAGACACTCCCAACATCACTATGTAAAGAATGTGTATCGGAGCAGAGCATCTCCTTTTTGGTTGGGGGATTGTAGATAAATGAATCCCCCAAATTTAACCGTGAAAATCGTAGGCAGCATACCCACACGCAATTGATATTGTTGGTGACTGAATAGTTACAAAACACTCTCCCCTCCCCAGGTTAAGAATGGCTATTAAAATAATAGCGTTGTCATTTCATCACGGTGGCAAAAGAGAAGTGCCCATGTTTTTTTCTTTATGGCAAATTGTCATTTGTTGAGGGTGGGGGCGATAATGTTAAATGTCAATAACGAAAAACCCTGGCCAAATCACAGCTATAAAAATCGTCCACATCTACCAAACTTAAAAATCATCCGCGTCATCAAACTTAAACATCGAATTGGAAACTCGAAACCAAAATGAAACGAACTTTATTTTTATTATTAACATAAAATATGTATTTTCCTTGTTATTATTGTAGTAAGAACGAATTACTATTTCGTTATCTTTCTAACTAAAATGAAATAAAATTACTAATTCTTTTATTTTTTTCATACGTACTTAGATAAAAATTCACTGAAAATGTAAGAAATAAATAACGCGGTGCTATTGGTCAAATAACACGACAAATAATTATATGATCTTGGCACGAAGGTAAAGCTCACAAAACTTTCACTCTTTTAATAAAATGAAAATTTGCTAAGAATTTTAAAGCCGTGCATTTTTATTCGACAGTTTAAAGGCTTTACCTCTTTCGTTTATTTATTGTAAACAAAGCGATTTGAATCGTTTGTTAATGGTTACTCCGTTACTCCCCAAAAGCCTTAAAAATCTCGAATAAAAATTCATTGCTTTAACATTCTTAGCATATTGTTATAATGATAATAAATTTCGTTTCATTTTGTTTTCGAGTTTCCACGTCGATGTATAAGTTTTATGGGCGCGTACGATTATTTTTGGCAGTGATTTGGTCATGGTATTACGATATCTAATGAGAATTTACTACGAATTTTAAAGCTGTGCATTTTTAATCGACAGTTTAAAGACTTTATCCATTTCGTTTTTTTTTTTCTTTTTGTAAAAAAGCAATTGCAGTTGTTTGTCAATAGTTACATCGTGACTGCTGAAAAGCCTTTAACTCGTTGAATAAAAATTCATTCCTTTAAATTTCTAAGCAAATTATCATAAAAGAAATATTGCAATTTGAATCGTTCGTTAATGGTTACTTTGTGACACCTCAAAAACCTTAAAACTTTCGAATAAAAAGTCATTGCTTAAAAATTCTTAGCAAATTGTCATAATACAAATATAGTTCGTTTCATTTTGTTTTTGAGTTTCCGAGTCGATGTATAAGTTTTATGGACGCGTACGATTATTTTTAGCGGTGATGAAGCTGTGCATTTTTATTCGGCATTTACAAGGATTTTCCTATTTTGTGTATGTTTGTGTAAAAAAGCAATTTTAATTGTTTGTCAATAATTACATCGTGACTGTTCAAAAGCCTGTAAACTGCTGAATACAAAGTCATAACTTTATAAATCTTAGCAAATTGTGGGAATGAAAATATAGTTCGTTTCATTTTGTTTTCGAGTTTCCGAATCGATGTTTTAGTTTAAGGGACGCGGACAATTATATTTAGCGTTGATTTGGTCAGGTTATTCCGATATCGCACTTACGCGAACATGTTTAAATTTGTAAAACATGTATGCGTTTACATTTGTTTAGAGATTTTCTGACGTGCAAGCAGAGGAAGACCGTGTGTATATGAATTAATTTACTTGCGCACGTTAGTTCCATGAAGTAAGGCTATCAGTAGTTAACTGTCTGTTTATGAACGGTTATAATTGTTTTTAGCACTCGATAGTATGTCATGTGGATAGCGACAGACGTGTAGGTAATCGATGTAGACTGTATGCAATGTTTTACCTGTGAATGTCTGTGGCGTTATATCAGGTTATTAAATGTAAATGTCTGGTTCTGAGTGATAAAAAATTGTAAATGCTGCCCGTTTTAACATAAGTGCACGTGGAGGGCGACGCCATGTATGGTAAATCATAAAAGTGTTCGTTAATATATGAATTCGTTTCATTCTTGAATATGAAAATGTCCGGTTACAGCCAATCGTATAGACCGGAACATTATTGGGGGAAATTTATTAATTACGATGAGGAAATAGGAAGGGATACGTATGTTATGTATGTAAACTTGCAGTTACGAAGGATATAATCTCACTGTAATAGAAAAATGCTGAATTACAGCCGGAAGCAGTGGTATGACTTAGTATATAGAGAGAAAAGTAGGTATTTCTTCCTCTTAGAATGTTGTGATTGTGATGGTTGTTCTTCACGGATGGAATGTAGCATTTTAATATCACGATTGAATGTGTGTGTGTAACGGCGTTCAAAAGTTACATAAGATGGTGGGTAATAGTTAAGACATAATAATGGTCCAGAGGGGAATTTCTGCAATCAAAATATTATATACAGGATAATCGTTCTGACCCTTACTATTACCCGCCACAACATAACACAGTTACTATGCTTTGATCATAGTCAAAAAGCCACCACATAACAATATCAAACCCAGTCTTTTCTCTTCAAATTATTTCTGAAAATCCTCGTTTCCTCGTGTTACATTCACACTTACTCATTCATGTGTAGTAGATCATTATCCTAGCCGTTTTTTTTAAATTCCTAATTGGGGGTTGGGGTTCATACATTTCCTAAAGTGATTACTCCGGTAATGAACACCATGGATCCACGTGTATTTGTAATCGGTGTAATTGTATTTTCGAATTACTTAATAGTTATATCAATATTCAGTCATGGTTGATGAAATAAGAGAGAGCTACCCCGATACTAAAATGAAGAGGCCTCGTTTGAAATATCTATTATTATTTTTTTATTGAAATCCTTTGAAATGAGTGATTTGTGTATTTTATTTCCGAAGAAGAAGATTTATTTGCTGAAGAAGGCCAAAGAATGAGTTGGCCGAAACGTGGTGAAACAACCACAACTATGAAGTCCGCAAATAAATAAATAAATACATAAAATACCTCTGTTCGAAATTCCGTAAAAATTCCAGAGCTCAACATGAAGATTCCCACGTTCGACAAGATGCATCTGAAGAGGGTCGAAGGTTACATCGGTCGAAGCATTATGAGAATAACATCCAAGATGAGAACAATAATCGGAATAATGCAAACAATACACGTCTCAGTATATTTCAAATAACCACGGAAAATATCTACGAAAATTTGTTTTATTCATTCATGCGTCACCACTTATCCAGTCTAAAAGTTTCTCGAGGATAAGAATGAATCAAAGGCACATATTGAGAGTTAAATGACTACAAATATTATGAGAAGATTGAAAATTATAACTGGAATGAATCAAATTTATTTATTTACATTGGATTTAAAGAAGACCGTGTTGCATCACTCAGAGTGGAGACATGTTTTACAAATGCGAAGGTTTTGGAGGGGGAAAAACTTCTTTAGGAAATACTGTTTGATGATGGGAACACGGAGAATGAAACGAAAATTATATTCTCCTGTTTTGGGGAGGGAGGAGGTTCATACCTTTGTCAACATTGTTAGTACAGAAGTGAATACAATGGACATATGTGTATTTTTAGTCGATATAACCGATTGCATAATGGTGTACTATTTTTTATTATAAACCTTTCTGGACAGATATGAAGCAATATTATGGTTTTGCTATTTAGGCACGACAAATTAAGGCACGGCAAATTAATGAACGACAAATACCCCCCCCCCCTTCGCTGTTTTAATTTTCGCTAAAAATCTTTGTAGGAAATAAACAATTTTTTTTTCCAGATTTGGGGGAATAAAAAAAAAAACAAAAAAAACTACTACCCAAGCATGAAAAGAAAATAATGTTCTCTTAACTTTTAGAAATAAAGAATATTTGTTGACTTTTTAAATCGTAAATGTATTTTTTGATCGATCGATGCCTCCGTCCAATCTCAAGAGACAAAGGTTACCCCTTGTAAGGGTAGCCGAGCGTGTTGTGAGGCAACGATAGCGCAATATCCGACCACACCTCTCCTGAATCGGCACTGCTTGAGTCCAGTGGCAAAAAGTCCAGGACGAATGAAAACAATGCCGAAATAAATGGAGAGCACATACAGCACCTAGAATTCCTAAATGGTCACCCATTTTGGTACTGACCAGGTTTAACGTTGCTTAACTCCGTTGTGTCAACATGATTATACCGTACATTTTTTAAAATAATAATTTTTTAAATAGTGTTTGTTTTTCAAATAATAAATGTTTATCAAAAATATTAGTGATGAGACGATTTCAATATTTTCCCCGATTCCGATACAATTACTGATTCCGATTCTTTATAAATCTTAAAATATTTAACTATAAAAGTGTTATTTTGTCCAGATTACTGTAAAAACACATCTTAAATGTGCATATATTTTCTCAAACGTAAAAAAATACATTTGTGTGGCAGAGTGATCTATAGATTTTAGTTTTATTGGAATTAGAAATCAATAAATCTATATATTAATACGACAGCGTGTATGTTATTTTCTGTGTTATGCTTACGTCATTTAATTGTTATGTACTTGCATTTCTTGTCATAAATAATTTTACCAAGACTTCTTCATGATTTTTGGTTCCGGTTTCGATTATAGCTGATGGCACTTATGTCATCTATTTTTTATAAATAATTTTACCAAGAATTTTTCATAATTTTTGGTTTCGATTTCGATTATGAACTCAAGTTATATATATTTATATATATATATATATTTTTTTTTTTTTTTTCGTAAGTTTTTATTTAGGTTTCGATTCAAGCTCATGCACTCAAGTCATATGGATATATTTTTCATTTTTCAAATCACAACTATATGATATATAAAATCAATAAAACATTAACTCTATAATAATATACACGAAATCTGCAAGAATTAAAATTTTATACTTAAACGTACTTTATGACCGGGCTTTGTCGGGCGTTCCTGCTAGCTTAAATAAATACTCTTGCAGTTTTAACAAAAAAGATACAATAATATCAGAGCGTCTTTATTTACACTTAACATCTACAGAATGCCAACATCAATACATTACATATGAATGAGTCCCCTGTGGAATTTTCACAGGTCCCGCTCGTATTTATTATTTCATTGTTACTAACAGTAGTGGAAGATTTTATTTTAATCGAAATTAAATAAAGAAAGATAATTAGAATAATCGTTTTTGACATCAGAAAATAGGCACAATTTTTTCCGATTCCAATATCGATTCCGATACCTTAAAAAGTTTCGATTTTTCTGATTCCAGATTCCGATTGCGATTAATCGTCCCAATACTAAAAAAAATATCAACACGTTTATTTAATTCTCCCAGTCTGCAAAAATAAATAAATAAATAACGAAACGAAAACATTTGTTTATTTTTATAAAGACTTAAGCGAAGCGATCCCCCCCCAAGCAGCATGTCAGTTCGTCTAAATTAAAATCGTTGCTTCTTGTTCTTGACATAATTATCCCAGGTTGCTCGAATGACGTGCCTAAATAACACACGAATAGAAAATCAGCAGAAATCATTTGTCATGCCTTAATTTGTCGTAGATAATTAGTAAAAAGCGTACTTACTATGTTTAAGAAATTTTGAGATGAGGATGAATAACAGGTGCTTATGCAGATTGACACTCATGACGACATTTAAAATGAAAGAAAATATAGACATTTCTGTATGATGTACTATATAACAGTACGAGTTGAAAATGAAAACTTAAAAAAAAAATTTCACGTAATTTTATCAAGTAGTTTTTTTTATTTAGGAAAATAAAATTTTACTACGTTTCGATGAGGGTAAAAATATCGTATTGCGAATCAGTGGACAAGAGCAAACAATCCTAATGCACGTGGAAACTGTCACTGATTACCTCCCCTTATTATGTTCTCTAGATAAACATGACCTCTTCTATCAGTTATGGGTGAACAAAAAGCTAATTTATTTTTCGTAAATCAAGTTTTGTAATTAAAAAACAAAAAAACCCTAATTCCGTAGCAAGTAGGTGCAATATAAGTGGTAAGCTGAAGAAGCACCGGATGATTTGTGTTCTTTAGATTGCTTTTTGTGGAAAGATAAGCTCTCATATATCTCCAATTATCACGCGAAAATTTTTATGAAAAGAAACAATCGTCAAAAACTCATGGGAAATTTTATTTTGTAATGCGTCCCAACTTATAATGGCTGCCACTCGATTGTAACGTAAATGAGATGGGCACTTATGAAGTACTAAAAAGAAAATCACGTGGGATTTCTCAGCATAATCACGGCGTAAATTGCCACAATACCTCTCACCATCCCCCTGCTCACAGGCGAGACGTTGCTAGCCTTTCTATTCTGTATTGTTATTTTATGGAACGAACTTCAATCTATGCCTCCCCAACCTATGTAAAAACATTCCTAGCAAAAGAATTTGTTTTACTACAACGCACAACAATTTTACTTGCTCTCTTTTTGTGCTGATGCCTTTCACATCCTCGAGTGGCCTCTTGACCTTGATAAGTGGTGATGCCTATGTGACCCCCCTCCCCCCAAAAAAACATCATTAACGCGTAAATTAGCACAATATCGCCCTACTACTTCTTTCTTACAGAAGAGACCTTGCCGGTCTTTTTCTGCTCTATTGATTTTTTCATGCCAGATGCTTGGCTGAGCTTCAATCAATGGTTCCCACCCCTGTAAAACACACACACACACACACACACACACACACACACACACACACACACACACACACACACACACACACACACACACAACGTCTAGCTAAAACCACAATCAATACTTTTCCTTTACCTCTCTTTGTGTCTAAAAGTATACAAAGCTTCCATGATCAAACTTTCTTTTCTAGAAATGCACGTCTAGTGAACAAAATACCGCGGGTCTGCTTCCCAGATAATTACAACATACACCGCAACTGTTTTCAAGTCCAATGTAAATTTTTTGTTGATCCGTCCTCAACATGATTAGTGCATAAATCAGCACAGTACACCCCTATTACCTCTTTCTCACAGAAGAGACCTTGCTAGTCTTGCTATACCTTATTGTTGGTTTCATGGCAGGTGCTTGGCTGAACTTAAATCAATGGTTCTCACACCTGTAAAACATTAACAAAAAAAAGTCTAACTAAAACCAGTCAGTAATTTTCCTTTCACCTTTTTTGTGTCTAAAATTTACGAAGGTTCGCTCCATGAGCAAAGTTTCTCACCAGAGGAACACACTACTGTAGAACTTCTTCCAAGCAGACTACAACATTACCGTTTTTAAATCCAACGTGGACAAGTTTTTGTTGAGCGGTCCTCTTAAACAATCGGATCATGCAAAACCTCCACTAATCATTATCAATCATCACGGTGTTGTCTCACTCATTAATCTTTATACTCGAGTGGCTTTTGACCTTTGATATAGTGTGACTCTTAATAACAAAAAATCTAAATAAGATTTGAAGTCAGCTTAGTTTATCCCATAAGCAGCGACGTGACTTGGGTGTTTCTATGTATTGATATTCATATTTAAAACCCCTTTTCTATTTATTTAAAAAGAAAATACAACTTTGTTATATATGGGTCCTGGAATTGCACTCATCTGCAAAAGCTCTAGCTAATTTACATATTTTTTAAACACTCATTTTAATTAATTTCCTATTTTTTTTTCGGTTTTCTAATGGGACTACTGAGGGGTACCCGGCATGCTCGGGTGTTTGGAGGTGTGTGTGGTTTTGGGTAAATCAAAACTCCGGTGAGGGGGGGGGGGTTAAAATAAAAAAAAATATGGTTTGGTAGGTAAGTATGAGGATCGAGCCGGAAGCCTTGAGGCAAAGTTGTAAATTAAAGTGTGAAAAAAAAAGAGTGCGACTGTTTTAACCATTGGACCACCGCGAGATGCTAACTGAAGGTCGTTTGAATTTATTTAATTACTTGGATTTGGCAGGTGCACGTTTTACTGATTTAATGAAGTCAACTTTTGACTGCGGGGTAGCATTTCATTTAGTGCGGGAATGCTTTTTTTTCCAAGACGTTGGGGGTAGGGGGAAATATTATAGGAAAAGGCCTAACCTATATGCGGCGAGCGAAAACTGTTGAATATTTATCTTCCCGAAGTCGATCAAATTAAATAGACAGGCGAGCTCCGTTGTTAACTCTGAGATATTACGATTTACGTGTGATATAAAAAGTTTTAAAAAGTTGTTAGGGACCGACCGCTTCTCTGAAAAAAGCCTTTCTTGGACATACACAAAAAGCGAACATGCATTTTCGCTTTTATATATATAGATGATCATCTTTAGTTAACTATTACGTGTAATTATATTCATGCAGATATTCTGTATGATTTATACTTGCGTAATATTTACGCAAAAAGCTTAACGTAAACACAAACCGCTTTCTATATATATTCATGTATACTTATATATAGGGTGCGGCAGAAATATCTCCCACATTTTCACATGTGATCTTCCCAGTCGCGCTTGTGCAGTTTCTGAGCACAGGTTAATTTGTATGGATTAAACTGCATATCAGTGTGTAGAATTCTTCTGACAGTTCGATCAGACAATCCCAAGAAACTGAGTAACAAAAAGTCTCACAGTTCGAATACTGTGATGTTCGAGCGCTGCGAGACCATCCAGGTGACTTTCTTTGAAGTGCTGAACCTGTAACTCTGAAATTTGTAATCTATAGCTGTATTGATTTTCTATCTGGAACAGCATCATGAACTCGGAAAGCTCTCTATGTTGTAATGACAGATCCGCCATATTTCCAAAACATTTCTGCAGTAAAAGCACGATGTACACCAATCCAAATCATATTGTTTAATAGAAGTACCTGAAAGAAAAATGGCAAGTAATTAGCTAAATGAAAACATCAGTGATACTTTAGCAACATATAGTATAAAGTTTAAAATGTAGGAGATATTTCTGCCGTACCCTGTATACTTGTTTAAAAAATTTTGTCTACCAAACTCCTCTGTCAGTTTTTGGACTTAAAACATGAAACTTAATATATTGAGTATTTGAACCCATGCGAAACTTTATATTTGGGTTTTAGTCTGGGAAAAATAGTGAAAATAATTAAAAAAAAAAAAATGGAATTTGCTAGGTGAATGTCGAACTACGGCATTACGAATATGCATGTGTAACGTAATAGCTATTAATTCATGTTATAATTTTTAGCCTTGCAGCAAACATGTCTTCATAGCTCAAGCATTAACGTCAAAGGAAAAAGTATATCGTAAGCTTAACGGTTTGGTTTCGATTCTCGGTGATGGTGCACGGGTCATTATTTTTCATTTTTTTTAAAACTATTTAAATCATTGCTATATATTGGGTTCAATATACTGTAATAATAAATACGAAAGCTACATTAATCAAAATACCATATTTAAGCGTATTTTATGACCGGGCAATGTCGAGCGGTCTGCTAGTATTTTTAAAATTGAAACGATTTATGAATATCGTTATTTTAATAGTAGGTGCTCAACTGAGTATCACGTTTACTATCTTTAAAACTTTGTTGTTTGAAATAACATTTTTAGTTTTTAACATAAAGATGAAATAGACGCACGCTTGTTTATTCGTGATTTTGAATCGCATGTGTTTGTCATTCGTTGTATAGAGTTCGTTTCAGACAAGTTACTCGTATTTTACTTCAGAAGTGAAAACAAATTCCGTTGGCTTTCACAACATCGTTAGCGCGTAAATTACCACAATAGATCTAAATAGGACGTAAAGTAAGCATAGTTGATCGCATGGCCCGCAACGGGATCCATTACGCCTACACACACCTGACATATTTTCAAGCTTAAAACATTGAGAATAATTGTTTTATATGAACGTCGCTATTTCATGGCAGATGCACAAATGTGTTCCAATCTCTGGTTGACACCCTGTAAAACTATAACCCTTAAATTAAAAATAATATTTTCATTTTCTTCAACATATAGCGTGAATAGACGTAACGTTAAAACCGTTTTCTTGGTTGTGTCCTTGAATCGCACGTGTTCATCATTAACCCGATTCTGACGTTAGAAAATACGGTTGGGAATTCAGTGAGAATTTTATAAATGGCGTGGGAGAACTGTCTACAAAGCATTGCGCACGGGGCGATGAGCGCGATTTGGGGTTTGAATTCAACTCAACGCATTAAATTTCCAGGCAGATGTTCGCATATTAATTACTCTATTATATTCGCGTGCTGTTTTCTTTTTTATTCCACGCTTAAGATTTGGAAGAATGAATCGGAAAGTCGGACGTTAATGCATCTGTCTGTTAGTAAATTTAAATTTGGGTTAATCGACGCTTGCTTTGATAGGACCTTTTTTTTTAAATAGAAATAGCTAGAGACAAAGCATGAAACCACTTGATGCAAGGAGCTAACAAGAACGAAAAATGAGTATCGCAAAGACAGGTAGGAGGAAAACATTTACCAGAAAGAGAGTTCCACCAACCTGCAGTTCTTGGAAAGACGTTTCTGGAATAAAAAGCTGTATTAAATGAAATACAAAAACAGTGAACCGATGGTGACCACTAGACATACGAGTTGAACGTACTGGAACAAAGGAAGCAGGAAATACTTAAGAGAATTCTGAATAACACGTGCCATAATAGTATTTATATAAAAAAGACTGAGACTAGCCACATCACGTTTGTGAAAGAGAGGCTGCAGTAAAGAAGAACGTGTGATGCCAATCAAATTACAGATACGTTTCTGCACCGTATCAAGGACTTTCAAATGGGACATAGATTCATCAGCCCAAACTTTTCCTATACACTTCAATAAGACAAAATTCATTCTAAAAATATATGCTTTCTGGGATAGAGTTATGTTTGGAAAAAAGTTCAATGTTAATTGATTTAAGTAGTTGGACTTTGTTATCAGCTGAATGAATCACCAAACGCTCTCTTTCATATATCTGTGTGTATTTCACTTGCTGCATGTTGATTAAACCATTCTTTAATATTTCTTCAGGCTTTTATGAATAGTCAGAGAAAGAGGAAATCGTTTCAGCATTCCTCGGCAGTAATCGGATAGAACCATCCGGAAGTGAGAAAGTCAAAACGATTAAGGTCCAAAAATCATTTCTGTAACGTTCTGTATGTGTAAATCTGCAATATCGCCTAAAGGTTCAGATAGAATGCCGTCTATTAGGAAATTCAGCGTCTTTTATACTTAAACTAGCGGGTGTACCCGGCGTTGTGTGTAAGGGGGGGGGGGTAAAGTGAAGGATAAGCGAAGTAAAAAAACGATGTTAAATTTATTAGAAAAAAATCGGCAAACGAAAACAAAAAGAAAACAGCGGACAAAGGTAAAACTTCTTTCAAAAAGAAATCGGAAAAACAAAAAGCAAAAATCATGGAAAAGCGTGTTAAGAAAACCCAAAACACAGCGAAAAGCGAAAAAAAATGGCATAAATAACCCTTCAATTCAGTTAATTCCAGGTTTTTAAAGCAACTACGAATAACCCATTGATTCGGTTAATTTCATTTTTTTAAACAACTAAACAAACAAAAAACAAAACAAAAACAAAACAAAAAAAACAAACAAACACACACGGCGAAAAGCGGAAAAAAAATGGCATAAGTAACCCTTCGATTCGGTTAATTCCAGTTTTTTTTTAAGCAACTACGAAGTAAAGAAAACTCAAACCGTTGTTCCTTCGTAACTGTTCCTTGTGAACGATCCCGACACGGTGTTAAGTGGTGGCGGGGAATGGAGGTATTTATTAGAGAGAAGAGATTTTACCACTTCCGCTGATTGTAACCGATTTTGGCCGTGAACTCTCAGCAGAAAAAATATAGGAATCTACGATTATCGAGGAAGTGGCCTATAACACACCTAAGATATTCTTCTGCAGTTTGTGCATATTACATTTGCACGCAATGTGTTGAATTTTAATCCTATTAAGGTCAAAATCAAAGGGGGAAAATAAGTTAATTTAATATATATATATATATATATATATATATATATATATAAAGAAGAATGTGACAGCACATATATTGTTCGCAAGTTTTGTTATCCCTCTAATGATAGCTCAGACGGTAACGACTATGTCTTGAGCGCTAAATGTTTTGGTTTTGACTTTGGCTGATGGCATCCAAATCATTTTTAAACATTTTTTAAATCACTACTACGTATTTGGATACAACGTAATAATCTATAGAGTAACTGCTCAACAATAATAATGATAACAATGATAATCGAACATCGAAAATATATTTATAATTTCGCTTGACGTGTCTTTAGTGCGTGCGAATGTATACTCGTTTATTTGTCCGGTTTTCTCTGTATTTTAGTGACAAATACGCTCGTTGAAAATATGCTGTGTCCAAGTAACCTACATCTAAAATTTAAAGTGTTTAGACCCAAAATTGGCAGAGGAGTTTGGTAGAGTCTGCAAAGGTCAACTCTTTCAATTTTGACATCTTGACAGCCAAATTGTCGCCTAAAAACTGATTAAAAAGTTTGCTGCATGTCTGAATACCTTAAAATGTAAATTTTCAAATGCTTGGATCCAAATTTACTGAATAGTTTGCTAGAGACCGTAAAAGAAAAATCTTTTGAACTTTGACCCCTTGGTAGCAAAATTTTCGGTCAAAAACCTATTAAAAAGCTTGCGATGTGTGTCTGAATACACTTTATGTAAAATTTCAAATGTTTGGACCAAAAATTCGCTGAGACGTAACATTTTTTTTAAACTTTGACCCCAATTTTGACCCCTTGACATTGATTGTTTTGGGCTTCAATCAAATTAAAAAGTTTGATCCATGCACAAGTAACATGCATCTAAAATTTCTAGTTTTTAGACCCAAAATTGACGGAGGAGTTTGGTAGAGTTTTCAAAAGTCAAATCGTTAAACTTTGAACCCTGGACAGACTAATTTCTGGCCGAAAACCAATTAAAATGATTTTCCCAAATCTCAATACTCCTTATGTAAAATCTCGAATCTGTAGACTGAAAATTGATAGAGTAATTTGTTAGGGAAATGCACACACACACACGCGCACACACACATACATCCACATAGACTATTTCACTTTTATAAATATATAGATGACAATTTCCACTTATTAACCAATGTTGTTTATTTTGATAATCAACTTGTAGCTAATTTCTCGAAAACCTGACATTAACAACAATAAATATGAAATCTGCATAAATTAAAATATCATTTTTAAAAGTATTTTACGACCGGACAACGCCGGACGCCCTGCTAGTATATATATATATATATATATATATATATATATATATATATATATATATATATATATATATATTGATATCAAGAGGGAGAGACAGGGAGAGAACTAGAAAAAAAAAAATTAAGAGAAAAAAACGACTGATCCGAAGAGGAGCAAGTTATAAAAAGCGATAATGGGATAAATATTAAAGTTACGTTAGAACTTTATTACATTATTATGTCAGTAAGGTAAATGGCGATCACAATAAGCGAAAGGGAAATAAAGCGGGAAACCTCTTTAGGACATGACATTTCAAAGTTAAATGCTTTTCATCAAAAGAAGAGAAAAATAAGCATGACACTAAAGTACGGGAAAATAGATAACACGGATTTCATATACATTTTAACCTTATGGAAACCTTAGGATAGGAGAACCTTATGGAAACCTTAGGATAGGAGAAGCAATGAAAGGAGAGGCAAGTAAGAGCATTAGAAAAAATTTCAAAGGCGAAAGAAGAGGGATACTGAATAGGATGGGGATTGGGTAGAGAAAATATTTGATAAGAGAAAAAGATATAGGTGATAGATAGGGAAGATTAGGGAATAAAATAGGGAATAAAGAAATAGGAAATAAAAAACAATTAAAAGATAAAGAATAAAAATAGGGAGTAGAAATAAGGGGGAAAAATAAAAAATAAGGATTAAAAAATAGAAAATGAAAAAAAAAATTGAAAATAGGGAATAAAAAAATTAAATAGGGAATAAATTTTTTTAAAAAAGTACAGAATAAAAAATTAAAAAAATGTAGAGAATAAACATTAAAAAATAGGGAAAAAAAAGATAAGGAATAAAATATTTAAAAAGTAGAGATCACAAAAATAAAAAAAATGCTGAATAAAAATTAAAAGATAGAGATTAAAAAATAGTAAAAAACAAATTAAATAATAAGGGAATAAAAAATGCTGAATAAAAGGATGGAGAGTAGAAATTAAAAAAAAAAATAATATAAGAAAAATAAATAAATAAATAATAAATAAAAGACATCGAAAATGAAAAAGATCGAAAATGCAGAATGACTTCCTAAAAAAGTAGGCATATAAACTCCGATTGTAATTATTGTTGTTCCAGGTTATACAACGTAACATTTAGTTCATATGCCACGACTTTCTCTTAGTGATCGTCAGGAGTTCATTAATCTCCACCTTTTTGGTTTATCCAATCGATAAATCGGACGCAGATTGAAATGTGATGAGGAAAGTGCACGAAAGACTGTGCAAAAGCACCAAAACACTGGCAGTGTTCGTGATGCCCTTAAATTTGGTCATACTAGAGTTACTTTTAACAGGGAAGACAATGCTATCAAGATCCGAAGCCTAAGAAACAGATTTGAAACCGCTCCCCAAATCCAACACCAGTGCAATCTTGTTAAAAGTGCTCTCTTTCTATTGTCAAGAACAGATTAAAGGAATTTAATTTGCGAGGATATGTTGCAAGACGCAAGCCAATGATTTCTGTAAAGCGCCGTCAGATGCAATGAAGATCATGACTCTTCATATTGGTCAAAGTGCTTTTTAGCGACGAAAGCAAGTTCAATAGGCTAAGCAGTGATGGTAGGCAGTACGTCTGTCGGAGGAAACGCGAATAATTTAATCCTAGGTGTTCAGTTTCAACGCTGCAAGGTGGAGGAGGCTCACTTTTAGTGTGGGGAATTATTAGTACCAATGGTCCAGGGCCTATAGTTTGCTTGCAAGATCGAATTAATTCGACCAAGTACATTAATATGTTGACTGAGCATTTTCTACCCTACTTTGGTCGGAATTTGGATGATAATACCATTTTCATGCAGGATAATGCTCCCATTCACACAGCTGGCAATGTCAAGAGGTTACTGTAAAAGCATAATATTCCGTGTTTGGATTGGCCTGCACAATCTCCAGACCTCAATCCTATCGAAAACGTATGGCAATACATATATATATATATATATATATATATATATACTAGCAAAAGTACCCGTCGTTGACTGGGTTAAAAAATAGCTTGCAGAAAATAGACTCTGACTTTATGAAAATATGATAGGTTATGAAAAGGAAGGGTTGTAAAGAGATAGCTTCGAATGTTGGGGTATCAAAACCAAAGCAAAATATGATGAAAGTAAAAATAAAATATATAAACCCCATAATTTATGATACCATACCTGTTCATACTGAAACACTTATCACAATAATGTGAGGATCTATATTAAAAAACCTTGTTAAACTTTGTGACATATTTCCATTCTATGGAGGTCAGGTGCGAACGAACACCCCATAATTTTATTATACCATATTTCTTCAAACTGAAATACAATTATCAAAGTATACTTACGCAGATAAATATGAAAAGTCTTTATTAAAGTTTGTGCCTATTTCCATTTCATGGAGGCCAGGCGCGAACGCAGACCCCCCAATTTTATTATATCATCCCTATTTAAGTTAAAACATACTTATCAAAGTATTCTTATGTACATCTATATCAAAAACACTTGTAAACGCTTTCTTTTTCATTTTTAAATTGAATTGAAAAAAGAAATAAATTGTCCGCATCGTCAAAATGTAGTTCTTGTTTGTAAGGAGTAAGATGCATGCACAGAAATTCAATGTGTTGATTCTTCTCGGAGCCCAAATCATCAACCAACAATGATATACTTTTCAGTTACTATTATATAAATCAAAGTCCATTTTCTGTAGGCTGTTTTTGAACCCAGTCAACGATGGGTACTTTTGCTAGTATGTATATATATATATATATATATATATATATATATATATATATATATATATATATGTATATATAATAGTACATTTCCTATATATATATATATATATATAATAGTACATTTCCTATATATATATATATATATATATATATATATATATATATATATGTATATAAAAGTACATTTCCAATGTTTGAACTGTGCGTAGCAGTTCATATGAAACGGAGACATTCAATAGAGATAATTATGATCAAAGCCCAAAGCAACATCTGGGTTAATGTCATATGTATCTGTCACAGTAAAAAAAAAAAAATCGATGACTAATTTTATGAGCCAATGTCAATCGCATAACTGTTGTATTTAAGTGTGAGGGGGGAGATGATAGAAAGAAGAAAGATATAAGTTTACGTGGAAACTGGAAAGCTAGAGATGTTAATAATGGTCATTTTCGCTTTGTGAATCGATAAACAATATACATAACGAAAAGCAGTATATATATATATATATATATATATATATATATATATATATATATATATATATATATATATATATATATATATATATATATCCCTATCTTAGGTTGAGCATTTGGGAAGTGATATACAAATTACCATTAGCGTATGAAGCGATGCTCTTAGTGTAAACAAATTGAGCTTAGGAACTTTGGACAATGTCAAAACATTGCTAATTCACTGCTCGCATCGCAGCAGCCGTATAGCGTCATTTGTGCGATCGGGTTTCGATCCTGGCTTGAGGTAGTTGCTGGTCTAGCCGCACTGTACTGTATGTGGATCACTATATATATATATATATATATATATATATATATATATATATATATATATATATATATATATATATATGTGTGTTTTATGTTTGCATTATATATATATATATATATATATATATAATGCAAACATAAAACTATGTATAAATATCGCAATTTTGAAATGACTTAGTTCCCGCTTAAAAGTAAAATACCTAATAAAGCCTTTTTATTTAATCTTTATGACTATTTTTTGTAAATCTTTATTACAAGTCTTATCCATTTCATTCTTAGCATTAAGGAAATAATGACACTATTGTCTGTTATTCTTTTTTACTTAATCTAATCAATGTAAATGCTATTCCAATTTTATTTTAATTTAAGTATATAGATTTATTAACTATATGCTCTTAATAGTTTCTTTTCATTAAACATTTTACATAGAAATTATTATTGGTCCACAAGGAGCTTCCACACAAGTTATCAAAGATCTCTCCTTGAAGCCGAACTGTAGCGTTACGTGGAAGCTGAGTGACAACAAGTCTTCTCAGATTTCCAGCACTCTCCACCTCTTCCGATAACATTTGCAAATAAATTTGCATTATCACAACAGCCGCTTTCCATTCAGTTCTCGCTGGCAGCGGTCATTGGTCTTCACTGGTATTTTAGTGGCAATAAGTCTCCCCAAGTTCCCAGTTCTTTTTGCACTTGTCAAACAGAAGTCTGGTTAGTGCTCTCTCCTTGGTCTTTCCATCATCCTTGACACTTCTCCGCTATTTAGAATCACTCTTGGGGGGGGATCGATGATGAGGCAATGGGGAGATGGGATAGCGGCCTTTTAGATATGCTGCTTCAATGTTCTTATTTCCTTGTAACCCTCCATCTTTGGCCTCTACAGCAGATGTGTATCATTCTCCGCATTCAAGTGTTTTTCTTAATATTTCATTATTGTTATTCGCTGTATCTTTCCAGTCATTCCTCCGATTTCAATTTCTCCCATTCCTTTTTTGAAAGTTTTTCGGGATTGTTTTTAGCACTCCTACTATTATAGGTATTATCTTTATTTTCTTCATCGTCCATATTCCTTTCAGCTCTCTGGCTAGCTCTGTGTATCTGCCCTGTTTCTCCTTTTCTTTAATATTCACCCTGTGGTCGGCTGGAACAGCAAAGTCTAAGATTTGACAGGGTTTTTCTTTCTTGTTAATTATTACGATATCCAGTTTTCTTGCTTGGATGGATTTGTCTGTTTGTATGTTCATGCCCCAAGTACTGTTGCCGGTTTATGCTTGTACCATTTGTCTGTGCGTTCGAGATGCAGGTGTTTGCATAGTTCCCAGTGTACTGCTCTTCCCACTTGCTCGTACTTGTTCGTGTATTCCTTTTGGGCCAATTTGGGCTAATTTGCTGTAAAGACGCAGAAAAAAAACTTGGAGAGACTTATTAATATCTACTTAGTATGTTAAAATATTCTCTCTGTGAGAGGGAATTTGAAGATAGGTCTCCCTTACACAGACGTGAATAGTCGCGGGTAGAGAAGATCATGGTTGGCTACGGTTTTTATAATTACTTATTTTTCTTTCATTTATTTAGTTATTTCTTTTTTGCTCCCCCCACATTGCAATAATATAAAGAAAATTCAGTAACTAAGCGGTGCAAAAGTTGTATGCCTAAATTATAGTGATTCGGAAATAAATAAGATAATATAGGCAATCAATATCAATATAGACAGTTAATCAATTATCTTCTTATAGGTCTTAGTGGTGACAAATTTGAAATTACTTATTCCAATGACTCAAATCGAAGAAAAAAATTAAGGAAAATTGCGCACGTCTTATGAAAGTTGGAAATTTCATTGCTAGAATCTTCTTTGCAAAGCATTACGGAGCTACTCGTCCGTACCCACGGCACATATTGCCATAGTTCATCGGTCATTAAGACTAGCTTATAAAGTGTTCCCATAGTGTCCGCTGCTCGATATATGTTATATATATCGATAACAGTGTTTTGGGTGGACAACTATACATTGGGTGGGTGGAGGCGCTTCCCCACACATGTTATCGTTTGGGGTAAGACATTTAACTTATCAAAGGGTTTCATTTACATCCAGATATATGATAGGGCCATTCTGATTAATCTCTAGGGGAAATAATGCATGTTTTTTTTCTTTTAATTTTTTTTGTTGGTGAATTTCAAATTAAGATGATATTATTATTATTATTATTATTATTATTATTATTATTATTATTATTATTATTGGCTCACATGGAGCTTTCACACAAGTCAACAAACGATCTGATTGGAAACCTGTGGTGTTCTCTGGAAGCTGAGTGATAACCAGTCTCCCCAGACGTCCAGCTCTCTCCACCTCCTTGCAAATGAATTTGCATCATCGCAACAGCCTCTTACCATTGATTTCTCGCTGGTAGTGGCCATTGGTTGATACTGGAATTTGAGTGGCACTCAGCCTCCCCAAGGTCCCAATTCTCTTTGCGCTTGTCCAGCCGAGGTCTGGTTGGCGCCCACTCCTCGGTCTTTCAGTCCTTCTTGACCCTTCTCGGCTCTTTGGTATCACTTTTTTATTTGGGGTAACGGTGATGAAACAATGGGGGGGAGTGTTGCATGAAGGGGGTGTAGAACTTGTAGATATGCAGCTTCGGTATTCTTCATTCCCTGTAACGCTTATTCGTTATATTGTCTTCTTGTATTATTCTCCGCATTCACGGGGTTTCCTTAATATTTCAGTCGTTTTCATTATCGTTAGTCGTTGTATTTTTGCAGTTATTCCTCTTATTCCAATTTCTGATATTCTTTTTTCGAAGTTTTTCGGAATTGTTCCTAGTGCTCCGACTATTATCGGTACTATTTTGATTTTCTTCATCATCCAAATCCCTTTTAACGTTCTGGCTAGCTCTGTGTATTTGCTTCGTTTCTCCTTTTCTTTTATACTCACCCTGTGGTCAGCTGTGATGAACAGTAATGGTGATAGTGAGTCCCCTTGGAAGATGCCTCTTTGTATGTTAATCTCTGTTATGTGTTGTCCATTAGCTGTCAATTCCAGTCTCCATGTGTTCATTGCATTTTCTATTACGTTGGTGATCCTGCTTGGTATTTTATACATTTTTAGGCATTCTATTATCCATGCTTGGGGGATCCTGTCGTACGCTTTTTTGTAGTCGATCCATGCCATGGCTAAATTCTTTCTCCTCCTTTTTACCTCCTTTAGGATCTTTTGATCTATACATAGCAGGTCATGTGTTCCGCGTTTTCCTTTTTGGCATTCTTTCTGCTCCCCGGGGATTAGTCCATGGTTATTCAGGGAGTGGTAGATTTGTTCCCTCGGTTGTGCTGTCAGTATCTTCCACATAGTTGATAAGCACGTGATTGGCCTATAGTTGCTAGGGACGGTTCCTTTCCACATGTCCTTCTGTAGCAGTGTGGTTCTACCTTTTATCATCCAGTCTGGTTGCTTGCTTCCTGCATACATCTTCTCAGGTTTTGGACTAGCCTTTAATGTAAGGTTGTGAATTTTCTGAACCAGTATGCATGTATCCCGTCGTGCCCTGGTGCTCTCCAGTTTGCCATTTTTCCTATGGTTTTCTTTAGGGTTTCCTTGCTGATTTCATTCACTGTTCCTTCTTCTATTTGTTGTAACTCTTCTTTCATGTCTTTCATCCACTCGGCATTTATATTGTGATTTCGTTGCTCTTCCCATATTTTACTCCAGTAGAGTTTTGTTTCTGTCGGGTTTGGTTGTTCTGTTTTTGTTTTTTCTCCGTTCACATTTTAGTAGAATTGGCTTTCATTAGTTTCAAATGTTCTGCTTTGTTTGCATTGGTTAGATTTATATCTATATCGTCTCAATCTCGCTTCTTTTGCTTTTATTTTTTGGTCCAGTGCATTTTTTAAATTTATCAGCTGTGACAATCAGGCTTTAGTAGGGTGTATTCCGATTCCTGCTGTAGCTGTTCATTTGAACCTGAAATCATAAGAATTGGTCAGTCATCTTATAAGATGTATAGAAATGACATATTTAATTTTCAAGAGCTTATGACAATTTTATATGCCTGTACAGAAGACGTCTAGAAACTTACTGAATGCATCTCGTGTAGTGAAAAACCTTAGAAAATAAAGACTCACACTGTTTTTTTAACCAGCTATAGGTGGAAAATATCTATTAAAAAAGAAGAAAAAACATTTCATATTTTTCTTTAATATTATTTTTTTTATAATTGAAATGTATCATATTAATTTCGGATCATAAATATCCATCATCAGAGAAAGAAATTTATTCCTCTTGTTGTATCAAGGATGTGTGCGAGATTCTTGTAAATAAAACCATTCACTGTGAGCTGTTTTGGGCATGTGGCCATCTAAATGGTAAGAAAATTGGCAAAAGCTCTAAAAAATACCATTAATAAAAAAAGTCTTATATGAATTTTTAGAAAATAAGCATACTGTTTTGAAACCATTTGAAGGTGCAAATGTTTTATTAAAAGAAAAAAGTCGACATTTTTAAAAGTATTTTTATTTTTATTTTTATCCTTTTATTTTTTGAAAAAATATAAGTTGCCAACAAATATAGGATTATACTGAATAGGAACCAAACTAAAATATCAGTGTTCTTGTGTGAGCTGTTTTGGGCGCGTGGTCATCCAAATGTTAAGAAACTTGGCAAAAGCTATAAAAAAATTAGAAAATAAACAGAAGAAAAAAAAAACGATATATATATATATATATATATATATATATATATATATATATATATATATATATATATATATATATATATATGTATGCGCTATGTGGAGATAGGTAACCAACCCGGAACATTCTACACAAGGAACCAAGTCACCGGATTTTACCGGACCCTCGTAAAAAACAGAGACTTCCCTCTGAACATTAACGCGCTGTATTTGTCTCTATGTAAATACGTAAATAAACTTTTCTTTCAGTATTCAAACCACAGTGTATATTTAGTTATTCCTTTCACAGAATACTTTATTTTTGATTGTCCGAATAATAGGCCACCTTAGGACATATCAGTATGTATGTATGTACGTATGTATGTGTGCATGTACGTATGTATGTATATGTGTGTAATCGATAAAGATCAACAGACACGATGCATCATAGTTTTTCTAATCTATGAATTATTTGTTTATTTATTAATCATGTCGGACTTTTGCATCTGTTAAATATTGTGTTAGTAAACCCTATTACTAACATCTGAATCACTTAAATATTGTACGAATAAACCCATTACTATATAAATGTGTTAACTGAGACTAACAGGAGAGAAAGTTCACTTAGTGTTAACATTCTGAACTTGAGGTTAATATTATTAGATTGTTGAGATTAATAAATACAGACATGGCGCGATATAGCCAAAGAGAAAGTGAGATAGGCACACAGTTCATTTGAAACATTACACGTGAACATGTTAAATGGACATGCGCTGACAAAATATGATTAAATAATGATAAGTATTTTCTCTAACTCATCCCACTGGTCAGTGATTCGAAACAAAGATCAAATCGAATAAATCTCCTATGTCCTCCAAAAATTTGATTTCCTTTTGCAAAGTATAAACAAGGAGATTTGATTTTAGCCGTCAATCTAGAAGGATCGCAGAAGAGGCATATACAAGAAGAAGAAGAAGAAGAAGAAGAAGAAGAAGAAGAAGAAGAAGAAGAAGCTAACTAGGTAAGGATAATAATTGTGAATTATGTGCTTTCACATACTGAAAACAATTTGGTTCCTTGGACATTTATTATTCCTGATATTCATAAATGACCTCCCTGATAATTTCAAGTGTTTATACCGAAAATTGTCGGAGGAGTTTGGTAGAGTTCTCAAAGGTCAAGTCGTTGAACTTTGACCCCTTAACAGCCAAACTTCTGGCCGAAAACCAATCACATATTTTCCCAATTCTCTGTACTCTGTATATCAAATTTCGAGTCTGTAGCCTAAAAATTCACAGAGTTATTGCGTAAGGAAATGTACATACACAGACACACAGACACACAGAGAGACAGATACAGACAGACAGATACACAGACACATTCACTTTTATAGATATATAGATAGATTATAGAGTCGTGATTTCAAAAGCCGTCAGCTAGAATCAAAACCGAAAGCAAAACTGTAGTATTCAAAGCTGGTGACGTTACCACTGTATATGAATTGATTAAAAATAAACTAAGATTAATCTACAAAGTGTATAATGATTTTTTTCAAATTTGACCCATTTTTGATTCCTTTAAAAACTATTTGGGTGCCATTAACTAGAATCGAAACCGAAAGCAAAACTAGCATTTAAAGCTGGTGACGTTACCACTGTACCAACATGAAACGCATATGAACTGATAAAAAATCAACAAAGATGAATGTATAAAATGCATATTTTACCCTTTAGAAATTATTTTAACCGGTTAAAGACCCATAAAAGAATTATTCAATCATTTTAGGCCCCTAGTTTCGGAGAAGATAGAGTTTGAAAATATAGAGACAGACAGACAGAAATTGCGTCTGTTATATATTAGACTAGCGGAAGGGGGGATACCCGGCGTTGCTCGGTCGTAAAATACGCTTAAATATGATATTTTAGTTTGTCCAGGTTTCGTATCTTCATTAGAGATTCGTGATTTCAAAAGTAAAAATATAAGTATTTGGATGCCATCAGCTAGAATCGAAACTGTATCATTCAAAGCTGGTGACGTTATCACTGCACCAATGTGACACGCACGTGAACTGATTAAAAGTCAAAAATAAACTAAGATAAATGTATAAAATGTATAACGATTTTTTCAAATTTGACCCCCTTTTTTAAACCCCTTAAAAACTATTTTAAATAGTTAAAGACCCATAACAGAACAGTCTGTAAAAAATCCAATCGTTTGAGGCACCTAGCACCGCTTTGCGACTTTTAGTTTCGGGGGAGATAGAGTTTGAAAATATGGAGACGGACAGACAGACATATATCCATTTATATATTAGATTAATATTAACACGATGCAAATGATTCAAACTGTTCAAAAGGGACCGTAAATATATCCTGGACCAGCAGGATAACAATATTTTACAAAATGATAACACTATAAACATTTTTGTATTAGAGTGTATAAACAGCCTATGGGACTAACTATGTTTGGAACACGCAGGTGACTTACGCAAGTTTAAAAAACCAAAAGGCCATTCTCTGTTTTCTTCAGTATTGCGCCATACAGGATAAGCTTATAAATTACTTCATGAGAAATTTCTATTACCATTTTTTTCTTTATCCGAAAAAATTCAAACCTACTCTACAAAAAAAGGTAATCTTTCTTAGGATTGTGTTTTATTAGTTTATGAAATGTACTTTCAAAAGGGAAAACAATTTCATGGTGGGGAGTATTTTGGTGCAATTGAAAATGAGCTTTAAAAAGGAATAATAGCATTAATGATTACTGGTCTAAAACACACACACACGCACACACACACACACACACACTCACACACAACACAACAACAGAGCCATCAGTTGTTAAAGCCTGTTCTTAATTAACAGTAATAGTTGATGAAATGTTCTTTCAAACAGGAAACACAATTTCATGGTGGGGAATATGTTGCAATTGAAAATTAGCTTTATAAAGAATAATAGTATTAATGACTACTGGTCTAAACACACACACACACACACACACACACACACACACACACACACACACACACACACACAGAGTTGTTAAAGCCTGTCCTGAAGTAACAGTAAATTGTGATCGGCTTTCTCAGGAAATCCTAAAATTTATTTTTCAACTGATAAATTATGGATATTTTTAAGGCTGTTGTTGTTGACAATCATTCAACCAATGTGAATGCCTTTATTATTTTATTTGATAAATTGCGTTAGCAAAAAATATGATGTGTTTTGTCCCCTTCAGATTTGTAATTTCAAAAACAAAAACATTGCTTACGTAATTGAAAATCATTCAAGCGAAATCCCTTTTGATCTCTAATTATTTACTTTTAAAATTTTAAAGCAAAATGGTAAACATACGTTTTAGTGTTGAAATCATGTTTAGAAATTAAAACAGATGTTGATTAATTCTCTTGAAATCTATTAATTATTTATTTACGTTTTAAAAAAACGCAATTCTTTAAGTTGCAGCTCTTTAAATTTTTTTAATTACCAGGGCTATGTCAAGAGAATATTCCTTTCATTGTTTTGACTCTCGAGTATATATCCGACACAGTTAGACACAGTTAGACACAGTTAATCAATCGAGAACCACATCACTCTATCAAAAAACATAAGATATTTACTGATATATACTCGAGAGTCAAAATAATGAAAAGAATATTCTCTTGTCATATCCCTATTAATTACATACGCGGTCAATTTGTTGATTGTTTTTAGTTTCAATTTAAATTAGCCTATTAGGAATCAGCCTAGAAATGTGACATATGGGGACCATATTCATGAGTGGGTCGTGTAGCATGTAACATATGTGTCGCATTGGCTACCGTGACCTAAGGTTGTCGACACTTTTCGAACCTGGAGTCGGAATAAGGGGAAGGTTGATGTGCTGCAAATAGCGTCCGAGAAAAGAAAAGAAAAAACCCACGATTAGTTACCACACACACACACACACACACACACACACACACACACACACACACACACACAACGTAGAAAATAAGGGTAAAAAAGACCAAAACCAAGATGTCGATTCATTGAGAAAAAGATAAAAAAAAAACAAAAGAAAACAAAACAAAAAAACAAGATGTCGATTCATTTAGAAAAAGATAAAAAAAAAAACAAAACAAAAAAAACAACAGCAACAAAAAAAACAAGATGTCGATTCATTAAGAAAAAAGAGAAGAAAATATGCAGGTCTTATTTTTTGTTGTAAAAATAAAATATTGTCGAAAACCGTGTGAAAAACATTTGTTCGAAATTATTTTTACGCTTAGACACATGTAACAAAAATAAAAATGACAAATTGGTTGTGTACTAAGACATAATGAAAACATTTATATATGATTATTTTGTTTTGAATTGTTGAAAAAAAGCGGGAAATAAAATTTTCGTATGATATTTGTTTTCGTCACTGATGTATTGGAGTGATTATTATTTTTATACGAGGTGCATTCAATAAGTTTCCAGACATTTTTTGGACAGGCATTTCAAATTGTTATAGACACTTGAAAATTCAGTATGTTATTGCTATATATCTTATGGGAGGAATGACCAATTTTTATGATCTCACGTTCAAATGAACAGCTACAGCATGAATTGGAATGCACCCTACTAAAGCATGATTGTCACAGTTTATACATTTCAAAAATGCAATCTGGTCACGAGGACATTTTAGAATAACGATATGTAATAAAATTCTGTTTTAAACTTGAAAAAATGCCACAGATATGTATAGAATGCTTCAGACAACTTTTAGACAATCATGCATCAGTTTCTGAGCGGCGTAAGAGATCCAAGTAAGGCAGGGAATTTGTAAATTATGATAAGAGGTGTGGAAGAAGTAAGGCAGGGAATTTGTGAGTTATGATAAGAGGTGTGGGAGAAGTAAGGCAGGGAATTTGTCAGTTATGATAAGAGGTGTGGGAGAAGTAAGGCAGAGAATTTGTGAGTTATGATAAGATGTATGGGAGAAGTAAGGCAGGGAATTTGTGAGTTATGATAAGAGGTGTGGGAGAAGTAAGGCAGGGAAGTTGTGAGTTATGATAAGATGTGTGGGAGAAGTAAGACAGGAAATTTGTAAGTTAAGATAAGAGGTGTGGGAGAAGTAAGGCAGGGAATTTGTGAGTTATGATAAGAGGTGTGGGAGAAGTAAGGCAGGGAATTTGTGAGTTATGATAAGAGGAGTGGGAGAAGTAAGGCAGGGAATTTGTGAGTTATAAGAGGAGTGGGAGAAGTAAGGCAGGGAATTTGTGAGTTATGATAAGATGTGTGGGAGAAGTAAGGCAGGGAATTTGTGAGTTATAAGAGGAGTGGGAGAAGTAAGGCAGGGAATTTGTGAGTTATGATAAGAGGTGTGGGAGAAGTAAGGCAGGGAATTTGTCAGTTATGATAAGATGTGTGGGAGAAGTAAGGCAGGGAATTTGTGAGTTATGATATGATGTGTGGGAGAAGTAAGGCAGGGAATTTGTGAGTTATAAGAGAAGTGGGAGAAGTAAGGCAGGGAATTTGCGAGTTATGATAAGATGTGTGGGAGAAGTAAGGCAGGGAATTTGTCAGTTATGATAAGAGGTGTAGGAGAAGTAAGGAAGGGAATTTGTCAGTTATGATAAGAGGTGTGGGAGAAGTAAGGCAGGGAATTTGTGAGTTATGATATGATGTGTGGGAGAAGTAAGGCAGGGAATTTGTGAGTTATAAGAGAAGTGGGAGAAGTAAGGCAGGGAATTTGCGAGTTATGATAAGATGTGTGGGAGAAGTAAGGCAGGGAATTTGTCAGTTATGATAAGAGGTGTGGGAGAAGTAAGGCAGGGAATTTGTCAGTTATGATAAGAGGTGTGGGAGAAGTAAGGAAGGGAATTTGTCAGTTATGATAAGATGTGTGGGAGAAGTAAGGCAGGGAATTTGTGAGTTATGATAAGAGGTGTGGGAGAAGTAAGGAAGGGAATTTGTGAGTTATGATAAGAGGTGTGGGAGAAGTAAGGCAGGGAATTTGTGAGTTATAAGAGGAGTGGGAGAAGTAAAACAGGGAATTTGTGAGTTATGATAAGAGGTGTGGGAGAAGTAAGGCAGGGAATTTGTGAGTTATGATAAGATGTGTGGGAGAAGTAAGGCAGGGAATTTGTGAGTTAAGATAAGAGGTGTGGAAGAAGTAAGGCAGGGAATTTGTCAGTTATGATAAGAGGTGTGGGAGAAGTAAAACAGGGAATTTGTGAGTTATGATAAGACGTGTGGGAGAAGTAAGGCAGGGAATGTTTGAGTTATAAGAGGAGTGGGAGAAGTAAGGCAGGGAATTTGTGAGTTATGATAAGATGTGTGGGAGAAGTAAGGCAGGCAATGTTTGAGTTATAAGAGGAGTGGGAGAAGTAAGGCAGGGAATTTGTGAGTTATGATAAGATGTGTGGGAGAAGTAAGGCAGGGAATTTGTAAGTTAAGATAAGAGGTGTGGGAGAAGTAAGGCAGGGAATTTGTGAGTTATGATAAGAGGTGTGGGAGAAGTAAGGAAGGGAATTTGTGAGTTATGATAAGAGGTGTGGGAGAAGTAAAACAGGGAATTTGTGAGTTATGATAAGAGGTGTGGGAGAAGTAAGGCAGGGAATTTGTGAGTTATGATAAGAGGTGTGGGAGAAGTAAGGCAGGGAATTTGTGAGTTATGATAAGAGGAGTGGGAGAAGTAAGGCAGGGAATTTGTGAGTTATAAGAGGAGTGGGAGAAGTAAGGCAGGGAATTTGTGAGTTATGATAAGATGTGTGGGAGAAGTAAGGCAGGGAATTTGTGAGTTATAAGAGGAGTGGGAGAAGTAAGGCAGGGAATTTGTGAGTTATGATAAGATGTGTGGGAAAAGTAAGGCAGGGAATGTTTGAGTTATAAGAGGAGTGGGAGAAGTAAGGCAGGGAATTTGTGAGTTATGATAAGATGTGTGGGAGAAGTAAGGCAGGGAATGTTTGAGTTATAAGAGGAGTGGGAGAAGTAAGGCAGGGAATTTGTCAGTTATGATAAGATGTGTGGGAGAAGTAAGGCAGGGAATGTTTGAGTTATAAGAGGAGTGGGAGAAGTAAGGCAGGGAATTTGTGAGTTATGATAAGATGTGTGGGAGAAGTAAGGCAGGGAATTTGTAAGTTAAGATAAGAGGTGTGGGAGAAGTAAGGAAGGGAATTTGTGAGTTATGATAAGAGGTGTGGGAGAAGTAAGGAAGGGAATTTGTGAGTTATGATAAGAGGTGTGAGAGAAGTAAAACAGGGAATTTGTGAGTTATGATAAGAGGTGTGGGAGAAGTAAGGCAGGGAAGTTGTGAGTTATGATAAGATGTGTGGGAGAAGTAAGGCAGGGAATTTGTGAGTTATGATAAGAGGAGTGGGAGAAGTAAGGCAGGGAATTTGTGAGTTATAAGAGGAGTGGGAGAAGTAAGGCAGGGAATTTGTGAGTTATGATAAGATGTGTTGGAGAAGTAAGGCAGGGAATGTTTGAGTTATAAGAGGAGTGGGAGAAGTAAGGCAGGGAATTTGTGAGTTATGATAAGATGTGTGGGAGAAGTAAGGCAGGGAATGTTTGAGTTATAAGAGGAGTGGGAGAAGTAAGGCAGGGAATTTGTGAGTTATGATAAGAGGTGTGGGAGAAGTAAGGCAGGGAAGTTGTGAGTTATGATAAGATGTGTGGGAGAAGTAAGGCAGGGAATGTTTGAGTTATAAGAGGAGTGGGAGAAGTAAGGAAGGGAATTTGTGAGTTATGATAAGATGTGTGGGAGAAGTAAGGCAGGGAATGTTTGAGTTATAAGAGGAGTGGGAGAAGTAAGGCAGGGAACTTGTGAGTTATGATAAGATGTGTGGGAGAAGTAAGGCAGGGAATTTGTAAGTTAAGATAAGAGGTGTGGGAGAAGTAAGGCAGGGAATTTGTGAGTTATGATAAGAGATGTGGGAGAAGTAAGGAAGGGAATTTGTGAGTTATGATAAGAGGTGTGAGAGAAGTAAAACAGGGAATTTGTGAGTTATGATAAGATGTGTGGGAGAAGTAAGGCAGGGAATTTGTGAGTTATGATAAGAGGTGTGGGAGAAGTAAGGAAGGGAATTTGTGAGTTATGATAAGAGGAGTGGGAGAAGTAAGGCAGGGAATTTGTGAGTTATAAGAGGAGTTGGAGAAGTAAGGCAGGGAATTTGTGAGTTATGATAAGATGTGTGGGAGAAGTAAGGCAGGGAATTTGTGAGTTATAAGAGGAGTGGGAGAAGTAAGGCAGGGAATTTGTGAGTTATGATAAGATGTGTTGGAGAAGTAAGGCAGGGAATGTTTGAGTTATAAGAGGAGTGGGAGAAGTAAGGCAGGGAATTTGTGAGTTATGATAAGAGGTGTGGGAGAAGTAAGGCAGGGAATTTGTGAGTTATGATAAGATGTGTGGGAGAAGTAAGGCAGGGAATTTGTAAGTTAAGATAAGAGGTGTGGGAGAAGTAAGGCAGGGAATTTGTGAGTTATGATAAGAGGTGTGGGAGAAGTAAGGCAGGGAATTTGTGAGTTATGATAAGAGGAGTGGGAGAAGTAAGGCAGGGAATTTGTGAGTTATAAGAGGAGTGGGAGAAGTAAGGCAGGGAATTTGTGACTTATGATAAGATGTGTGGGAGAAGTAAGGCAGGGAATTTGTGAGTTATAAGAGGAGTGGGAGAAGTAAGGCAGGGAATTTGTGAGTTATGATAAGAGGTGTGGGAGAAGTAAGGCAGGGAATTTGTCAGTTATGATAAGATGTGTGGGAGAAGTAAGGCAGGGAATTTGTGAGTTATGATATGATGTGTGGGAGAAGTAAGGCAGGGAATTTGTGAGTTATAAGAGAAGTGGGAGAAGTAAGGCAGGGAATTTGCGAGTTATGATAAGATGTGTGGGAGAAGTAAGGCAGGGAATTTGTCAGTTATGATAAGAGGTGTAGGAGAAGTAAGGAAGGGAATTTGTCAGTTATGATAAGAGGTGTGGGAGAAGTAAGGCAGGGAATTTGTGAGTTATGATATGATGTGTGGGAGAAGTAAGGCAGGGAATTTGTGAGTTATAAGAGAAGTGGGAGAAGTAAGGCAGGGAATTTGCGAGTTATGATAAGATGTGTGGGAGAAGTAAGGCAGGGAATTTGTCAGTTATGATAAGAGGTGTGGGAGAAGTAAGGCAGGGAATTTGTCAGTTATGATAAGAGGTGTGGGAGAAGTAAGGAAGGGAATTTGTCAGTTATGATAAGATGTGTGGGAGAAGTAAGGCAGGGAATTTGTGAGTTATGATAAGAGGTGTGGGAGAAGTAAGGAAGGGAATTTGTGAGTTATGATAAGAGGTGTGGGAGAAGTAAGGCAGGGAATTTGTGAGTTATAAGAGGAGTGGGAGAAGTAAAACAGGGAATTTGTGAGTTATGATAAGAGGTGTGGGAGAAGTAAGGCAGGGAATTTGTGAGTTATGATAAGATGTGTGGGAGAAGTAAGGCAGGGAATTTGTGAGTTAAGATAAGAGGTGTGGAAGAAGTAAGGCAGGGAATTTGTCAGTTATGATAAGAGGTGTGGGAGAAGTAAAACAGGGAATTTGTGAGTTATGATAAGACGTGTGGGAGAAGTAAGGCAGGCAATGTTTGAGTTATAAGAGGAGTGGGAGAAGTAAGGCAGGGAATTTGTGAGTTATGATAAGATGTGTGGGAGAAGTAAGGCAGGCAATGTTTGAGTTATAAGAGGAGTGGGAGAAGTAAGGCAGGGAATTTGTGAGTTATGATAAGATGTGTGGGAGAAGTAAGGCAGGGAATTTGTCAGTTAAGATAAGAGGTGTGGGAGAAGTAAGGCAGGGAATTTGTGAGTTATGATAAGAGGTGTGGGAGAAGTAAGGAAGGGAATTTGTGAGTTATGATAAGAGGTGTGGGAGAAGTAAAACAGGGAATTTGTGAGTTATGATAAGAGGTGTGGGAGAAGTAAGGCAGGGAATTTGTGAGTTATGATAAGAGGTGTGGGAGAAGTAAGGCAGGGAATTTGTGAGTTATGATAAGAGGAGTGGGAGAAGTAAGGCAGGGAATTTGTGAGTTATAAGAGGAGTGAGAGAAGTAAGGCAGGGAATTTGTGAGTTATGATAAGATGTGTGGGAGAAGTAAGGCAGGGAATTTGTGAGTTATAAGAGGAGTGGGAGAAGTAAGGCAGGGAATTTGTGAGTTATGATAAGATGTGTGGGAAAAGTAAGGCAGGGAATGTTTGAGTTATAAGAGGAGTGGGAGAAGTAAGGCAGGGAATTTGTGAGTTATGATAAGATGTGTGGGAGAAGTAAGGCAGGGAATGTTTGAGTTATAAGAGGAGTGGGAGAAGTAAGGCAGGGAATTTGTCAGTTATGATAAGATGTGTGGGAGAAGTAAGGCAGGGAATGTTTGAGTTATAAGAGGAGTGGGAGAAGTAAGGCAGGGAATTTGTGAGTTATGATAAGATGTGTGGGAGAAGTAAGGCAGGGAATTTGTAAGTTAAGATAAGAGGTGTGGGAGAAGTAAGGAAGGGAATTTGTGAGTTATGATAAGAGGTGTGGGAGAAGTAAGGAAGGGAATTTGTGAGTTATGATAAGAGGTGTGAGAGAAGTAAAACAGGGAATTTGTGAGTTATGATAAGAGGTGTGGGAGAAGTAAGGCAGGGAAGTTGTGAGTTATGATAAGATGTGTGGGAGAAGTAAGGCAGGGAATTTGTGAGTTATGATAAGAGGAGTGGGAGAAGTAAGGCAGGGAATTTGTGAGTTATAAGAGGAGTGGGAGAAGTAAGGCAGGGAATTTGTGAGTTATGATAAGATGTGTTGGAGAAGTAAGGCAGGGAATGTTTGAGTTATAAGAGGAGTGGGAGAAGTAAGGCAGGGAATTTGTGAGTTATGATAAGATGTGTGGGAGAAGTAAGGCAGGGAATGTTTGAGTTATAAGAGTAGTGGGAGAAGTAAGGCAGGGAATTTGTGAGTTATGATAAGAGGTGTGGGAGAAGTAAGGCAGGGAAGTTGTGAGTTATGATAAGATGTGTGGGAGAAGTAAGGCAGGGAATGTTTGAGTTATAAGAGGAGTGGGAGAAGTAAGGAAGGGAATTTGTGAGTTATGATAAGATGTGTGGGAGAAGTAAGGCAGGGAATGTTTGAGTTATAAGAGGAGTGGGAGAAGTAAGGCAGGGAACTTGTGAGTTATGATAAGATGTGTGGGAGAAGTAAGGCAGGGAATTTGTAAGTTAAGATAAGAGGTGTGGGAGAAGTAAGGCAGGGAATTTGTGAGTTATGATAAGAGATGTGGGAGAAGTAAGGAAGGGAATTTGTGAGTTATGATAAGAGGTGTGAGAGAAGTAAAACAGGGAATTTGTGAGTTATGATAAGATGTGTGGGAGAAGTAAGGCAGGGAATTTGTGAGTTATGATAAGAGGTGTGGGAGAAGTAAGGAAGGGAATTTGTGAGTTATGATAAGAGGAGTGGGAGAAGTAAGGCAGGGAATTTGTGAGTTATAAGAGGAGTGGGAGAAGTAAGGCAGGGAATTTGTGAGTTATGATAAGATGTGTGGGAGAAGTAAGGCAGGGAATTTGTGAGTTATAAGAGGAGTGGGAGAAGTAAGGCAGGGAATTTGTGAGTTATGATAAGATGTGTTGGAGAAGTAAGGCAGGGAATGTTTGAGTTATAAGAGGAGTGGGAGAAGTAAGGCAGGGAATTTGTGAGTTATGATAAGAGGTGTGGGAGAAGTAAGGCAGGGAATTTGTGAGTTATGATAAGATGTGTGGGAGAAGTAAGGCAGGGAATTTGTAAGTTAAGATAAGAGGTGTGGGAGAAGTAAGGCAGGGAATTTGTGAGTTATGATAAGAGGTGTGGGAGAAGTAAGGAAGGGAAATTGTGAGTTATGATAAGAGGTGTGAGAGAAGTAAAACAGGGAATTTGTGAGTTATGATAAGAGGTGTGGGAGAAGTAAGGCAGGGAATTTGTGAGTTATGATAAGAGGTGTGGGAGAAGTAAGGCAGGGAATTTGTGAGTTATGATAAGAGGAGTGGGAGAAGTAAGGCAGGGAATGTTTTAGTTATAAGAGGAGTGGGAGAAGTAAGGCAGGGAATTTGTTAGTTATGATAAGATGTGTGGGAGAAGTAAGGCAGGGAATTTGTGAGTTATAAGAGGAGTGGGAGAAGTAAGGCAGGGAATTTGTGAGTTTTGATAAGAGGTGTGGGAGAAGTAAGGCAGGGAATTTGTGAGTTATGATAAGATGTGTGGGAGAAGTAAGGCAGGGAATGTTTTAGTTATAAGAGGAGTGGGAGAAGTAAGGCAGGGAATTTGTTAGTTATGATAAGATGTGTGGGAGAAGTAAGGCAGGGAATTTGTGAGTTATAAGAGGAGTGGGAGAAGTAAGGCAGGGAATTTGTGAGTTATGATAAGAGGAGTGGGAGAAGTAAGGCAGGGAATTTGTGAGTTATGATAAGATGTGTGGGAGAAGTAAGGCAGGGAATTTGTGAGTTATGATATGATGTGTGGGAGAAGTAAGGCAGGGAATTTGTGAGTTATAAGAGGAGTGGGAGAAGTAAGGCAGGGAATTTGTGAGTTATGATAAGATGTGTGGGAGAAGTAAGGCAGGGAATTTGTGAGTTATGATAAGAGGTGTGGGAGAAGTAAGGCAGGGAATTTGTGAGTTAAGATAAGAGGTGTGGGAGAAGTAAGGCAGGGAATTTGTCAGTTATGATAAGAGGTGTGGGAGAAGTAAAACAGGGAATTTGTGAGTTATGATAAGAGGTGTGGGAGAAGTAAGGCAGGGAATTTGTGAGTTATGATAAGATGTGTGGGAGAAGTAAGGTAGGGAATGTTTGAGTTATAAGAGGAGTTGGATAAGTAAGGCAGGGAATTTGTGAGTTATGATAAAATGTGTGGGAGAAGTAAGGCAGGGAATGTTTGAGTTATAAGAGGAGTGGGAGAAGTAAGGCAGGGAATTTGTGAGTTATGATAAGATGTGTGGGAGAAGTAAGGCAGGGAATTTGTAAGTTAAGATAAGAGGTGTGGGAGAAGTAAGGCAGGGAATTTGTGAGTTATGATAAGATGTGTGGGAGAAGTAAGGAAGGGAATTTGTGAGTTATGATAAGAGGTGTGAGAGAAGTAAAACAGGGAATTTGTGAGTTATGATAAGAGGTGTGGGAGAAGTAAGGCAGGGAATTTGTGAGTTATGATAAGAGGTGTGGGAGAAGTAAGGCAGGGAATTTGTGAGTTAGGATAAGAGGTGTGGGAGAAGTAAGGCAGGGAATTTGTGAGTTATGATAAGAGGTGTGGGAGAAGTAAGGCAGGGAATTTGTGAGTTATGATTAGATGTGTGGGAGAAGTAAGGCAGGGAATTTGTGAGTTATAAGAGGTGTGGGAGAAGTAAGGCAGAGAATTTGTGAGTTATGATAAGAGGTGTGGGAGAATAAAGTAGGGAATTTGTGAGTTATGATAAGAGATGTGGGAGAAGTGAGGAAGTCAGAATTGATTGGTCAAATAAAGAATTTCATTGATAAGGACCGTCATGTGTCTATAGGGACAAGTGTGGGAACTGTATACATAATTATTCGCGAACAACTGAAGATGCGGAAGATTTGCGCGAAGTTTTTCTCAAGGGTGCTCAGAGAAAATCACAAAGAAAGACGTTGTTATGACCAAGATGGGCATCAAGACACTTATTCGCTTTCCCTAGAGTCCAGACCTTGCTCTCTATTACTTTTGGTTATTACCTAAGCTTAAGAAAAAATTAGAGGTTGTTGTTATAAGATAATTGACGAGGGACATGCTCACACAAGAGGACTTTCATGGAATCTTCCAGAAATTATTGGAACAATACAAGTGCATTGCAGCCGGAAGAGATTACTTCGAAGTGGACTAGAGTTTTATGTGTGTACTAATGATAAAAGTGCCCACATGAAAAAGTCTGGAAAATTATTGAAGGCACCGCGTATGTTGTTTTTTTTTTCTATTTGGACTGACTTTATATTTGTATTGTAAATTTTCTTGTTTCTATTTTTTGTTGGAGGGTAGAGAAACGAAAGAGTTTATAGTTGAGAGTGTAATAAGAGATTACTCTCACGTAGGCGGTAAATTATTTTACTCTTTCGATGGATCCACGGAAACCCTGGTAATGGGTTTACACTGAAAATTTTTTCAGGTTTTCATAGAATGAACCGGCTTGTAAAGAACATGTTTTTTTTTTTGCCTGGCCATTATGATCTAGAATGGCTGGTTGCGAGTACCAATTGGGAGAAATTCATAGAAATTTCCTTTACATCGTAGCTTCCTTCAGTCTTGATAGACTATGGACACCCAGTGTAAGGGTGCTTTCGCAGGGAATTTTTGTGGCAAAAGTTGCGCAATCTCCAACCACACCTTTCTTGAGTCGACATTGTTAAATACTAGTGGTAAGTGGAGTTTCAAGACGACCGGAAACAATGCCGAGATAAACGGAGAGCACATACAGCTCCTAGAATTCCCAAATGGTCACCCATCTGGTACTAGCCAGGTTTAACTCCGGTGATCTGATGAGAACTGGTGTCTCAACGTGATTATGCCGTATATCCCTCAAATACGGAAAGGCGAACGGTATATATAATGGCAACACGCCATTATCTTACGAATGAGTGAAAATAAAAAGAGAAGAAAATGGATAAATAGAATGCCGCAGTTACGTATCGATTTAAGAAGGGGTGACTTGGTATAAAATGAAATTGTGGTTCCCACATGGGAACTATAAGTTTGAATGCCTGCACGCTGGAGGTAGCTCGACGTTATAGTGTGGATGACAATGTACCATATTAAGTTACACTGAATGGGTTATTCGTGTAATGACCCTAGTTGTGTATTCTGTAACATTCCGGTTTAGATGTTAGAAATGATCGCTCACCCCTGACCAGGGACTGTAATTAAGGGTTAAGCTGTAGAGGAAGTGCTGTCGGTACGAGTGAAAAAGTGCGATGCGCAATCGGAGTTTCGTTTATCATCCGTAACTATTTAAGAGTCATAGTTATAGTGAGATATGGCGGGTTTTTTCCAGTGATATGTACCGAGAATGCTGAAGTATTCAGAGCTTTGGAGTTTGAGCAAACCTGCATATTAGAAAAGGTATTTTGTGTAGAAGTGAGGACTTACCACTTGATAAAATAGGTGGGGTTTTCTGTTTTACTTCTTAACGTAACTATTAGTATAGCGATCGGTGGGATTGATGTAATTGAAAAATGCATGAGTGTGCCTGAGTTTTATTTTATTGGCGCCCAGAGGGAGGAAGGGTTAGAGGAGCGATCAAGCGATATTTCGTCGATTTGTGTAGTGAAGCGAAACAGGCGCCTCTGGTTGGCAATGGCAACGGTTTGGCGGATGGAACAACCGATATTTATCGTAAAGTGGTTGACTCACATCGCTGGATAAATGCCATGAGGGTGGGGCGTAGAGGAATTATGGCCAGTAAGCAACGAGAAGGGATGATTTATGGAACAGATAACATTTAATCGTGAAGGGGGTTGACTCACATCTCGGGAAATACTAATACCGAGAGACCTATCAATGACTAACCAAAATTAAAAAAAAAATAGTGGAAGAGGTCTAATCTATTCTTGGTCCGTTGGGTTATGAAAAATATTTTTGGTATAAAGAGGAGGAATGTAACAGATTGGAGTTCCACGATAGTTAGTGAGTAGGTTAGCAAGATAAATATGCAGTTTGCACATTTAAGCTTGAGTTATTTTAGAATAAAATAGAATAACGAATATTTCTAATCGTCAAAGATGACGCAATTATCCGGGGGTCGGGGGAGGTTGTAGTTCAGTAGAACAAAGAAAACAGCACATACATAGTATCGAATAGGGAATCGAATGGTTTAGTCAGTTAGAGTCGGGAAGTGGAACGCGACCGACATTGAATCATGTAGTCTATAATATAATCCGAGAGTCGGTTCTATGAACCGAAGAGAAAGATCAATGTAGCTCCAGAAGAGACTCTCCTCGACATGCATTAAAAAATAAAGCTAAATTTGAAACTGTAAAAAAGTGTGACTTTATTGTTGTTTAAAGAACCGCACAGTGAATGTTTAATGTTGAATTGGGTTGTGCTGTTAATTATATATGCGTTTGTGGATTGGAAGTAGCAGCCTGTTTGAAAGAACTGTTTATTGAACATGTGTATTGTATATTTTTACACCCACACATCAGCATACTCCCACACATAAGCATTCTCCCACACACGCTCTGATACATTGATACACAATATGTTACATGAGCTTCTATTTACTCTCGCAATAACAATGAAGTATATACTCTACACATACATTTAAAGACACGCGTGTCTGTATATACACACAGTATATAACATTCTAATGTCTGTATACATGCTGTATATGACAATACAAGTTTTCATATATGAAAATTTTCATGATTGAAAGTAAATTTTATATTTTTATCTCTTGTATAAAAATGTTTTGTCATAAAATTTCGTTTTTCTCAATTTTTATTTACAAAATTTTATGCTTTATGTAACAATTGCTAACCGATGACTTTTTTATTTCTTTAAACCTATGATTTGGATTCTTCGAACTATTGTTCCAATTGTGACTGTAATTTTCACAACGTTTCGGTTGATGTAACTTCCAACCTTCTTCAGGTATATTTTGTCGAACTCAGGAATGGTTCTGTCGAACTCGGGAATTTGGACGGAATTTCGAACGGAACCATTTATTTACTTTATGGAGGCAGCATGCTCTCGTTCTATCAGCCATAACTGAATAGAGGGGTCGCATCAATGCGAAAAGGACAGACACTTTAAGGAGGCTTAATGGCACCCAAATTTCAGTGAAGATCGATAGTCGCTGCCAACAAAAAAGCAATGGTACACAGCTGTTACAATAACGCAAATTAATTTGCAAAGGTTATCGAAAGAGGTGGAGAGTACTGGAAATCTGGTAAAACTTGTTGTCACTTAGAATCCAGGAAAAGATAAACGTTTTATGATGCGTGTTGGTCGGTTGTTTTTGTTTTACGGCATATCAAACCTTTTCAGGTTATTCAATGCCGAATCCAGTGATTTTGAAGAAAAAGTTTTTAATAGAATATATTTGTTTTTTTTTTTTCAAGTCGGTTTATATTTAACCCATAGTTGGAACCCTAACAGGTACTACCACTCCGGATCAGAGTAGACCTGGGAGCAATGGCAATTAAGGGTGGTTCCATATATCGGATGTTGAGGCCTCAGCTTGTGAGCTTTAAGCTGAGGCCTCAACATCGGATATATATTTTAAGGTCATATTCAGGAGAATTACTTGCTTGAACTTGCTTTAGAAGTACAAAAGTATATGACCATCTTGAAGCAAATGGTTCACTTCCAGTTGAGCAAAAAGGTGAAAGGAAAAGGTGTTTAGGAATAAAAGACAAACTATCGATTGATAAATGTATTTTAAAGAAACTGCAAAAGGAGAAAAGCAAATTTAAATGTAACTTGAATAGATTACAAAAAAGCTTATGGTATGGTGCCGCATTTGTGGGTACTCAGGACGTTGAGAATGATATGGGTGGCTGAAAATATAATCAAGTTCACAAGGAAAATTACGAGCATTTGGAAAACCAACCTTGTTTTCAAATGAGAAAATATTAGGGACAATCACCATCAGACACGGTATCTTCCAAGAAGATTCCTTTTCGCCACCGCTATTCGTAATAGCACTTATACTATTGACACATGTACTAAGAGAGAAAAAGATACAAACTGGGGAAGAACGGACCGAAGATCAGCCACATTTTATTTATGGACGATCTGAAATTGGTTGGCAAAACAGAAAAGGAAATTGACATCTGGTTTAAACTATACAGCAGTGGAGTGAAGACATAAATATGGAGTTTGAAATTTTCCGAATGTGCAGTAGTTAGTCTTAAACGAGGGAAGAAAGGAGCCATGAAAGGCATCATTTTTCCAAATGGTAAAAGATTGGTGTAGATAACTTATAGGAAACCAGGTAGATAACTCACACAAAACCGGATATTGTAGTTGTTAACAAAAAGACCAATGAATACCAAATTATTCATTTGGCTTGCTCAAACAACATCAACTTAGCAGGAACAAGAATGAGAAACTACGGAATAATCAGAAAATGAGGGGGTGAGAATGCTAGGATGTGGAATAAAAAAACAAACTTTTATCATGCCAATCATCACAGGTGCGCTTTGCTCAATTCAAAATGATCCTTAGGAACAGTTGAACTCCTTGGGATTCAAGTACAAGATCACCATACCTCAGAAGTCAGTTCTACTTAACACTGTAAACATCCTACGCCATGTGTTTTCCATCTAATTGACTCTTTGGTTATGCCCACTAGCTTTGGTGTAAAAGCCCGCTTTTGAGTGACCCCCCCCCAAAAAAAAACAACGGTGTAAAACATCATAACGTTGTGAGGTTAATAATAATAATAATAATAATAATAATAATAATAATAATAATAAGTAATGGAAAAGTGGGTACTGCTGGATATGAAAAGGGGATAACTGGAGACATTAGAGGACATAGAACTGTCCAACTAAGAGGAGATGAGGGCTTTTAGCCAAGAAGAAACCTACAAATATTTGGGCGTTCTATAATAGAAGTAGACACCATTAAATCTGTGGAAATTAAAGAAAATGTTGAAAAAGAAAAAAAATCCAGGAAACTTTTAGAAACCAATACTATATAGTAGAAATTTAATTAAAGGAGTAAACATCTAGGCAGTGTCACATCGAACCATTCATAGGTTGAAAAAAAATGAACAGGCATCTTTACCAGAAGACAAGGAATCTAATGATCATACACTCGGAAAATCATACGACTCTATGTGAAAAGGAATGAAGGGGGAAAAGGTCTGGTAAATATAGAACATACACACACAATACTTGTAAAATACATAACTCAGAACACGGAAAGACTCATAACCTCAGTAAGACGCGGTCAAACAAGGGGACAGTTAAACCAAAAAAAAAAAGACAAGAAAAGAAAAGTAGGAAGTAAAACAGCTAGATGGACAATTCATAAGAATGACAAGAGAAAGGAATCACGGGAAAACCTTGACATTGTTTAGAAAAAGGTACATGAACAGAGTAACCGAATCGCTACTGATAGTTGCATAAAACAACAACGCGTTTAGAACTAACATCAAGGCGAAAATTGATGAAACCCAGGAAACCAGTAAATGAAGACTCTGCGTACAAAGAGACGAAAGGGTGCACCATACAAGAACAAATGCAACTAAGTTGGGAAAGCAGTACACTGGAAAATCTGCAAACAACTGCACTCCAAACATGCAAACAAATGGCAGAGGCATAAACCGGAAACAGTATCGGAAAATCAAAACCATAAAACCCTTTGAGAAATAGAAGCTGATTCGATCAGGATATCAGACATCATAATAATTAACAAAAAGGAAAGAAACTGCTAACTTATAGTTTCTGTGTTTCGGCAGACCACATAATGAAGAGCAAAGAGACGAAAAAATAATGAAGCAAATACGCACTAACAACAAACAAAAAATCAAAAAACAAAAAATAATAAATAAAAATAAAAAATAAAAATAAAACAAAATCCAAAGCAAACAAAAAACAGGAAAATTTGGAATTAAGAGGCAGATTGAGACTATGCAGCGGATCGTATTGACGAAGAAACCCCTTAAATGCAGAATCGAACTCACAAAATACAAATACTAAGCAGTCACATGAATATTGCAACAGAAGTAAAAGAAAAATTGGAAGGAACATTACATGAAGTAAAATGAAAAATTGAAGCTGCAAGAAATCTTATAAAGTTCCCCCCCTCCCATATTGAAAAGCATCAACTTTGAATGGTACCACACAATATAATCATGAAGGATCAAAAGGCATGGAAAGACCGAGGATGAAAAACACTGTTTATACTTCCACTGGCTGAGTGCGAAAAGTGCTAGGGCGGTTGGAACGCTAGTTACCATCCAATTTTCAGTGGAGACTAAATCGATGATAAACAGTTGTTGCGAAATTGCAAAATCATTTGCAAAGGTTATAGAAAAAGGTGGAAAGCACTGGAAATTTGGCAAAACTTATCAATCAAACACCAGGGAAAATCACCGGCTCTCATCATCTGATAATAGCCTGCTTGAGAACTTCTAGTGAATACAAATAATAAATATTAAGTGTTATGTTTGCAGGTTGAACCAAATAACGTATAAGGCAATACAAATGAAGACTCAACAAACAAAGATATATCAATAAGAAGTGTATTAGGAAAAGTATATTTACAGTATATTTAAATAATAGTTGTCAGGTAAAAGAGTCTTGGCTGGAGAACATATCTGCTCTCGGCTAAGCCTTCGGTGGCTTCTGGTTAACACACACTCAGACTAACCGAGTCTTGTTATTTATGTGTAATATTATCCACATATGTAAATGAGTGGGTGCCACCACAACATTAAGTCAGTGCAAAAGTTGTTTCATATCTAAAATTTCATATGAAAAAAAAAGTGTGCTTGTGTATAACAATAACGACCTTTGCTCTTTATAACTTTATTCCCTCTGTTAACTAGCTTATAAATGCCTTGTTTGTAAAATTCTTTAGGTTTTCTATCAAAAATATGAATCTAACTCACGTTCAATTGTTATATAATGAGGTCCTACGATAGCGAACGTTGAGATAACGTTATGTAACACAATCTCATTTTAACCTAAGGCTATCTAAATGGTTTTGTAATCCTCGAAATAAGTGATAATTAGGGATATGACAACAGAATATTCTTTTCATTGTTTTGACTCTCGAGTGTGTATCCGTTGATATCTTATATGCTTTAATATAGAGTGATGTGGTTCTCGGTTGATTAACTGTGTCTAACTGTGTCTCTGTTGGATATATACTCGAGAGTCAAAACAATAATAAGAGTATTCTGTTGGCATAGCTCTAGTAATAATATATGGGAGCTAGGTCAATGGGGCAGATTTCTCAACCAAATTCTCCCAAATGTTTAGTCAATAGTGCTATGTGAGGACAAGCATTATCATGATGGAATATGATTCCCTTTCTGTTGACTAAAGAAGGCCATTTTCGGGTCAACATGGGTGAGAATATTGCAAAAAAAAAAAGATATGAATGATGCTTTGATAATTCGAAAGAAAAAATATAAATTAATCATAGTGCGTAAAATAAATTAGAATAGTTTAAAATGCCCGTGCTACACAGTCTTGCATCGACCTAATTAATAAATAAATAAACCAACAAAATAAGAATAAAATAAAATAAAATCTAACGAAAACAAATTCCAAAACTTCTCGATTTCACTCCCGCCCAACACAATGTCTAACACAGTGGCAAACGGGTCCGATAAGAAGTTTGAGGCGTTGTTTGTCAGAATTATGTTCTTGAAGTTTTGTTAAATAGCATCATCGCGCCACCTGCTGGTGTGAAAGCGAAGCTAATGTTAAAAACATTTTTTATTTCGGTTACAAGAGTGAATAGAGCAGAGTGGTACTACTACCACCGCCACCACCACTACTACTACTACTACTCTCTTTATATATATATACTACTAATACTACCATGATGCTGATCATCATGATCATCATGATCATCGTCAAAGCTGTATAACGCTAAACATACAGCATCAAAAATTGAAGAATTGGCCGATGTGGAAGTCTTGACGCATCCAATCTTATCCGAACGTTATGGCCTCTGTCCTTTTTACGAGCATCACACATGAAAGTCTGTTTGTTTTTTTATGTCATCAGGCGCCTTCAGTCTTAGACAGACTATGGATACCCACGAAGTATTGCCTGCGCGTGAAATTTTTGTGGCAGAAGGTGCGCAATTTCCAACCACACCTCTCCTGAGACGACATTGTTAAATACCAGTGGCAAGTGAAGTACAGGACGACTGTTAACAAATACCGAAATAAATGGAGAGCACATACAGCGCCTAGAATTCCCAAATGGTCACCCATCTGATACTAACCAGGCTCAACGTTGCTTAACTTAGGTGATCTGACGAGAACCGGTGTGTCAACGCGATTATGCCGTATATCCAATGTCATCACAAAGTTTATAATTGCTTACATTACCAGTTTCGAGAACTCAGTTCTAATTCCTTAGTTATAATAAATGCTTTTCGACATTCGCTCTTATCAGTCGAATGCTAAATGGGATTTAGAATCAAAACATGAAACGATTAAACGAATATAATTTAGTTACTGAACAGGAATTGTCGCATAAGTCTTTAATTGTGATCGCTCACTTGTAAAAACGGGCGGTATATCTGAGCGACAAATCTTATCGACTTTTTCTGGAATTTGAGTGAGAATCAGCTTTCTAACAATTGTGATACTCCCCGTACCCTTCCAACAAATAAATAGATGATACTTTCATTCTTTCGACTTTCCATCATCCTTGACGCCTATTTTCCTTAGCACGAACCGATGTTCGTTTTATCACTTTTTTTTTTCTCTGAGAGGGTTTGTCAAATTATTATTTATTCAGTACTCACTAGGAGTTTTCAAACATGTTAGCATCAGTGGTTTCTCACTAATAATAACCAGTGGTGTTCCCTGAAGACTGTGACAACAAGCCTACCTAGATTTCTCGTACTAACTATCTCTTTCGAGTACTATCGCAAATGATTTTGCTGAATCGCAACAGTCGCCTACCACCGATTTCTCGCTTAAAACGCTCATAGGTCTTCACTGAAATTTGGGTGGCAATAAGCCTCCCCAAGGTGCCAGTACTCTCTGCAGCCTTCCAGTGGAGGTCTGGTTAGTGCTCACCTTCCTCGGTCTGTCCATTCTCTCTGATCTTTCACGACTATTTCATGTGTTATCAACCGAGGCTGGTGTCATTATTTCTTTCTTTGATGTGTTACAGTTTATGAAAGTTTTTGTCATTTCAGTACCCTTGGGTTCATGTGGTGCTGATCTTTCCATGTTTTCACTTTATTTCTATCTCAACACATGTGACTGATTCGTTCGTATTTTGTTTAGGTTGGTTTCCGCATTCACATACTTTTCTTAAGGTTTCAATTGTGTTTAACAGAACTATCTACATAGTATTTTAATTGTTTATTCCTTCGTTAGTCATTGTGTTACGCTTTGGAAAAGGCTAAATACAATTTCTGAAGGTAAAACTGCTTAAAAAAAGGCCAAGTTCACGAAATTTGGTCTTAGAAATGTCAATCTGGCAACGTTAGATAAAAATATGAGAGTAACCTCCCTTGGATGTAGCCTCGTTTTTGGATATCGTTATAATAATATATGATAATTGTTGTAACGGTGTGAATAAAGAACTCAGTAATTTCGATGTACAACGGTTCTTCACTGAAGAAGAAGTCAACTATTTGTATTGAACTATGTAGCACAATATTACTGTCTGAATATTTATTAGTACTTATTAATTTATCTCATTTGAGTCAATTTATTTATTTTTTTTATTCAATTTTTTTAAATTTAATTTTCACCCCAAACAAGGCACAGTGCCACTTTGAAGCAGGGGGCTACTATTAGGGACTTAATCAGCGGGGTCATTATGAAGGGAGATGAGTAGAAAGATGTTTGTTAACATTACACTTGAACTTCTGCATATCAGTGCAGTTGGGAAAGCAGAATCCCGGAAGGGAGTTCCAAAGACCCGCAGTTCTGGGGAAGAAACTATTGGAGTAAAAGGCTTTCTTGCACCTAGGGATCTCTACTGTAAAGGGATGAGACTTAGTAGCTTGTCGGATTTGTCGGGGGTAGTTACGTCGGGGAGGTACAAGTGTTTGCAGTTCGTCAGAGCATTCACCATTAAAGTATTTGTAGAACAGGCAGAGGGATGCAGCATCTCGTCGATGGGACAGAGGCTGAAGTCTAGATGACAGTTCAGGACCTATCAAGTTGGTGAATCTCTTTTGAACCCTGTCCAGGAGCGAAAGACAAGCAGCAGATGCACCAGCCCAGATGTGACAACTGTACTCCATACATGGGCGAATGGTGGCCTTATAGAGAGTCAATTCTATATATTGAATATATAATAGAAACTATTTTTATAGAAATGTTAATAAACTCATATTTGTGCTTGTTATTGTTTTGTGTGTGTGTGTGTGTGTGTGTGTGTGTGTGTGTGTGTGTGTGTGTGTAAAAAGGCTTATTTTTGTGCTATTCAGAAAAATATCAGTTTTATCAAAACATATTTCATGATTAAATATATTTCTCATTCCGTAGAATTTCCACGGGTTTTGCTCGTTGTTTTTAGTATTTCACTCACTGGGAGTTCTCACGCAGGTCATCATCAGAAATTGCCAAATGACAAAAACCGGTGGTGTTCCCCGGAGTCTGGGTAACAACAAGTCTCCCAAGATTTCCAATGATCTTCACTCTTTTCGACACACTTTGCAAATAAATTTGCACCATTGCAACAGCCGCGTCTCGTTAATTTCTCGCTGACAATAACCATTAGTCTTCACTTAAATTTGGGTGGCAATAACCTCCGCACTAATCCAGTGCGGGTCTGGTAAGTGCTTTCACTCCTCAGTCTTTCCATTCTCCTTGATATTTAAACTATTTTTTGGGAGAGTAAGGTGGAAGAGAGGAATATGGAAAAGGGGAAGGTAAAGGAGATGGGAAGATGAGGGAGATGGAAGGGGGAGATATGAAAGGGGAGGGATTAATCAGTTTACAACCTTGTAGCTTCAGTTTACTTGATTTGATTTTAATTTTATTTCTGTTGCATTTTCTATATGCCTGTCTTACGATTGTCATTCTTGTGTTATTATTATTATTATTATTATTATTGAAATAAATACTGTATTACCCCACAAATATTTAACTATACAGGGTTCGCCATAAATAACTACATTTTATTGATGGTCTGTACTTTTAACAGGACAGGGTAGCAACTCATTATGCAGCGCTTGTGCTAGACTGGTTGGGCGACAAAGTACTCGATTGATGGATTGACAATAATGGCTGCTTTATTGGTCGACTCGTTTGGTAGGTTTTATCTCTTCCGCCCTTTTCTTGGTATCACCATCCTGCCATAAATTCAACGCGAAAGAAATAAAATACTAAGACAAAATATCCGCATATCCTCCTCTCACTGAATAACAACCATTTTAAAAATATCCTTCCTCTACGGTTTCTCCCTCTCTTTCTCTCAATCCTCCTGACTTTATCTGACTTGCTCTCTTCATTTCGGTTTATCTGTATTTAGGCTCCATTAAAAGTATTTATGTATCTATATCACAACATCAATGTTTGCAGTTGTTATGACAGCAGGATATTGGCGAGAGTCAATAATTTTAGCATGCGTTCAGGCAAGATTGGTTGGACGGCAACATGTCTATAGTCAATAAGTTAGTGAGCGTCTTATTCGCCAGATTTTTCATCTCCCGGAAGCGAAACTCGACTCTAATAACAGGCTCAGAGCCAGTGTCGACTTCGTCATATCAGACGGGCGAGCGGGTTTATCAATTGACCTCAGTAAAAACTGTCCCGCACAAAATCGCCATCACGTCAATCAAAAACGAGCACATGTTTTTTTTTTCACACTATTTTCCAACTGCGCGTCGGAAAAGCTTCCTTTTTTTTCACACACACACCCAAAAACACCCGGGCAATGCCGGGTACCCCGAGTTAGGGCTTTTCCTGTAAGATGTTCCCAAAGACAAATCTACCCAGCAAAGCAACCTAGCATCGTTGAACTTAAGCTAACACTGTTAAAGTACCGTTAGAATATTGCGTCAAACTATGTTTACCGAACAAAAGTCGCGCTCACCTTAGAAGGGTCGAACCGGCTTTCTCTAAAGAAGGATTTTTCCAGGGAATATCAAATTCACAAGCGGTCCCCAGTCGCATGTATATCCCGATCAAGGAGATTTGTTGACATTAGGTTTTAGCAGTTCTTGTAGGGATTGGTCGATATCTTCCTGCATACAGCGCCTGGTATTCCCAAATAGTTACACATTTTGTGTAGCATAGAGGAGAGATTCATAACAGGAACGAGACGACGTTTATGATAGAGAGCTGAGAAAGATGTGAAGAGATGTGTAATGAACAGTTCTTTTTAAACACAGAGGGGAATTCATTATTGAAGAGGGGGATACAGACAACACCCTTGGAAAGTATTTCATATACAACACCTTTGAGAAGGACTTTATAGACCGTTCATTTTACAAGACGATAAAGGTAAAAACCAATTTTAATGACAAACGAAGACAAATGCTTACTTACCGAAGACATTCAATCTGGTTATAAGAATGATCAGAATCCGATGCCGCGTTAGACTTCTACATTTTGTCCTCCCTCTACTCTGCCTCGCCACCGAAAGGGGCTTAGGCTAATTCTCTCTTAACTGTCAACTCTCCCGACTATAACTCGAACTCTAAACTCTCAATTCTAACTCTACTGTATATAGTAAAACTATATTTCTTTGTGACGTCAGAACGTGGCCAAACATGTGAATGTTTTTCCACGTGACTATTGCATCTGTTTTGAACACGTTTCTGACAACACAAAAACATTCCTTAATTTCCATTGTCCTATTCTACCTACTCTGACCTAACTTGTTGTATAGTTATTTCTACTATAATGGACAATTTACTACATTCCTGGAATCGCATCTGAATAGCAATATGTATTAATTTTTAACTTTTGATCATTGATTCGATCCCAGCATTCTCCTTTAATAATAATTATCTTCGACCCTAATTACTTCGGTTCTCTAATTACGGGGAGCTGTCCCCTTCAATATATAACATATGTACCGACCAGCTTCAACGTTTCTTTTTTGCATCGACGATTTAAATAGAACTTGTATGTCAACATGATTATGTTGTACACCTATGCTGCTTATTCCCCAAAAGATAAACAAAGGTCATTTCGCTCCAGGGAGACTTAATAAACACCATCTTGACGTTGGAAAAACTTAAGTGCATTCTAGTTTCTTTGCAGTTGAATATTTTTCCAGATTAGACCGCCCGGTGTTACCCGGTCATAAATTACGCTTAAATATGATATTTTAATTTATACAGATTTCGTATTTATTAATATTATAGAACCAATTATCTATTGATTATTATATTGTACTCAATATATGGTAATGGTCGCTTAGCGTGGTCCGGTCGTAACAAACGCTTAAATACGATATTTTAATTTATGCCCATTTCGTATTTATTATAGAGCCAATATTCTATGAATTATTATAATGTAGAAGTGATTTCAAAATTAAAAGAGAAGTTAAAAAATGACATTGTTTACCCTATAAATGTATATTTGTGAATGCGGACCAGAACACTTTAATTCGACTTACGTCTTTTTTTTTTTTCAATTTTGACCAGTTTGCAGGTATTTTTACCGGTTAAAAATAAAATCGAATTTGTTTCACTTGTCCAAATCTTCTATTCATCAAGTTTCAAGTCACTAGACCAAAAATTGATAGACGGGTTTGGAAGAGAGCGTTTTTTACATTTATGCATATATATATATATATATATATATATATATATATGGGGTTTAATATGAGTAACTATGTATTCGCTCGCCAGATTTGGCTCCTCCCGATCTTTTGATACAGGATGTTCTCAAAGACAAAGTCTACTTAGCAACGCTCGGGTAACATCATTGAACTTTAGTAATAAATCCGAGTTGCCATTGCTCAAATGTCGCTGGAGCTGAGTGCCAGAATATGTCACCCAGTTCCTGAAATATTGGGTTAAGTGCATTAAAACGTATTAAAGAAATACAAAATCCACATTTCAAATTATACTTTGAAAAGAAAAAAAATGTAATCCGATGAATTATCTATTGAGCCTGGGTTACATTGTTTGAATAAGAGAAAAGGAAGTTTATAAAGCCAGTTAAATATTAAAAAAAAAAAGACACAATTCAAAATTAACAACTTTCTGTTCGCTATCCATTTCTCTTTCTTTGTCTTTATCTTTTCTAATCTAATTACGGGTTAAATTACTGCATGTGTTGATATTTCCTTTGGTTGATGATGTACTATTTGGAGATTGTAAGTCCCTACCATTTGCATTATCTCGAATAAGCAGAGAAAAAAAGAGAGAGAGAGAGAGTTAGAGTGTGTGTGGATGTGTGTGTGTGTGTGTGTGTGTGTGTGTGTGAGAGAGAGAGAGAGAGAGAGAGAGAGAGAGAGAGAGAGAGAGAGAGAGAGAGAGAGAGAGAGAGAGATATCTGGTAAATACCACATAGAATCAGATTGGGGAAGAGGGGGTCAAATAAAAGACGGCGAGAGGAGATATGATAGAGGCAATAAAAGATGGAGCACTTGATGAGTAAATTCTAAGTTAATTAGAATAATTGAAATGAAGTTTCTTTTTGTATAATATAATATATTGATATATTTTGCTTTATGAACACACACACACACATTATATGTAGTAAGTTATTAAAATATATGACAATTAAGCTACATAGAATCTTCTGTGTTTTATCCCCGGAGGCAATCGTCAGGATATATTGATGAAACGTGGAAGATTCTGTGTAGCTTGATTGCCATATATTTTCATAAATTATTGCCTATCATTAAATTGTCTCACAAGCTAATTAACACGCATTAACCATTATCCTTGAGCTGTCTGCTGGCCTTGATAAACGGTGACGTTGAAGTAAAAAAAGCTATATTAATGTATTGAGCACTGCTGAAGTAAATGCTGAAAATTTACACAAAATATTATATTTCCTTGCAACATTTTATGAAGATACATGAAATAATTATATATATATATATATATGTGTGTGTGTGTGTGTGTGTGTAGATCTCTTGTTGATTTTTTTAAATGATAATACGATTAATTAGCGTCTTCACTTTGAATATCTTTTTTCTTAGAAAATCGCGCATATTTTTGGACGTAAACAAATATTTATTATTTTTATTTTATTTTAAAACAATAATCTACAGACATGCATGTTTCGAGGTCCTACCTCTCTTCAGCATAACTTGACTGTTTTGGGAATCGAACCTCAGACTGTATGTATTATGGTCTAGTGCGTTAACCGTTACGCCACGAAGTATTACATAATTTTGCCGTTATTTTTTATCTCTTCTAAACTTATGTAGATTTCTTGTTGATTTTTTAAAAGATAATACAGTTAATTAGCGTCTTCATATTGAATATCTTTTTCTTAGAAAATCGCCCATATTTTATTATATGGAAAAAATGCGCGCATGAAAAGTAATATTCTTAAGATTTTATTAAACCTGGAAAAGTAAAGGACAAGAAATTCAACCTGGAAAAGTAAAGAACAAGATATTCTAGTAAAGTAAAAAAATCAGAATTTTTTAGACTTAAAATATTGCAGCTAAAAATAAAATTTGAATATTGATAAATATTTTATTTATTATTTGCATATGTTGTTGTTTATTGTTTAATTAGAAAGGGTGTCAGTCGCTGGATTGAACTTATTTCCCCCCTATTATTTGCATACATTTATGTAGTGAAAGTTGTTTGAATAAAATTAATTCATTAGTTAGTTAGTTAGTTAGTAGATGGAATTAATAATTTTATAATTTACATAAAAATTAATAATTTTATTATATCATAATTAGGATCATTTAATTCTTTCTAACTCAACAATAAAAAACAACATATGCAAATAATAAATAAAATATTTATCAATATTAAAATTTTATTTTTAGCTGCAATATTTTAAGTCTAAAAAATTCTGATTTTTTTACTTTACTAGAATATCTTGTTCTTTACTTTTCCAGGTTGAATTTCTTGTCCTTTACTTTCCAGGTTTAATAAAATCTTAAGAATATTACTTTTCATGCGCGCATTTTTCCATATAATCCATGATTTTTCCAGGCATTGCTATTGTATTAATATATAAATTTATAATATTTATTAATGAATATAAAAAAAGATTAGCTCTCAAACACACATTTATGCAATATTTATCATTCAATCACAATAGTTCCGAGCCAGGGTCTCTACCGAGACTGCGGTTCATGAATTCGTGATCTGTATAGAGCGTAAACTAACAAAAAAGAAGATGGCACTTGGTGTCTCTTTAGATATCGTTGGAGCTTTTGACAACATACCCTTCAGTAGTCTGTTCAAGTCGCTACGAGAACTCAATGTGCCACCAGTACTCATCCGATGGATTGAGTATATGGTGAGGCACAGAACAGTTCAAGTAGAACTACTGAGGGCAACTGTTAAAAGGGAAGTAGTTAAATGAAACCCCCAAAGTGGGATTTTATCACCTTTACTATGGAACTGTATGCTGAATCCTCTTTTAAAGGAGTTTAAAAAAAGGAATATTTATGCCCAGGCTGCTGCTGATGACATCGCAGTGCTGGTCGCGGGTTCAAAACCATCATTGGTCAGACGCATTGCCAAAATGGGACTACATTTTTCATCAAATGTGATAACGAAAAATTTGAGTTCATTCAATATATCATAGAATTCACTAATATTTTTAATCGATAAATTCACCATTTTTTGCTATAAAATCATAAGGAGAGTTAAAAAAATTAGTTATTAAAAAAAAAGTTCGGTTTTTTAATTATAAAAAAAAACGATACACGGGATTGAACCTAAAATCTTTCCACCAACCCCCGGTACTCTAAGCGTTACGCTAACATGTTATAATGGCAAAATCGCAGTAAAAAATATTTATATACAAAAAAAGTTATGCAAAATAAAAAAAAGCGTTAGTCACTTATGTACTTACTCTCCTGTTTGTGAACCCACATATTTTGTTGTAACTTTTTTTCTACTGAACCAATTTTCGAAAAATTTTTTTCAAAATGTAGCTAATGAGGTGTTCTATCCAACTATATAACCTGTTTGAAATTTGGTTGCGAACGGAATTAGTGGTGGGGGTTTGAATGTGTCTCGATTCATTCAATTTCGGACTTAAGCATATAGTCAACCACTACCGTGGTTGAATGATTCGGATGTAAACAAATAATATTTTATTTATTTTTTTAATTATTTTTATTTTACTTATAAAATAATAATCTACGGACATGCATGTTCCGAGGTCCTATCTCTCTTCAGCGTACCTTGATTGTTCTAGGAATCTGACCTCAGACTATTTAAAAGTAACACACACACACATACACACACACACACCACATACATATGCGATGAAAAGTTCAATAAGTAATGTCTCTAACTTACTTCTCATAGCAATGTAGTAGTTATCTACACAGAAAGCACTCAAAGTTATGCGTTTAATCCATCGCTTAATGCAGCTCTGGGGATAGTCTTTGTAGAATATCCAATGTTTGTCTTCCAACGACGACGTGACTTCGGAAATGAAGTCTCATCTGGGAAACGTCTTTCTTTCATAAATAACGTAATAGAAGAGGGTAAAGTCAGAAGGTGCAAGATCAGGAGAGTATGTGGGATACAGGAGAATTTTATAGCGATACATCCGTGCTTCTGATCTGGTGATACACACATTGTGAACGGGAGCGTTTTCTTACATAAGGAAAATACATTGTTTGAACTTGCCCTGCCTCTTGATTTTGATTGCGTCTATCAATTTCATGAAAAAGTTATGCATAATGGGATCCTGTAATTGTGGTATCTTTTGCTAGGAAATATTTCATCACTACGCCGTCCTGATCGGATTGTAAACATGGCCTTGCAATATTTAATTTAATTATGATAAATAATTTTATCAAATTCTCATCCACGCACAATTCTTTACTTTTATGGAAATATTAGTATGGAGGATGACAGTTCTGCTGGTCGAACGATTCGATCCTGAGACCAAAGTAATCTTTAGTTTTCTAATCTGACCCTCTACAAGGCAGTGAACCCAGCAGCAATGGGTTGAGGGGGGAGGGGGAGGAGAATTAAAATCTATTTATGTCTATACAAGCTATAGTATGCTGTCAGTTTTTAACGATCCAGACGAACGGAACTTTGTTGTTGCAATGATTAAAATACAGGAACCAACTAATCGGTTGCTGTGGCTTCCGCTTATCTTAGTCAGATCCTTCCTCGAATGTTTCCATTATAATGTTTAGATTTTTTCTTTTGCTGTTTTTTTTGTGTATAAAGAAAAAAAGACTCAGCACTTCATTTCCGGTGGCGGTCGATAATAATCACGCAAGAACTACGCACGCACGCACGCACACGCATGCGCGCGCAACTAAATAGATAAGTAGAAAGAAAATAAACACATAAAAACAAAACAAAATATATAATAGACACGATTGCAAAAAACAAAACAAAAAACAAAAAACAAAAACAAAAAAAACAAAAACAAAAAAAACAAAAACAAAAAAAAAACACTATGCATTATAAGTATTTTATGTACGTGTCTTTCGATGTTTTGTTATTGTTTCGTAAAATTCAACTTTTGGAAAGATATTTATACAGATTTTCTCCTCCCTGTTGTTTTATTTAATCTATTTGAGAATTTATTGTCTCATAGAAATTCTTAGATTATTAATTCTCTTAAATTATTGAAAAGAAAAACTATTATTAAATAGCTGTACCCGGCCACGCGTTGCTGTGGCTCAGTTTGTTAAAATGGAACACATTCCTCAAGAAAAATGCATTTTGTATTGTTTATTTACTTTTATTATTTTTTGCAATTTGTTTTCCTCAAAAAAAGATTCATTTTTTACCATAAATTGTTAGGGGAAAGTTTTTTTTTCAGGAAAACTAGCATTTTTTAAAAGAAATTTGGCAGTAAACGTTTCTTTTTGAAAACGGATTTTTTATTATAAAAAGAAAAGATGAATGCTTTATATGAATACTGTAAATAGTTAGGTGAAAGTAGAGAAAAAATGATTTTTTTTCAAGAGAATGTACAAATTATTTTTTTTGTCAACAGATGTTAAGAAAATAAGCAGAAAAATACTCCCATAATTAATTAATTAATTAATTAATTAATTAATTAATTAATTATGCAAAAAATAACAAACTAACAAATTTAATCAAAATGTAAAAAATTCAACAATAAAATAATTTTAATAAGTGCTCAGCTTCTAATACAAATCTGTTATTTGTTCGGTTGTTGTAAAAATGGAAGGGAAACTTAAATTTCGCTCCGTTTTAATCTTTTTTTCTTTTAAATTGTGGCTCCAAACGAATATAATCAAAAGAATAACATTCAACAATTGTACTTTATATATATAAAACACAAACTATTTAAAAGAAAAAATGTTATTAACGAAAGGGAAATAATTCCATTTATAAGCGAAAAAAGTCAGTTTGATATATCTTTTTATTATTTTTTACATAAGTCAAACTTACCGTTCATATTGGACATGTTGACATTTATAGGATGTCGGGTACGTTTACAACGAACAAACACTCCATCTACCCATGTAAAGGACAGCTCTCAGAATAGACATTGCAAACCTCCCCATGTTAAGAACGGCTTTCGGAATAGACGCCCCTAACATTGTCAGCATACCCGAAAACCTATTTGAATTGACATGTCGAATGTGAAGGATGAATTGGACGTAATGTAAAAATGTACCGAGTTTAAAAGGGAACGAAATTTAAATTTCCGTTCCATTTTTACAACAACCGTAAAGCAGAGCATTCTATGCAAATTTTACCTAACTTAGTGTATTAATGTTATTTTTACTTAAATAAAAATAATATTTAGGTTTTGATATACATTCCTAAACTCCTTTCACTCTAAGTAATTTAGGTGACTGAAATAGAAATCTAATTGAATCTTTAATTTCCTAAATAGTAAAAAGATGATCCAGTCCACAATGGTCGATTTGCTGCTAATATATACATTGTTTAGGTACGGGCAAAAATAAACGAATTTTTTTTGTAGGTTTCCGACAACTTTTTGATTGCATTTGAAAGATGAAGGACTAAACTTACTTTCCTAAAGAAAAAAAATATTTGTATGTTGTAAAAAAAAGCCATGAAAAATGTTTTCACGGCGAGCTTACCAATTCAACTAAATTTTGAAGTTAAATAAATTCATTGTAAACATCCCTTTAGCGATAAATATTAGTTTTCTGGGTCTAAGTTTCAAAGATAATTAGTAAAGTAAAATCCTAAGATATTAAATTAAATAAAAAAGAAAACACCTTGTTTGTGCTAAAAATAGCATCGGTAATGCGAGAAATTCATTTTGCTTCGAGTTATATCAAATTCATTAATACGGACTTTAGGAGCTATTTTCGTAATGTTCCTGTAAAAATTATTTTTTTTATTGTTACAAATTACGATGCTTTATTTATATAAAAAACAAAAATAAACCCATTTTGTTTACATTAAGCGAGACCACCACGGCCTGTAGTGGTGAGTGGTGAGACCAAAAGATCCTTTTAGTTATGTCACGTGACGGCAGGCGGTGATAAAAATTGTCCCCAAATAAAAAAAAATGTCCCATCGTACAAAGAAAAACACCTATTTATTAAAGAAATATTAAGTATAATGTTATAATTAAAAAGAGATATATAAAAACACGCATGGGTACAGTAAACATGTGAGTAAATGAATTATATATATATATATATATATATATATATATATTTATATATATACGTTTATCTGTCTAGTGTTTTGATTGTATACGAGCGTACATACGTGTCAGTTTCTATTTTTGTAATGATCTTTTTCTGTGTGTATAATGTCATTGGGCGGCTGACTGCGTAAAGACGTTTACACGTTTACACATATATAATTACACATACAAATACAGTTCAGCAAAGGGACGCAAAACAGTTTATAGACAGTTATTTTAAAAAAGTGACCAAGATCTTTGTCTGGTTCAACATCAGAGAAAGGGACACATACCTTCTGGCATAGTTCCTTGACATACTGTTCTGAAATTGAAGACACGTTCCCTCTGAATAAGCTCATAAAGACCAAGTTATATCTTATGCATAACATTTATTTCCCGTTTGTGACTTTTCTCGAAGTTAGCATGCTTTCTCCTCTTATTTAAACCTTCGCTAGTTAATCATAGATGCTTCCCCGGACTCAGAGACCAAAATCTCTTCCGAACGCATAACTCGATGGCTCCTCTCAACCCCCATTTGTTAGCTGACCCATTTTCTTACTGACTACCTATATATCAAACTCTTTCTCTAACGTCGCCAAAAACGTCGCCATTTGTCTTGGTAAAACCTAAAATGTAATTTGTAAATTAATGTAATTCTGATGTAAATTAACTTTTGTTTATGCAACTACATTCCAATCCCTTTTGCTTATGCTCTTGATCTAAATTTTAACTGTTATATTTTGTTTTGTAATATTCTTTTTACTATTTAAATATACTCTATCGAGTATTTCCTATTTCTAGTGGGTCAGATTGCTGTACAATCTTTCACCAAAATCGAAATTTGTCAGGTTTGCTTCTGCAGACATCTTGAAAACTGGCAGTCATCTTGAATGTTCTGATGGTTAACGTTCTTTTCTTTAAATATATGTTCTGAACGTCATTTGTGCCAATTTCGGTGCATATATAACTAATTGGAAGATTCTTATGGAATATTGACATAACCTGCCCCACTATTCATAACACTGACAATCACCCACCTTCGCACCAATTAGGCCATCCAGAGTTTTCCCTGATACCAATAATATTAAACAGAAACCGATAGTAGGAGCTTGTTTATTTTAGCAAAAACTCTGCATGTAAGATTTTTTAAGTCTTCAAAATAAATAAAATATTTAATTTCATTCGCGAAAGTATTATCTTTATATTATTTAAAAGTTTATAATAAAAATGTACAATTAAAGACAAATAGTCAACATTTCCAAACTTAGTCACGTTTCTAACTGTCGCAAATATGACCCTTTAACTGTAGGAATCGTGAAAGAGGAATTCGTTTTGCTGAGTTAGTGGCTTACGAAAAGAGTAACAATCGAGGTCTGGTAACTCTGGAGGCACGTAATAGAATCCCAGCAATGCTAATAACCGCTACTCCAGCCAAACACAAGAATGCAACATGCAAACGGTACATAGGTGATTGATGAAATATGTTCGCTAAAAGTAGCTCTGTGGTGTGTGTGTGTGGATATGACCTTAAACTATATCCGATTGTGAGGTCCCAGCTTGTAGGCTTTGGGGAGTGTGGAGCCACTCTTTAATTGCCATTGCTCCCAGGTCCACTCTAACCCAGAGTGGTAGTATCTGTTAGAACCCCAACTATAAGTAAAATAGAAACTGACTTGAAAAAAAAAAAATATATATATATATAGGGCGACCCAAAACAACGGGCCCAACTCTTATTAGTGTTTTGTTCGAACGAAATTAACACAGTGTATTCTTTGTCCCAGCTCCCACTGGGGTCTTGGTGTACTCACGGTCGTTGATTCTGCCATGTCCTGTAAAATAAGGGCAATCGGTGAATAATTAATGGAGATATAACGTTTTTTTGGGGTCACCCTGTATATATTCTATTTTGTCACCTGACATTTTATCACCCACCCAATCACGGACATACAGAGTAACCCCCCCAAAAAAATAAGAAACGGGCCCCAACGTTAATTAGGCCCCGTTTCTTAGTGTTTCGTCCGAATGAAATGAAACTTTGGTCATAATTAGTTTATTATATTCAAAACATCACATCAAAACACTAGGGTCTTTGGCCTTTTGTTTCTCCGTTCTACAGCGATTGATGAAATAGAATATTTGGTTTTATGTTCGCTAAAAGTAGCAAAAACTCTGGAATAAAGCCACAGCTGAAGCAGCCTTATTCAACCTTACAAAATAGAAACCGTACATAATTAACAATGTAACACCAATCTATTCTGGTTAATCGTATAAGCTGCACAACGGAAGACCCATACATTAAGTTGATATAAAAATGCAATAATCAGTTATTAACCATGCAATTCAAAAATTGTTGGCCAAGTGAATATTTATTTTAATAAACAAGATTAAGCCATGTTTGAAACTTTCGAACATGGCTGATGATAGCTGATTTGATACATATTTTTAAACTTTTAAAAGTTTGAATGACTAAAAATATACCTCTTTCCTTGGATTGAGTATACTGGTAAGTGAAACAAGAAATTGCCACTGGTCCATAAATACAATATTTTTGTTTAAACACATTTAACGACGTTTATAATTGTGATTTTACCTTCCTCGGCAGCAGCCAAATGGTTTAGGAGTTATAAGTACTGACTATCGTATACACAGTTCAGTTTTGGTCCCAGCTGGAGGCAGTTAATTGTCTAGCTGCACTGAAGAGCTGTGATGTAGCGAAACACTATCTTTAGATGGATATATATATATATATATATATATGTGTGTGTGTGTGTGTGTGTGTTTGTGTGTTAACAACCTACATAAACAGAGGGTATGAATTCTTCAATATGCTTCATTTCTAACATTATATGGCCATGGTTATTTCTCTCTAAGAAAAATTTCTGTTTCTTTCTGATGAGTGTACGTAGGAAAAATTCAATAGTAACATAAAATATTGATTGTTCTACGTAAACGAAACAGGTCTGTAAAATGTACTTACGTTTTGATATACTGAAAGAACTGATTGCTAAGTAAATAAAACTTTGGCCCCTGTATTATATATATATGTGTGTGTGTGTGTATGTGTATGTGTGTGTGTGTTTACTAGCAAGACACACACACACACACACACACAGATATATATAATTTTACAAAAAATATAATTATAACAATTAAGCTACATCTCCGTAAGAAAGCAGGCTAAAATTTACAGAATTTATGTTTTTCTAGACGTGTAGTTTTTAAACTAGCTAGCTGACCAAGTATATTTTTTTTATTCCTTCCCACGGGTTAATGTTTCGTTATTCAATTGTAGGCTTTCACTTTTTACTTCCTCTTCTTTGGTTTTGTTTTGTAGAGTGATGACCTACCTTTTTGTGAATGTGACGAATTAATATTTAATATTTTATTTTAGCATGTGCGTGTTTAAGGTGCTTTTACTATCTATGTTTTAGGTGTTTATTTTCTTTCTTTCTTTATTTTTCTCATAAATTGCTATCCTAATATAGAGTTTAATCTGTGCATACATTAGCTTGCTATTTCACTTCTACAGTTTAGTAGGTTTTGAGAGTCTTTAAAGTTTATAATGTCAAATTTCAAATTTCTCATTCAGACATGATTTACACAAGTCGTCTAAATTTCTACATGTTCTAGCCTGTTGTTCTATTTTCTACTCTATCTCGGTTATTGGTGGATATCTGCTTTCTTTGTAATTGGTCACTAGTTCTGTTTTTATTCGTTTTTCTTGTTGGGTATGGACGTAATATCTTTTTTCATAAATAGGGAGGTTATACCAACATTGACCAACCTTAGAGTCTTAGTTTATTAAACATAAAAACCGTATAAGGTGGCACAACTAAAAAAATGGGGGCAGTGATCATGCAATCTTGTAAAAACCTTTTCGACTAACCTTGACACTCGCACCAGAATACCATAGTCACTGTGTGGATGTGATCCTACTTAAATATCCCCATGTGGTTCCAATGAAATTTATTCACAAAAAGAAAGTTTAAAGAAAATAAAACTATGGTGAATGGTGATGATGATGATAAGCAAAGTCCTTCTCCCAACCTCCAGCTAAATATTCGGTCGCACATTGCTTTCCGAATTATCTGGAAACAAGCAGGTCCATCTCTAAATGGGAGTGAAAACTAAGTGAGTGTCAAAAAATAAAACAGATCTGGAGGAAATAAGCATGGTAATATAATCAAGCAAAACGAATAAACTTAAAACAGTTTAGACACTCATTCAGAAAAAATGTGACAGAGTTATTTAAGATTGTGGTGGCAAACAAGTTAGGCGTGACGGACAAACCACCCACACCGACACATAAGACACCTGGGTGCATTTAGAAAAACTAAAGCGCACACGATACGCCCTTCATTTTGTTTCTTTATCTAATCAGATTTGAAACGGAGGCGCTGGGTTAGAATAAATGCGATTATAACTTGACGACGGCGGGTAAGATAACGAAAAACAGTGGGGGTAGGGAGAAAAATCAGTAACTTACAGTGCAATTCATGCAAAATTGCGAATTAACGAGATGAAAAAAAAAACAAAACAAAACAAAAAACAAAAAACAAAAACAAAACAAACCAACAAACAAACAAACAAACAAACAAACCAACGATGCATTTCAAATCAGCTCTTTTAATCAGAGGATAAAAATCAGTATCACCGACGACGATAACAAAAGAAAAAAAAATGGAGAAAGGGGGCAAATCAAAAACTTACACTACAATTCATGCAAAATGGAGAATTAATGAAATAAAAAAAAACAAAAAAAACAAAAACAAAGGATGCATTATTGCATTCCACGTGTAAGATAAGAGGATGGAGGGGATGGTGATTCTGGAACGATTAATATTAATATTGATTGCTTAACTTGCTTTAAGAAGGGATGAATGCAAGTTTATCGGTCAAGGTGCAGCATCACATCTGTATGTTTGTCAATCGGTCGGTCGGTCTAGGGATGTTTTACGCAATGTATCGATCTATAAGTTTGTTTACATATCCGTTCACGTTTCGAGATCCCCCTCTTTCTCTTTCTCTCTCTCTCTTTCTCGCTGTACGCACATATTTTACCTATTTTATGCTTTTCAGATATATATATATATTAGCAAGGAGACCCGACGTTGCCCGGGATTGAATGATGATCAGCGAATATTTCACACTCCTATATTTTTATTGTCATCGAAATCTGTGAAATCGCCCAGGAGGAAGCTTCATATGCCTCCATGCAGTAACATAACACTAATATATGTTATTCTACATTGCACTCTAGAAAACCTACTGTTTCTTGTATAAAATTATTTTATATTAACAAAAAATAAACAAAACAAAACACACTTAAATTTTCCAGTCTTATAAAATTCTAAGCAGTTAATGAAAAAAAAAAATTATAGAAATTTATGTGCGACTCTACAGGCCACGTCATGCAAAACAAAACAAAACAAAAAAAATAACAACAAAAAAAAACACGCTATCAACTTATCCACAGTAGAATTTTCATGGCCTGTTGTTCTATCATTGTTGCTAAGTGACGACATAGAAAAATGGCTTTACCGATGATAGACAAATTATCGATTATCGATTATCATTAATTATCGGGGGTATTCTGAGATAAAACTTTACTAAAATCACTCCCAGGCTTATAAAACAAAGTTCTGTAAATTTTAAAGAAAATCTGTTCAGCCGTTTCGGAGTTTATAAGGAACGAACTCACACACAGTTGCATTTATATATATATATATATATATATATATATATATATATATATATATACTTGCAGGCTGTCCGGTATTGCCCGGTCGTTAAATACGCTTAAATATGATATTTTATTATATTATATTGAACTGAATATATAGCAATGATTTAAAAAGTTAAAAGTCATCGAGACCTGAAACCAAAACGTTTAACTTACGATTTACTTTTTCCTTTGACATTAATGCCTGCTATAAAAACATGTTTGGTGCAAGGCTAAAAATTTAATCATGGACCAATAGCTATTACGATACGCATGCACATTCGTAATGCCGTCGTTCGACCTTCACCTGGCAACTTCCATTTCTTTAATTTTCACACCTTTACACCGATTTTCCCCGGCTAAAACCCAAATATAAAGTTTCGCATTGGTTCGAATACCCTATATATTAAGTTTCATGTTTATAGACCAAAAACGACAGAGCAGTTTGGTAGGCAATTTTGTAAACACACACACACACACACACACACACACACACACACACACACACACACACACACACACACACACACATATATATATACACGCATACATATATACATATATATAAAGAGGTTTGTGTTTACTATAAACTTTTTACGCAAATATTACGCAAGTATAAATCATGTAGAATATCTGCATTAATATAATTACACGTAATAGTTAACTAAATATGATCATTCGACAAGAAAACCGAATAGTGAATTAGTTGAAATGAATGTTTAAAAGAATATGCAAATCCGCTAGATCTTTTGCAGATGAATACAATTCTACGACCCATATATAAGAGTTGTATTTTCTTTTTAAATAAATAAAAAAAGAGTTTTCAATTTGAACGCCAATGCACACACACACGCACACACACATTTATAGTAGTAGTAGTAGTATATATATATATATATATATATATATATATATATATATATATATATGCCCTCATGCAGTAACTTAGTCCAAAATATACGTTATTCTATATTGCATCCCAGAGAACCTAGTATTTCTTTTATAAAATTATTTTATATAAACTTCTTTCCAATTAACGAAAAAAAAAACATTAAGAGATTTACGAAATTTTGAACCCACTGACCACGTCATGCAAAAACAAAAAACAAACAAACAAACAAAAAAAAAAAAACAAAGCAAAAAAAAAGCTCAAGTCTTATAAAATTCTTTGCAGTTAAATAGTTAAATGTATCTCAAATAAACCGCGAAGGTTTATTTTCTCTTGCGAATCAATATCCCTTCGCATAAGCCTGGCGAATCCTAGCATGGATGAAACGCGGAATATTCTGAGTAGCTTAATGGCCATATTTTATAACTTACTTACTAGCGCTTCCTATGTATTGAGCACTGTTTAAGTAAAAGTTTACGCATAAAATAATACTTTCGTATATTAGTTTAAGTGATTAAATGAAGTTGTCATACTTAACTCTTGAAACAGTTGAGCACTCTTAAAAGAATTTATTTCACCACACCAAAAAATAGATATGGAAAGGGTTAATTTTGAAACATCGTTAAATAACATCCCCACATCTAGCAAGCATAACTATATCATTAAATTAATTTAAAAAAAAAAAACAGATGAACTAATACGCCGAATGCGACGGCGAGCAAATTTCTTCCTTAAAAATTAACACATAAACAAAAAGGAATCGCATGGTTTTAAAACCCTAAAAAATACAAAAGCAAAAAACCTTTTAAATGTAATTAAAAATTTAGAAGTCCACAATCAACATAACAATTTCCAACGGAAACTACACAAAATCGTTAGAAACATAAATCCTTTAATAAAATCTTTGTAAAAGCAGATAAAACTAGAAATTTTTTATAAAATAGATAGACAAGAATATAACAAACTAATCACAGAAAACATTGCAAAAAGACTACAAAAAACTAGACACAAACAAATGCGACTATATAGATATAATAAATACTGAAAGTAAACAAATCACAGATAAATTAAAAATTAGCGATAAAGTTGGCAAATTGAAACCTAGAGAAGCATACATTTTGCTCAAAGACCACAAATGAGACTTCAATAATAATCCCAGTACTCGTTTAATAAACCCAACTAAACCAGACATAGGTAGAATTAGCAAAGCAATACTTTCTAGAGTAAACAAACAAATCAAACAAGACCTAGAATTAAACCAGTGGGCAAATACTGCCGAAGGAATCACTTGGTTTAAAAATATAGAAAACAAAAATAAATGTACGTTTATACAGTTCGACATCATGGACTTCTATCCCTCGATATCCAAAGAATTTTTCCATATTACCCTGGAGTTTGCCGAGGCATACACTGATATATCCTCGAAAGAAATCCATATTATTAAAAAATGTAGAAAATCAGTTCTAGTAAATAACAATAGTCAATTGATAAACACTAAAATGACAAATTCTTTTGAATTGGCGATGGGTCATCTGGATTCTGCAGAGGCATCAGATCTTGTGGGATTATTCATTCTATATACCCTCACAAGCATATTTGATACTATGGATATCAGTCTATATAGAGATGATGGACTAGCTATGATAAAAAACTTCAACAAAGTCAAGAGGGATAACTTTAAGAAAATCATATACATGGAAATGAAAAAAATTAGGCCTAAAAGTAGACATACAAGCTAACATAGAAATAACAAACTTCCTCGACGTCACATTAAACTTAGATAAGAGCACATATGAACCCTACTTAAAAGATAACGCTAATCCAATATACGTAAACTCTAAGTCCAAACACCCACCATCAATTATAAAACAGCTATCATACAGCTGCTGCGAAAATTTAGAGATTATAATGATAGCACATAATAACAAAATATTAAATAAAAACAATGTAAACAAGAACAAAATAAACAATAAAAAGTGGACATCATGGCAAAAAGAAACTAACACAAAGAACACATATGTAATTAGTGAAAATAATAATAATAATAATAATAATAATAATAATAATAATAATGATAATAATAATAATAATGTCGGACAACGACAACCACAGTGGAAATAAAAATAAAAATACTAATAACGAACAAGATATAGATCACGCACACTTTGCCCACTTCAAAATAAATGTCTAACCAAAAGCATAGTTTACCATCCCACAATATATGCGAAAGAAAACCAAATAACAAGAAATATTACATAGGTAGGACTTCCTTAGATTTCAAAATCCGATACTATGATCACAAAAGTACGTTCAAAAAAAAAAAAAAAACACCGAATGACAACACTAGCAAACAAATACTGGGAACTCAAAGAAAGTGGACGTTCGCCGGTAGTCGTAGTCGAATGGAAAATAGTAAGACAAGCAAACACATGTAGACACCTAGACGATCAATCTAGATCATACCTTTATGAAAAATTTTCTATCATATACTTTAAAGAACCCCACCATCTATTAAATTGTATAGGAGAGAATAACGAACAACTGTGTACTCACGGTAAACTTTACTCTAGGACAAAATATACAAAATAATTTTAAAATTAACAATAACAATAGAAACTAAATAAATAAATAAAATAAAAATACCTATACATAAATTATCATATATATATATATATATATATATATATATATATATATATATATATATATATATATATATATATATATATAAACTAACATAATAAAAAAAACAAAAACACACACATTTAACTACGCATAGGTTTAAAATAGGTCAAATCACTAGATATCTACACTTCCCGCTAAAAAAAACACACACACAAAGAATATGTGAGTCCGAAGTCAACTGAGCCTTTGTCCTGCAAGTGCCTGTCCATTGGCTTATTAGGAGGGGAGCGGTGGAAACTAGAAAGCTGATTGGCTAAACAAAAAACAATAGAATGTGCGTATATAAAAATGCGAGACAACAGCACAATTCTCGAATTCTCGCATAAGCCTGATGAATCCTAGCATGGATGAAACGCGGAATATACTGTGTAGCTTAATTGCCATATATATTTTTATAACTTATTTTATATATACATATATATATATATATATATATATATATATATATATATATATATATATATGTGTGTGTGTGTGTGTGTGTATTATAGTTAAATAATCATATTCTTTGTATCATGCTTATGCAATTATCAGTGTAGAAGATGACAATTCCTGCTGATCAGGAGATTAAAACCTATCCACGAAACCACCTTTGGCTCCATTAGCTAAGCCTTTTCCTCCGGGCCGCCAAACAATTGTCGCGGAATGAAGGGAATTAACAACTAATAAACGCACAAGTTGAGTGCAGAAATGAGACAATCCAGAGTGTTCAAACGAGCAAAAGTTGTGTGTTTTTCTTTTACTTAAAAAGAAAAATCCAACTAACCTAAAATATGGCAAGTAAGGAACAGAAATAGAAATTGTCTCAGTTTTGAAAGATTAATCTTCCTTAAACCAAGAACAGATCAAGTATTACACTTTAAATTTTTCTTTGGAAAAAAAAAGAGAAAAGAGAAAGGAAACACTCTTATTTACAAATTATGCACAAGACGATCAAATGTGTGAGAAGGGAGTTCATCAGTGATCGTATGCTGTCCATCATGTTCTTAACTGAACGAATTTTGATCTGCTGATTTAACTTGATCCTTTCATTATTTGTTTATCGCTTTCATTTTCTGGTACAGTCTGACAATGACTTTGTTGCTGTCCAGTTAAGCAGTCCTATAATGTCCATTGCCTGAGACTTTACCTTTTCTCTGAGAAGGGGTGATCGCCCACAATGCCGCTGCTAGAAATACCGACAGGGCTGCTCAGGCAGTTTTTTAGGCCAGAGTATATTTCACCTAGTGCACTAGCTTTTCAAACCCCCTTCTGACGTTGTGTCTAACCTCCCGTAGAGAAAGTAAATAAACACACTCTAGAGCTGCATGATATCCCAAGTGAAGTAACTCATTCTAGATTGCTATAAATGAAATTTAGATTGCCTTGACCTTGTTCGGCCTTTTGGCTTAGATCAAAGTGTAGTATCTGTTTCCAGATGCTGCGCTTTGTGACCATTGTCCTTGTGGCAATTGGTTGTTGGCACACGTAGAGGCAACTCTATATAGACTATCCCTTCCCCTTCCCCTTCACCCCACATAAAAAACTGATTTTGTGTCATATTTTGCTTACGTGGGGAAGCAAATAAATATCTATTAAATAAATACCTATTTGTATGTAATAGAATCATTAAGGACCACATTCTTCTTCTCCTTCTTCTTCTTCTTCTTCTTCTTCTTCTTATTATTATTATTATTATCATTAATAGTAGTAGTTGTCTTGTTGTTGTTGTTGTTCTTCTTCTTCTTCCTCATCTTATTATTATTAGTAGTAGTAGTAGTAGTAGTAAATGATGCAGAATATGTTTTCAGAGTAAAAACAGGTTCTGTGCTCTCTCACCCGTTGTTAGTGGGTGGCGTCATTTCATAGCTTTTGCAAAGTAAAAAGACCTGCATGGTTTAACGTGATATCATAGAGTTTGGTGTAAAGGAGACATTTCGAAAAGTCAGGCTGCCAATAATGCATGGTAACTTTTGTCAAAAGTATTAGAAAACGTTAAAAATTGCAATAAAAAAGAAAAGAAGGGAACACGATCTGATTTATACAGAAACTGAACTTTATTTAATATTGATTAAAAATTAAACAAGAATTAATTTTTAAAAAATTCTGTGTTGCTGCTGCATTAAAATAAATAACACGTACGTGCATCATCGGCGGAATACTGATAGTGGAACAAAGTTTAGAAAGCTGGTTTATCATAATTTTTTGTAGGTTTCTGATTACTTTTTTTTATTGTATTTGAAAGATTAAAGTCTAAAATTAATCTTTAAAAAGGAAAATAATATTTTTACATATGAAAAAAAAAAAAAATAAAATAAAAAATGTTTTTACCGCGACGTTCGGAAGCTGACACGTTCAGCTAAATTTTGGAAGTAAAATAAATCAAAGATAAATATTAGTTTTCTGGGATTATTTTAAAGATAATTAGTAAAGTAAAGTTCTAAGATATTGAATTATATATAAAAAAGGCGCCTTATTTGTGCCAAAAAATAGCTTAATTAGACCTCAAAATCGAGAGATTTTAGCTTTGCACAAACAAAACAAATAACAATTCGTCTAGCATGAGCTTTACAGTAGCCCAAAATGTCAGAAAGTCAAACGGCTATCTGAAAATGATGCCAGGTGGATGAAAGAAGAGAGGAGATACTAAACCGACTGGTTTTCTTTTTTCTTTTTTCCCCAACCGTGCATCCATACATTCCTAGCATGAACATTTGTATAATTTTTACCATTTTTTTAATTTAATTATTTTTCTGTGTTCTTTTAAATTTTTCATTTTTTTAAGATGATATAAAAATAGTGTTACACTGAAGATTACATGTTCATTCATGCAAGGAAAATATTATAATCTTACATATAAAAATTACATATAAAAATTACATATAAAAATTATGCTAAAAATTTAATCTAAAAAAAGAGGAAATATTTTTTGCAATTATATTTTTTGTGTGAAAATATTAAATAGACAATGTCGAAATATTAAATAAACAATGTGAAAATAGTAAATAAACAATGTGAAAATATTAAATAAACAATGTCAAAATATTAAATAAACAATGTCGAAATATTAAATAAATAATGTCAAAATATTAAATAAACAATGTCGAAATATTAAATAAACAATAAATAATATATATTAAATATAAATAATATATAATAAATATTAAATAAACAATGTGAAAATATTAAATAAACAATATGAAAATATTAAATAAACAATGTCAAAAATTAAATAAACAATGTCAAAATAATAAATAAACAATGTCGAAATATTAAATAAACAATGTGAAAATATTAAATAAACAATGTGAAAATATTAAATAAACAATATTAAAATATTAAATAAACAATGTCAAAATATTAAATAAACAATGTGAAAATATTAAATAAACAATGTGAAAATATTAAATAAACAATATTAAAATATTAAATAAACAATGTGAAAATATTAAATAAACAATATTAAAATATTAAATAAACAATATTAAAATATTAAATAAACAATATTAAAATATTAAATAAACAATATTAAAATATAAAATAACAATATTAAAATATTAAATAAACAATGTGAAAATATAAAATAAACAATGCTTTATTCAATGATAATATCGTTAGTTCGAGGAATTAATGTGTCTTTGACATGATGGGCTTTTTTCGTAATATTCCTAAAAAAATTAATTGTTGCAATTTATGATGTTTTATTTCATAAAAAAGATAAAAAATTAATTACATAATTTTTTTCCTACTACTGAAAACCATAACTTTAGTAAATGTGTTTTTGTTTAAACAAAATAATACGTCAGGTGGTTGTAAATTGAGATAAAAATAATGACTTCATTATATTCCGCAACTATTAATTGATATGCACTGAAAATTTTATTAAAGGTGGTTGACTTCCTGATTTTTGGTGAATTTGTAAGTAAAGGGAGGGGTCAAAACACTTTGAACATCGGCTATTCATTTTGCACGTACCTAGTAAATAAAAACATGTTGTTTCGTGGATTTTAAGGACGAACATTCATTTTATTATTTAGATACAAAACAAATAAGACTAAAGATAGGAAAAATAAAATGTTCGAGTTGAAAAGGATTTCACCGTTTCTGAGTGAGGGCATAAAAATACTAGAATACTACTAGAAAGAGAGGCAACTTGTTATAAATTGAAAATGTGGAATAAAAAGCACATCTTTCGAAACGTGAGTAAAAAACAAGTTTTGACTTATGGATTACGTATTTCTCTCTCCTTCTTCTCTTTTCCTCCTCTTCTCCCTCTCACTCTCCCTCCCTCTCACACTCCCTCCCTCTTCCCCATCTTCTCTTCTTCCCTCTCCCTTTTCATACGAATACATGCTCATATACAGCTTAATTATCGAACTTATTCCGGGTCCCACAACACACAGGTACAGACCCCCCCCTCACACACACACACACACACACACACACACACACACACACACACACACACACACACACACACAATTTTGTGCAATTCGTCATTGGTCTGAGGGAGATAACTCCATTTTACTAAAATTTTTTCATCTAAGAATTTGGGACACTAAAACCGACACAAATTCGAGGACTTTTTTTACTTATTTTTTTCGACAATACACTTTCCTGATAAAACAATAAGTAGGGGGAAAAAAAAAGAAACAATTCGTCCAAGTCGTGCTGGTTTTAGCGTCTCAAATTCTCGGATGAGAAAAATGCTCGAATCTCTTAGTAAAATGGAATCATCTCACTCAGACGAACTCTACAAAATAACCTTAATACATCCATTCGATACCCCTCCCCAAAGAATATTTTTGCAAACAAAATTAAACAAAATAATTGGAAGTTTTAAATTTTTAAGATTAGGGGGAAAAATATTAACAAACATTCTAAAAAAAAAAAAAAAAAAATGGAAAATCGAACTTGATAACATTAAACAATAGTATAAAAATGATAAAAATTCACACCAAAAATATTTAAAAAAGCAAATAAAAATAGTTAACGGTAAATTAAAATTTTTTAATAATTTCCCTTTAATCTATGCATAAATTACTTTTTGGCGGTTCATCATCAATTAAGACATTAAACACATCCTATGATATTTCCAATGTATATTTAACTTATTTTATGTTGTACTGGATCAATTAAAAATGCGTTTTAAAAGCATAAACACCCTGAAATATTAAGATTAAAAATGAAAATAAAGTTTTTTCAACACCAGACACGAAAAAAAAAAAAAAAAAAAAAGAAAAAAGAAAGTGATATCGTATGTAATTTTTACACCTGGAAGAGTTCATGATTTTAAATGTGCCAATGCTCATATAAAAAAATATGCAAATGATTCACAAATTATTAGCAACAACATCAATGATAAAAACGATTAGTTATGAAGAAAATATTTCATCTTTCTGTGTTTGAATTTTTAATATGGATTACCCAGGCTACTGTTATAAATTCTGTGTAGATTCCCGAGTTTGACAAAAAAGAATCCTGAGTTACACCGGGAGAAGGTCGTAGGTTACATCAGACGAAACGTTGTTAAAATAACTGTAGTCCAAATAATTCAAATATCTAATATTTCATTCTGTGCTTATTTCTGTATTAATATCGATGTTCCATTCGATTGCTATTCAAACGAATGTTATACTGATTTGTTCATTCAAATTGTATTGTTTAATGCGAACATTATTAATATATTAGGATGACAAAAAAGTTTCTTGCGGAATTTTTAATTTCGATTTTAAATGATGAATTTCCAAATAAGTTTGCGTTTACTTTATATATTATTTTAAAGAGGGGGGTTCGTTCAATCTAATCGTTTAAATTACAATCGTTTTAAAACAATTAAGTTTTCTTTTCAGAACGTTGAATAAAAGATGGAAGAAAAGCAAATTTGCATAATTTTCTTATTTCAATTCAAGCTAGGCCAAAAAGCTACTGAAACAGCTTGCGATATCAAAAAAATGTTTGGTTCAGGAACCACTACTAAACGCATAGCACAATGGTGGTTTAAGAAATTTTATGGCGGCGACGAGTCTTGAAGATGATCGGCATAGTGGTCAGTTATCGAATGTTGTCAACGATCAATTAAGAGTCTTAATTGAATCCAATCCATGCACAACTGTTTGAGAACTTGCTTCTGAAGTTATGGTTTTCAGTAGTAAAAAAAAGTGCGTGAATTTATTTTTTCTGATTTTTTTTTAATGAAAATAAAGTGAAATTATAACAATTAATAAAAATTATATAATTTCTTCAGGAACATTACGAAAAAAGCCCCCTAAAGTTCGTATTAATGAATTCAATAAAACTCCAAGAAAAAATAATTTCCCGAGCTACCGATATTATCATTGAATTAAGCATTGTTTATTTAATATTTTATATTTCATATATTATAGTCTATATATTAATTGCAAAAATATTTATATATATATATTTTTTTAAATCACAGGTTCTGCATAATTTTTATATGTAAATTCTAATATTTTCCTTTCTTGCACGAATGTGAACCTTTTGGCGTAACATAAGTTTTATATAATGTTAAAAAATGAAAAAGAAATATTTTAATTCAATGGCAGGAACATAGAAAAATAATTTAATTAAAAAATCGTAAAAATCATAGAAATGTTCACGATAGAAATGTATGGATACACGGCTGGGGAAAAAAAGAAATCCAGCACCTCCTACCTCTCTTAAACTATCTGACGTCATTTTAAAACAGCCTTTCGACTGCCTATGATTTTGGGCTTAAATATAATCCATCTTTAGAGACTTCAGTTTTGTTGACATTCTACCAAGCGAGAATTTCTCGCTTTGGGGAGGTAATTAAGCTATTTTTTTTTGTACAAACAAGGTGTTTTTTTTTTTTTTTTTTTTTTTTAAATTCAATTCAATATCATAGAACTTTACTAATTTACTAAATACTAATATTTATCTTTCAAAGGATTGTTATAATGAATTTATTTAACTTCAAAAGTTAGCCGAATTGATTAGCTCGCCGTGAAAACATTTTTCATAACTTTTTTTTTTCTTTCATGTGTACAAATATTTTTTCCTTTTGAAAATTAACTTTAGTCTTTAATCTTTCAAATACAATCAAAAACTAGTCGGAGACTTACAAAAAATATGATAAATCGGCTTTCAAAACTATGTTCCTCCATGTTTATTCAACCATTTTTGCCTATATCTATTAAAAAAAAACAAAAAAAAAAACAACTCGTACGCCACCACTGCGAATCAAAACCAAAACGTTTAGCTTACAATTTACTTTTTCCTTTAACATTAATGCCTGAGCTATGCATGGTAAAACTTAAAACATGAACTAATAGCTTTTACATTACGTTTATAGCTATACTAATAGCTATAAGCAATAGCTATTACCTTATGCATGCATATTCGTAATGCTGTCGTTTGACCTTCACCTGGCAAATTTAATTTTTTTAATTTTCACACTTTTGCACCGATTTCCCGGCTAAAACCCAAATATAAAATTTTGCATGGGTTCGAATACCCTATATATTAAGTGTTATGTCTGTAGACAAAAAACTGAAAGTAGGTAGGCAAATTTGTTAAACAAATATACGCATACATAAATATATATAAAGACGTTTGTGTTTTTACTATAGCCTTTTTACGCAAATATTATGCAAGTATATATCATGTAGAATATCTGCATGAATATAATTACACGTAATAGTTTACTAAAGATTATCATCCCATAAGAAAACCGAAAAAAAAAAGTAATAGGGAATTAATTAAAATGAATGTTTAAAAGAATATGCAAATTAGCTAGATCTTTTGCAGATAAATACAATTCCACGACCCATATACAACAACGTTGTATTTTCTTTTTGAATAACTGGAAAAAGACATGGAACATCACAATTAAAAATTGATTGCGTAATTAAAAGTCATAGAGTAAGGGAAGTTAAAGAAAAGGGTATAAAACTTAAAGTTGAAGACATTCACTTTGGATTTTAGCATGCAATTTGGATGTTAACTTTTATATCCTTTTCTTTAACTTCCCTTACTGTATGACTTTTAATTACTCAATCAATTTGTAATTGTGATTTTCCATGTCTCACTGACTTTAGCAAATAAGGTGTAAACCATTATAACTATTTGCAAATATTTTCTCATCTGAAGAGATGGTAGACATCGAAATCCTTTGTCTTACATAGAATAATAAAAATCTTGGAATCTGAAGCTCAAACATTTCACGTCATAAATTTTTAAATTTATTCAATGACTAAAGATTTTACATATATATATATATATATATATATATATATATATATATATATATATATATATATATATATATAATGAAAATTACAATTGAATTTACCAAAATGATCCAAGATGGTAAAATTAAAGACAATTATAAATATTAAAGAATTAATATTTATAAAATTATCTCAGCCAGATATAAAAGCTCGATAATACCAAATAGGAAATAGAGCTTATAATATGAGCAAACAGTTAATGAAATATGTTAAAAAACACTTTGAAATGAGTTAAAAACATATTTAATCTGAAAAGGAAACACTAGATAAATGGATAGTCCTTAATCCGCGGAGTTTCGAAGAAATACTCTCCTTCTCATCAGAGGGTATGAATTAGCAAAATCCAGGATCGGATTTTGCATGCAGAAGTATTTGATGAAACAACAAATAAGTCAAAGATCTTACTTGAAAACAAAATAAGTTAAGCAGAGGGAATATGGTAAAGAAAAAGGTGATTACACATTAATGGATAGTCTGGTGGAAGATAAAAAAATCCAGTGACGGTAAAATCCAAATGTAAAACTTCAAGAAAGTTAAAAGAATTTCCATTTGTACAAGTAAAATCCAAAGACATCCCGTAATTGGAAGAAGATGGTCCATAATAATCCAAACGCAGAAATCCATGGAATAATTCACAATATATATATATATATATATATATATATATATATATATATATATATATATATATATATATATATATATATATATATATATATAGAGAGAGAGAGAGAGAGAGAGAGAGAGAGAGTGACCCGCCCCAAAACACACGGGACCCAACTCTAATTAAGCCCCGTTTCTTAGTGTTTTGTCCGAATGAAATGAAACTTTGGTCATAACTAGTTTATTATATTCAAAACATCACATCAAAACACTAGGGTCTTTGGCCTTTTTTCTCCGTTCTACAGCATATGTTCTAGATAGCCTCCATTTAGCTTTTTTTTTGGGGGGGGGGTCACCCTATATATATATATAGATATATATATATATATATATATATATATATATATATATATGCGTGTGTGTATGTAATCCATTGACAGTTATTTCTTCTGGTTAACTCTGCCATCGTGGAAGTAAATAAGGACAATTAAATAAAACAATATTTGACTATATATTTTGTCTTAAAATGAACACTGAAAATATTTGTCTGAACAACGTTGTCTCCCTTACATCGTAATGAATCTAACGGTTTACATTCCGTCGTCCGCTTGATACATTGTTAAACTTTTATTACAATGGAACATTACGTCATGTCGTCCATTTTAGGGCCTATTATCGAGTTGCATAGATTTCAATCAGAACTCTACGGTTTTTTATTCGATATGCATTTGTTCGGATTAGCGTCAAGAAACTACCTCGAAACTTACATTCTTATCCAGCCTTTTTTGGGGTGTGGTGAAAGCGTAATAACAAAGAATTAGTTTTTTTCAAGAATTACCGAAACGTTTTGGTGTGTGGCGAACGTAGTTGAAAACGTAATTACGTAACGACTATTTTTATTTTTTTTTGTAAACATTAAAGCTTGAAGCAAGTTTTGATTAGAAAAAAAATATTATTTCATTTTTCGATATAATTTTGGCCGTGACTTGGTTTTATTTTTGTACAAAGGATTACATTTGTTTGTTAGTAATTCTACATTTTCAATCTAAATACGGAATAATTCCTTCAAAAATGTAAATAATTTGAAATATTTAGCAAAAATGTTTGTCTAGAGGCAAAATAAAATAAAATATAAGATTTCAGTTAGACTATTTCAAGACAGTTTTTATAGAATAAATAATAAAATAATAAAAAATCCAAGTGGCTTCATATTTTTGTCTAACGACATAGATAACTAGGTACTTGTACAGTTTAATCAAGACATTAAAAAATGAAAATATCGAAAAAGGTTATATTGCACGTATCCGTTATAGAATGAAGTACTTGGAAAAAAAATTCACTTAATTTTATCAAGTAGTATTTTTTTTTTTTTTTTTACAGCGAAAAAACAATTTCTTATGATACCGAGCAAAGGATTCGATTTTTAGGAAGAAAAGCTAGTATTAAAGATGGGGAGGGAGTGTCGGCACTTTAAACTGAGTTATGTTCAACAAATTACATAATGGCTGACTTCAACGCGCTCTCATAAGAACGTGTTTTTTCCGCTGTAAAAAAAAAATAAAAATAAAAAATAAAATAAAATAAAACAAAAAAAACTACACGATCAAATTAAATGAAGTTTTTTTTCGGAGACTTCAGTCCATAACAGATACGTACAATATAACCTTTTTTCGATATTTTCATTTTTTAATGTCTTGATTAAACTGTACAAGTACCCATAAATAATATTAAAAAAAGAAACAAGACACCCCCCCCCAAAAAAAAAAACGTAAAAATAACTTTTAGACTAAACTTTTAACAAAGAATTCTTTTCATGGATAACATTTATAAAATCAATTAATATTTCTCTAAATACCTGTGAACAATTTTATTGCCCCCCCCCCGACAAAAGGAAGGTGGTCCTATAAATTAACCCCTGTCCGTTCGTCTGTTCGTCTGTCCGCACTTTTCTCAATAACTTCGCCTTGGAATTTTTGAAAATTTTCACAAACGTTAAACATGATATGAGTAAAAAAGTAACAGATCGGATTTTCCAAAAAAAACTCCACCCCCTCCCCCAGAGCTGACTTTCTAGTTAAAATGGCTAAAATTGGCATTTTGTGGTTATTAAAAAAATTTGATGCCTTGGATTTTTATAAAACTTTCTGAAAAGTTGTTAAGTAATTGATTTCTATATAATTTTGTTTGCCTATACTTCGCAATAACTCTTGCGTGTGCACCAGGGGCTCTTTTAGGGCTAATAAAAACACTCCATTTTTGGGACTTTTTTTTACCATATTTATCCCAAATTTTCTGTGTATGTCTATTTAGCAGTTTTGCATGGTGCTGAACTCAAATTTAAATATTTTCGGGACTTTCGGGACTAAATGGGGCGTGTGCAAATGATGAACTTAGTCATTTTATTTATTATTTTTTTGTATGGTCCAGAACTCAAATTTACATATGTTAAGGCCTAAAAACCGCACCGTCTGTTCATTTTCACCAGGATTTGACGTCCCTTGAGTTAGGTGTTTCAGAATTTTTGGGATTTTTTACACCCTTAACACAAAACTGCGATTAAAATATACAAAACTCGTAATTTCTCTTTTTAAAGTAGTTTGTTTAATTTCTTTATGGAATATACTTCCAGAATAAACTATTAAAGTTTTTTGAAAAATAATAGAAGTATTATTTTTATTTTTTTATTTTTAAAAAACGGTTTTTACAAAGTGCCTGTGTGCGCTCATACAGCCATTTTTTTCTACGTAATGAAATGACTTGAATTTTACGAGTTAAATTTTTTTCAATTTAAAAATCTATCAAAATTTTTCCATTGGTTCAATTTTTACAATATTTACAGATTTAATGTGAAATTTTATGCTCTTTCCAATAAACCGAATATAATATTTTAGACAAACGTTTTTTTTAATTAACCCCCACCATTTTGAAATGTATATTAAAATGAAAATAATTAATTTTCTCTCCTCAGATTTATATATCACAAATTTAAGATAAATAAAATAATCGAATTTAAAACAAACAAAAAAATAGTTCTGTGCATATTTACCTGTAAAGTCAAAAGTTTAAAACTTTCTTTTTAAAAACCACGTTGATTTTTTTAAGTGAAAGCTCACATCTTTAAAATATTGTCCTGAAAAAAATTGAACACTTGTGAACGCACAAGGCACGACGGCTCACGCGTATGTGTTGTTTTTACGTTTTTAAAATAATTACTTATGACCGTTTTATGCATCCGTATTTGACAATTGCAAGAAAGCAATGAACACCGTTTCGCTAACACCGGGTAATTGCTTACAGAATGGCGTTTTTTTTTTGATAGGTTGTTTAAAAATATTCTTTTATTTAAAAAGTACATGGAATATAAAATATAAATGTGGACAAATTCTTATAAATGAAGAATGGAAGCAGCCATTGATTAGTATTTTATATAGGTAAGTGATTTTTTTTGAATTTATATATATTTATGATATTTAGATTAGGTACTTGTACAGTTTAGTTAAGACATTAAAAAAATGAAAATATTGAAAAAAAAAAAGTTTAAATTGTATGTATCCGTTATGGAACGAAGTTAAACGAAAACAAAATTTCATTTAATTTCATCAAGTAGTTTTTTTTTTACAGCGTAAAAACAATTTATGATACCGAGGAAAATGTTCGATTTTTAGGAAGAAAAGCTAGTATTAAAGGTGGGAAGGGGTGTCAGCGCTTTAACTGGAGTTATCTACCTTTGGCATTTCTAAAATTCCAATAATTTTTTTAAATTCAAGATGGCCGCCTTCAACGTGCTCTCATAAAAACGTGCTTTTCCGCTGTAACACACACACACACACACACACACACACACACACACACACACACACACACACACACACACACACACACACACACACAAACTACTTGATGAAATTAAGTGAATTTTTTTTCTTCAGAGAACTTCATTCCATAACGGATGCGTACAATTTAATCTTTTGTCGATATTTTCATTTTTTAATTTCTTGACTAAACTGTACAAGTACCTTAGATTAAGTTAAAATTCGTTGAATTTCGTGAAATCTTTTTTTTAAAGAAAACCGATTAAAAAAAAAATATTGTACATTTTTCGATTAAACCGTTTATTATTTTAAAATTTGGTCTTTGCTCCTTTTATTGAAAAAAAAAAATAGGGGTTAAAATGACATTATTCATGTTGTTATAAGCTTCGAAAGTCGAACTAATCACTCCTTTTTAATGGCGACTTCTGACACTCTTACCCCTGGGGACTTTTGGGGCTAAATGGGGCAAATGCTGAACTTAGTCATTTATTATGCCTCGTTCACTGTGCACTTACGGAGAACCATGCATGCTTCACTTGTTTTTATATAGATTTTGTTTAGTTGGGACAAATAAATTGTTGACTCCCAAACGAAATGGTCGTTTTCATCGAATGGGCGACAAAGCGTACAAGCGTAAACATCAGTTAAAAAAAAAGAAGAAAAAAAGAAAAGAAAAGTAATTTCCTTTAGTTTTGATTACTAGGACACTATTCTCATCTTGGGTGTTATTATTACAAAGTTTCGGTCGTTATAACCTACGACTTTCCTCAGGTGTAAAATTCACATTACCCTTTCTCTACTAAGAAAAAGAGAGGTTAGCTCTGCAATCTGCATTGCAAGAATTCGAACTATGGGTTTGAAGATGTGTCCATAAATCATAAAGAAAGTTCAATCTTCAGGGGTTACTAAGATATTTTTTAAGGCTTTCCTATGACTCGATTTCACGAAATATCTATGCTGATTGTCAATATTAGTAAAAAAAAAGTTTTACAAAACAGCGAACAGACATCTCACGATACGTTTTTTTTGGCTTTTTTTTTAAAACACAATGCAAGGGAGACAAGTCCAAAGAAAGAAGTTTTTTTTGTGAAATTACCTCCCTTGGACTGGGCATATTTTGTTCTTCCATTTTTCTCCTGTGAATTTACTACACACGTGCAAAATGAATGGCCATTTCTAAAATATATAAATATTTTTATTCCCTCCTTTATTTAAAAAGTCACTAAATTAAAAAAAATCAAACAATTTTAATAAAACTTTCAGTATTTATTAATTAACAAAGTATAATGTACCCATGGTTTTGTTAAACTTTTAATGAAAATGCATTAATTTTTGGGTAAATTTATATTTACTACAACAGAACGCCTACCTAACATGCAAAATACTGTTAAAAACCCACCGAATATATATATATATATATATATATATATATATATATATATATATATATATATATATATATATATATATCAGTCTATTTCACGGTAACATATATTGAGCGAGTTTTTAACCGTATTTTGTCTAGTTTTTTTTTAATTTATAACTCCTTTTCCCAAACTTACCGTGTCAAAGATAGATTCGGGCGCTATTTAAAATTTTCCAATACATCGGTAAACACTGTATTTTTTTTAGCTGAATAAACGTGTTACATTGAATAAAAACACTAAAAACATATCCAGTTAGGAAGAAAAGTAACTTATCTTGCCTTTGATAACATTTATTTGTTATATATTTGTTTTTTGACAACTTTTCGAATCTATGTTGTCGGAAATTTATCTTGTTTCTAGATAAATTCGACGCGAAAGTAACTAGCCTGAATAAAAAAAAAAGAAATAAAAGCATGAAATAAAGGGGGGGGAGGGTAAAGAATAAAATATAAAGGTCTTGTTTCAAAACGAAGAAGAAATTTTATTTACAATAAAATTAGTTGCAAATTTTTCCCTTTGCGGGCATTAAATTCAAAGAACGCTAAGGTAACATATAATGAAAAAAATAACACACTGGTTCTTATATTAAAATGTCGTATCCATGAACGAACACAATATTATGATTCAAAATAGTAGTCCCTAATCACACTCTCATATGTAATAAATTTTAGGAGCGTACTCACAAATTGAAAGCCAGTCAGGCACGTGCCTTTTTCTTTTTTTTTTTTTTTATCTCGATTTAAAGTCCTTTTAAATCATTATACTCCTCCCAAATACGTGCAGACCGTAGCCACGTAATATAAGGTCCTTTTTTTTAAATTACACTCCTTCCAAATACATTCAGACCGTAGCCATGTAGATAGTTTTCAGAAGCATGCCTCGTCGCATGTCCGGGGTATTCTTGCCGAGTTTTCTTCTTTGAAGGAGGCTCCAAAATTCCTTGTCTGCACGCCGCTGGAACCAAAAAGAGACCGAAATTCGCGCTGGGCTCGTGACGTCATCAAGGAGCTAGCATTTCCCTTTTCTTCAAATTAAAAGGAGTTTCGTACAAACCCAAACTGTTCGAAACTAAGAATAAAAGGATACGAAATACAGAAAATCAAATATAAGAACCAGAATATAAATAATAAATGTAAACAGGGGGATGCACTATTATTGGTACAAAAAGAATTCCAACAATGTGTACAGTAATAGGTATGTCAGAAACTGACCTTACGAATGCATGAAATATATTGAATAATTCGACCCTCTGTCTTTCCAAGCTTATAACTACTCGAAAAATGTAATTCAAACCCTAATTTTTTTTCAATTAAACGAGCAAGGACCGAGGTTACATTAAAAAAAAATAACAAAAATAACGTGGTTTTTAAAAAAAGTACTTCACAGGTAAATTTCTAAAAAAAACACTTTAAAAAAAAAAATTGAATATATAATTTATTGATCTTTTATCCTCATTTTGTGATATATAAAACTTTGGTGAATAAATTAATTATTTACTTTTTAATAGACATTTCAAAATGGAGGACGTGAATTAATTCGACCCCTGTCTTTCCAAGCTTATAACTATTTGAAAAATGTAATTCAAACCCGAATTTTTTGTTCAATTAAAGGAGCAAGGACCAAGGTTTCATTTAAAAAAAAAACAAAAAAAAAACAAAAAAAAAACAAAACAAAAAACAAAAAAAAACAAAAAACAACGTGTTTTTTTTTTTTTTTTTAAAGTTATTAAACTTCGGACTTTACAGGTAAATTTCTAACATTTCAAAATGGGGTGCGTGAATTAATCCGACCCGCTGTCTTTCCAAGCTTATAACTATTTGAAAAATGTAATTCAAACCCGAATTTTTTGTTCAATTAAAGAAGCAAGGACCAAGGTTTCATTTAAAAACAACACTAACAAAAAAAACAAAACAAAAAAAACAACGTGTTTTTTAAAAAAAAAATTCTTAAACTTCGGACTTTACAGGTAAATTTCTAAAAAATGCTTCTTTTTTTGTTTTAAATTTGAATATATTATTTATTATCTTTTATCTTCAATTTGTGATATATAAAACTTTGGTGAGTAAATTAATTATTTACTTTTTAATAGATATTTCAAAATGGGGGGCGTGAATTAAAAAACACGTTTGTTTAAAATATTATATTCAGTTTATTGGAAAGAGCATAAAATTTCACACTGACCCTGAAAATATCGTAAAAATTGAATCAATAGAAAAATTTCGATAGATTTTTAAAGTTTAAAAATTGAAAAATACTTAACTCGTAAAATTCAACTGATTTTATTACTGTTTTTTTAAAAATAAAAAAATAATATTTCTATTAGTTTTCGTACAACTTTAATAGTTTATTTTGGAATTATAATCCATAAAGAAAATAAACAACCCACTTTTAAAGGAGAAATTATGAGTTTTTTATATTTTATTTGCAGTTTCGTGTTCAAAAATTCCCCCCAAATTCTGATACACCTAGTACAGTAATACAAACCCCATTTGATTGCTTTGTCTTGGTTATTGAACTTTAATGCGTAATAAATGACGTGTGCATAATAAATATATGACCGTATTGTTCCGTAATTCATTGCCTGGCATTTCGTCAACCGTGAATCTCATAAGAACATTACACGACGGAATGACTGTCCAGAATCTGGGTAGGTGCTACTTGATCGTGATAATTCTACGACCGGCACGTACATCATCATTTTTTTAAATTTTTTATTTTACGATACGTTTCGGGGACAAATTCCCTTTTGGAATTTTTCAATCGGGACGTGTCGTCACACTGCTCACGCGTAGCGTTTACGAATACGGTGATATAGCGAAAAATAAGGGTTAATACCATTTAAACGGTAAATTTGTGACAGGGTTGAATATCAGATTTGTTGTCAGCGATCACGAAAATCTCTAACAAAACACAGGGTTTACCATTTTTTGTAAACAAAAAAACACTTTTTCTAAAGTTTTCTAAAGTTTGCTAAAGTTTGCTAAAGTTTTAAGTATTAAAAAAGATGCTAAAGTTTGTTAAAGTTTTAAGTATTAAAAAAAGATGCTAAAGTTTGCTAAAGTTTACTAAAGTTTTAAGTATTAAAAAAAGATGCTAAAGTTTGTTAAAGTTGTAAGTATTAAAAAAAGATGCTAAAGTTTTAAGCATTAAAAAAGATGCTAAAGTTTGCTAAAGTTTAAAAAAAATATGCATGAATTTCTGTTTTTTTTTTTTAATATAAAAATAAAGTATTGTAGATGTTAAGAATAAAAAATAATATTTCAGAAACATTACGAAAAAGGCATCTAAAGTCCGTATTAATGAATTCAATATAACTTGAAAAAGAAAATGAATATCTCGAACTATTGATATTATCATTGAATTAAGCATTCACCGAAAAAATAATATAATTGAAGAAAATGTTTCATGCGATAAAAATCATAACAATTCTCGCAAACAATATTTTTCTTGTACACATAATGATCAGCGTAAGAATTTTTTTTATAATCATGAAAACAAAATATTGAAAAAGAAAATGGAGATTGCAGATCACTAAGAAAAAAAAATATTTTAAATAACGATTAATTCAGACAGATACTGATAGGCAAAATTGTAACCTCTTCTCATAAAAACAAAAAACAAACAAACAAAAAACAAAAACAAAAACAAAAAACAAAAACAAAAAACAAAAACGAAACAGACAGGATTCTTTTTAATTATTAATAGATTGTTTTTTGCTTATATTTTTAATGAATAAATTGTCAGTGTAATCAATAATTTTAATGGACTTTTTTCGCACTTAAAATGCATTTTACTTTCTTTTAAAAAGGATTGATTTAATTTATCGTCATATATATATATATATATATATATATATATATATATATATATATATATATATATATATATATATATATATATTTATTTATTTGTCTCCCTAAAACCAATGTTTATGTTTCCACTAAAGTGAAACGCTCCAATAATACTCTTTCAAATCGTTAACCTCAATCTTGACACATCTTTTATATACCATAATCATTTAGTGTGACCGAAATCTGAATGATAAATGATGCACGACACCATATGATATAGACATTGAAAATAACTCCATATATAACACCTGTATACATCTACCCCGGGTGGTTACATAACATATCAGCATATGGATACGTGTGTACACATAGTCTTTTACGTGCATAAGATCCGTGGGCATTACTATTTACAAATAATAATATAACCCTAGTAAAGTTACATCATTGCTAATTAGTAGCAAATAACTGGTAGGAATTCTTTTGAAATAATCATTATTGCTGCCATAAAAATAATGGTTGCATTTAACCATCATAAGTTTAGTAATGACATATATTCTGAGTTTTGCAATTACGATCAGTATGAAAAGTTTTAATAACAAATTTACAAATACACCAATTAATAAACCAACATTAAATGAACAAATGTAATAGTCATAAATAGCTACAATCTATGGTCCCACCTCGCCAAACTTTCACAAGAAACACTCGTCTAGCTGAAAACACGATCAATAATTTCCCCCACTCTTTATCTGTGCCTAAACCTAAACGTAGATTACATGAACAAGGCTTCTTTCTTAGAACTGCATACCTGTGGAACTCTGTTCTATTTGCCTGCTTTCTGGCTGACTACAATATGGTCGTCTTCAAGTCCAACATAAACAAGTTCTTGATGAGCCGTTCCCCTTAAGTAATTCAATTTACCAAATTTTCACTACTAACAATTACTACGACACTGTCTCATTGACCACTGTACGCTTATTAACCCTTATCCTCGCGTGGCCTCTGGACCTTGATAAGTGGTGACTCTTTTGTAAAAAAACACAACCTTCTACACTATGACACCAGAAACCGAAATGAACAGCGATTATAAATTTTTATTCCGATGACGTAAGAAGATATTGGTTACTTTTGATTTAGAATAGCGATGTCTATTGGTTAAACATTCGAAAAACAAAATTAGTTCTTAAATGTAACCACTTATTGTTATGAAAGCTAAATTTTGTTATTATGCGGAATATATTAATTAGAATGTATAAAGATATTAAATCTCGCCGAAGTCTGATGATCTCGTAATCGTAATATTTTGTATTACTGCAGTGTAAGCACATGAAAATCGAGAACTAAAGAGAAAAAAAATAAAACCGTAAACGAATTAATATACTCAGTGTTATTCGGACACACATAATTTTGTTATTTAAATCATATGATCACAAAAATGTTAAAAGAAATTCAATAATAAAAATTTAAAAGCATGAATAAAGTAAGTAACTGTTTACGAATGATTATCAAAGGGACCTGAAAAATGTTATGTATTTTTTTAATATAACTCAGTTATTTATTTAATCTGCCAATCGGGAATATTTGAAATATACTCCACAAAGTGTAGCTAAAGGGAGCATCTGTGGAAAATGCAGAGTAGTTAACAGACAGGAGCAAGAAAAAAAATAAATTAAATAATAACGGTTTTAAGAAGTAATAATATCCTATGAAAAAGTCATCGCAATATCTATGGGTGACAGCTGGAGTAGAGTTGAGGATACGAATGAAAATCTATTCGATAATCAGAAAAGATGACTATTGTAAATCATTTTAGTGTCGTAAATTAGTATTTTTAAAATAATTTCCGCAGATTTGAATTTATCACCGTAATTAATTTGTAATGTCCTTTTTTATAAGATGGGGCATTGATATGATTATAAATAAGTTATCTGGAGAGTTTTGATTACATGGTTTATCGATCACTCTCAGACGAAAGACTGGATATGGGATTTCCGATTTTGAGTAAATAAATTTAGGAGTCAGAGTTCAGTTTGCGACAGTTGACGGCAGTTTGTGACTCAGAGCAGGCCAGAGATTAACTGAATTTAACCGAACGATAGTGGTGGCCTCTGTAGACAGATTATCTCAATTAGGTCTTAGTTGACTTACTAAAACTTAACTAAGATATGGACGTTAGCGTTTTGAGGGCTCTTTTCCACAATAATATTAAACACATATCCAGCGTACAGCTGCTATCTACAAAAGTTATCCGAGGTTTGTGTTGTTACTTGCTTTATTTCATACTTGTAAACCACTGCTCGCACCTTCGGCAATCTTCAAGACGACATGGTTAGCGCAAGAAGAAAAGATGAAATAGAATAAAACCACGGCATAAACGTATGAGGTTTGCAATTGTAGACGGACGCCATGATTCTACAAACAAATGAATGATAATACATTCACATGCGATATGTTTCAGTCACGGTAGAAGCCATTGGTGAACACAATGGTCCGGACAAAAATTGTCACAATTTAAAATTGACCGTCTAATAATAAACGAAGACTCTCATACAACCCATTACTCATACAATGGTTTCTTTATGGATTCTAGCGAAGATTTAATAGTCGTTTTGTTTTTGACTTTTACATTGAATAATTCGATTTTTTTTAAAGATTATGGATTGCTGAAACGTGCAAAATTGTCTTTTGTAGAACTATGAATATTCTAACCAATATTCGCCTTTAACAAAATTGGTTCCAATTCTAGCCTTGAAAGCCAAACATTTCCCAGATGGAAGAGGCATTCCCCACAGGTTGGGAACAACAGTTTTATATCATTTGTTATTCGCTTCCCGCATCTGACCTTTACTGATTTGGAGAATTAGCGAAATGTCAAATGTACAGTGGCTGAATTGAAAACTTTCTTCTTTTGTTTTTCTAAAGATTCACCAGTTCGTTCGCGTATCAAACAGAATTTTTGTTTTTGTAAAATTATTATTATTATTATTATTATTATTATTATTATTATTATTATTATTATTATTATTATTATTATTAATAGTAGTGGTGGTAGTAGTTCTCATTAGGAGTTTTCACGCAGGTCATCATCAGAGATTACTCAATGACAACAACCGGTGGTGTTCTATGGAGTCTGGTGACAACAAGTCTTCGCATATTTTTTTAGTACTCTTCATTTTTTTTCGTGAACCTTTGCAAATAAAATTGCGCTATCGCAACGGCCGTTTACCGTTGATTTCTCACTGGCAGCAAGCATTGGTCTTCACTGGAATTTGAATGGCTATGAGCCTCCTCAAGATCCCAGTCTTCTTCGTAATCATCCACTAGAGGTCTGATTAGTGTTTTTTCTCCTTGATATTTACATCCTCCTTTATCCTTCACGACTATTTGGTGTGGTGCCAGTTGATGCCAACACAACATTTTTTTTTCGTGCGGGGGGGGGTGTTAACTTACAATAATACGGTTTCAGTTTTCATGATTCCATGTGATGTTTCTGTTACAGTTTCTATATGATTGGTTATCGTTTGTAGATCACACGTATTGGTTTCTGCATTCCAGGGTTTTCCTTAATATTTCAGCTGTTTCCATTATTGGTATCAGTTGTATCTTCTCAGCTATTCCCCTGATTCTATTTCTCCCATTCATTTTTTTTGTTTTTGTAATTTTTCGGGATTGTTCCTAGTGCTCCTTCTATTATTGGTGTTATCTTGACTTTCGTCATCTTCCATATCCCTTTCAGCTCTCTGGTTTGTTCTGTATATTTGATTTACTTCTCCTTCCCCTTGATATTCAATCGATAGTCTGCTAGAACGCATAACTTTTCCTTCTTGTTAACCATTATGACTATCATGATTTCTAGTCTCCTTGCTTGGATGAGTTTATCTGTTTGTACATTCATGTCACATAAACATTTGTGATTTCTCTTCTCAAATACTGATGCTGTATCATTTGTCTCGATGTCTAATATGCAGTTCTTGTATATACTTATATCATTTTTCGTCTAGCTTGTTGCATTTTTTTATGCCATATGTATGGCATAATCACGTTGACACACTAGTTCTCGCTAGATCACCGAAGTTAAGAAACATTGAGCTTGGTCATTACTAAATGGGTGACCATTTAGGACTTCCAGGTGCTGTATGTGCTCTCCACTTATCTCTGCATTGTTTCCAGTCGTCCTGGACTTTTCCTTGCCACTGGACTCAAACAGTGCCGATTCAGGAGAGATGTGGTTGGAAATTGTACCACCCTTGCCTCACATTTTCATGCGCAGCTGCCCCTACAGGGGGTATCCGTTGTCTTTCGATACTGAACGGAGGCATTGATGATGTTGTTGCATTTACTTATATGGCTTATTGTTTTGTCCCTTTGTCCACAGTCTGCATTGACTGTTTTCTTTTGCCTTACCGACCGTTGCTTTGATATAGTTGGTTCTAATCACGCTATTTTGTGCAACTGTTATTAGGGATTCAGTTTCTCTGTTTAGGTGTACTTTTCATAGCTATGTCCAAGTGTTTTTGTGAGTCATCATTTGCCATCGTTATGAATCGTTCATGTAGCTATTTCTCTTCCCGTTGTTTATTTTCTCATCTTATCTATTGTCTCTTTGGCACATGTCTTGTTAATTTTGCAGCGTCTCTTGCTGCTGTGATTAACCTTTCTGCGTTCTGCCTTATGTATTTTTCTAATTCTTTTTTTTTGTGTCATTGTGTAATACATAGCAATCTTTTTTCCCCGTCTTACATTTTCACATAGTGTTCACCAGTTTATTATTATTATTATTATTATTATTATTATTATTATTATTATTATTATTATTATTATTGGCTCACATGGAGCTTTCACACAAATCAACAAACGATCTGATTGGAAACCTGTGGTATTCTCTCGAAGCTGAGTGACAACAAGTCTCCCCAGACGTCCAGCTCTCTCCATCTCCTTCGATAGCATTTGCAAATGAATTTGCATCATCGCAACAGCCGCTTACCATTGCTTTCTCGCTGGTAGTGGCCATTGGTTTATACTGGAATTTGAGTGGCACTCAGCCTCCCCAAGGTCCCAGTTCTCTTTGCGCTTGTCCAGCCGAGGTCTGGTTGGCGCTCGCTCCTCGGTCTTTCAGTCCTTATTGACCCTTCTCGGCCCTTTGGTATCATTTTTTTGTTGGGGGGGGATCGGTGATGAAACAATGGGGGGAGTGCATTATGGGGGGTGTAGCTTGTAAAAATGCAGTTTCGGTGTTCTTCATTCCTTGTAACGCTTATTCGTTATATTTTCTTGTATTATTCTCCGCATTCAAGGGTTTCCCTTAATATTTCAGTCGTTTTCATTATCGTTAGTCGTTGTACTTTTGCAGTTATTCCTCTGATTCCAATTTCTGACATTCTTTTTTCGAAGTTTTTCGGAATTGTTCCTAGTGCTCCTACTATTATCGGTACTATTTGGACTTTCTTCATCGTCCAAATCCCTTTTAACTCTCTGGCTAGCTCTGTGTATTTGCTTCGTTTCTCCTTTTCTTTCATACTCACCCTGTGATCAGCTGGGACTGCAAAGTCCACGATTTTACAGGATTTTTCTTTCTTGTTAATTGTTACGACATCTGGTCTTCTTGCTTGGATGGGTTTGTCCGTCTGTATGTCCATGTATTATTATTATTATTATTATTATTATTATTATTATTATTATTATTATTATTATTATTATTATCAGGTCCCGCTGGTTATTATTATTGTTATTAATGCTATTGTTATTGTTGTTATTGTTGTTATTATTATTGTTATCATTGTAGTTATTGTCATTGTTATCATTATAATTATTGTTATTGCTATTATTGTTATTATTATTGTTGTTTTATTTTTATTATATTGTTATGAATATTATTGTTCTTATTGTTAATAATAATAATAACAATAATAATAATAATAATAATAATCTATATAATACTAAAAGTCTATGGATCTTGTATGTTTGCAATCAGATTTCCGGTTTTCAACATCCGGTTGCGCATGCGTAAATAGCAACGTCTTCAATCCGTTATTCCAATTCCGGAATTTTTATATCGCTTTTAATACAAACAATTTCATTTAATTTGATCAAATAGTTTTTTGTTTTTTTTTAACGGCTAAAAACATTCAACTTCGTAAAGTCTGTCGCAGTTTCAAAAAAACTTCTCCCTTTTAAAAAACAACACTCATTAATAGAAACAGCGGCGGTGAAAGAAAACACCTCTCACTTTCCCTCTAATAGATTTCAACACTCCTACTCCCTCTGTTTTCGTTACGTACGCGAGAAATCTTTAATTCATGTCATTATAAATAAATAATTTTATAAAATCAACCGTAGTTTTTTTTTTTTTTTTAACGGCTAAAAACATTCGGTTATCTTTCAGATGCAAGGTTCATTGTTTACTTGCGGTTTTAACGATGTAAGATTCCGTTGTACGGAAGACCAAATCGGCCAAAATGTCTATGATGTTTTTATTGGCGCTTTTCTTCGTATTTTTAATAACATTTTTTTGCACCATTTACAAGTTCTTTTTACAAATAATTTTTTTAATACTGTAATAGTAAAATAAAGATACATTTATTAATTATACGGAAAAAGTATCTCGTAATGTTTTCACACGAGATTTTTTTCCTGTTGATTTCTCTTTTTTTTTAATATTAAAATTGATTTAAAGTGATTTTCAAGCCTTTAACATGACGGAGTTTATAATGAAAACCAAATTACCGTTAAAATTAAAATAATCTTTATTAGAAATTTGTAACAAAATAACAAAATTATAAAACTATTAGATTAAAATTGAGAACTTTTAATTAAACAACGTGGACATTTTATAATGAGTGTTTTCATGAAATGTATTTTTAATAATAAAAAAAGTGAACTTTTTTTACTTAAACTTCATAAAAAAAACGTATCCAATATAGAATTTTACTAAAATAATTTTACTATTACAGTATTAAAAAAATTATTTGTAAAAAAAAAACTTGTAAATGGTGCAAAAAAATGTTATTAAAAAATACGAAGAAAAGCGCCAATAAAAACATCGTAGACGTATATTATCATTTAAACAGTATATCAATTTAAATATTTAAATTCAGTAAATAAATTTAAATATTTAAATTATGGCCGAATTGGTCTTCCGTACAACGGAATCTTACATCGTTACAATCGCAAGTAAACAAGGAACCTTGCATCTGAAAGATAACCAAACATTCAACTTCGTAAAGTCTGTCGCAGTTTCAAAAAAACTTCTCCCTTTTAAAAAACAACACTCATTATTAATAGAAACAGCGGCGGTGAAAGAAAACACCTCTCACTTTCACTCTCATAGATTTCAACACTCCTACTCCCTCTGTTTTCGTTACGTACGCGAGAAATAGTTACGTGTATGTGTGAGAGAGAGAAAAAGGGAGCGATGTAAAACTGGATAGTTAAGCGAAAGGAAAACATAAAAGTTTTTTTAAAACACTCAAATTGTACAAAAAATGTTGTAAATAGAAAAGTATTGTCTTAGTTTTAGTGACCTTATTATTAGCATATGAATACAATATTTATTTTCTGTACAATAAGTGCTTAAGCACCCGTGCTTTTCAGCGATACATGTTCAATAAAATAAATTGATTAATATAATTAATCTGGATATAAGAGAGTTAGAACCTGATAAGAAGTCTCAATTAAGCAAAAGGATAACAAAAGTTTTCTTTAAAAAAAATTAATTATACAAAAAATGTAAATAGAAAAGAATTGTCTTAATTTTATTGACCTTATTATTAACATACAAATTAAATATTTTACACAATGGGTACTGAATGTTTGCTTAAATTAAATGAAAAAAGTTACATTTTATTTTCATTTTCTATTTAAAAAGCCATTATTAACATGTGGAGAGTGTTTTTTTATTATTCTGTACTTTCAACTAACAATTTCATTTAAAAGATGATATATCAAAATTTGAATTTAACTATAATAAGGATTATGATACCTGTTCAGTGCATATTTACCTATAAGTATGACCAACCACTTATAATTCAGTAACTGTAATTTAAAAAAAAAACCAATTATAATAAACAGAACGACTCATAGAAATCTATCTATATTCTTTTTTCATTTTAATATACTTTCATAGAAATGCTTCTGTTATGTAAAAAAAAACTATTTTCTTTATGCCACAAGTGTCACGCTCATACATGAATTCCATAGCTAATATAACGTACTGACCCAACGGGTCACGGGTGGTCTAGTAATAATAATAATAATAATAATAATAATAATAATAATAATAATAATAATTGAAAAAAGAATGGGAGAAATTGGAATCAGGGGAATTACTGCAAAGATACAACTAATAACTAATGAAAATAGCTGAAATATTAAGGAAAAACCCTTGAATGCGGAAACTAATACACATGTGCCACATGTGCTGGCCAAACAAACTACTGCAGAGGTAAAACATGAAGAAGCGTTACATAGAACCAAGGACATTGAAGCTGCATATGTGTGAGGTCTTTATCCCCTTTCCCCATCTCCTCTCATGGCCTCATCACCCAAAAGAGTGATGCCAAATAAACGAGAAGGGTCATGGGGGATGGGAAGCGAGGAGAGAGTACTGATCCGACCTCCGCTGGACAAGTGCGAAGGGAACTGAGACCTTGGGGAGGCTTATTGCCACTCAAATTACAGTGGATACCAATAGCCGCTGCCAGCGAGAAATCAATGGTAAACGACAGTTGCGATAACGCAAATTTATTTGCAAATGTTATCGAAAGAGGTGGAAAATATCAGACATCTGGAGGAGACTTGTTGTCACTCAGCTTCCAGGGAACACCACAGGTTGTTTTCAAGAAGAAATCTTTGATGATCTGTGTGAAAGCTCCTTGTGATCCAATAATAATTCTCTGTTTTTAACCTTGCATTACCGTATATTTGTAAATGACACATTTGCATTCAAGATCAGCAGAAAAAAGTTCGTTATTTTCTGGGCTAAATGTATTTCTACTGTATTGGAATCTATAACTTTTTGTATCTAAATTAGGAACTATGAAGATAGAGATTCTAATGACATTAAAGCGTTTACTATCTTTGTTTGACGCCTTAAATTTGTTTTCAATCATTTTTATGAACATTTTAGAGATATTGATTTGAAATTTTTTTTGTCAACCGAAGGATTAAACCAAATCTAACTATGACGCTGGTTCCTAACAGTTTTTGATTTATAGTTAGATCGTCTCAGACTATTCTTATTAGCATATTATTTTCGCCATTCGCATTATCAATACTAAAAGCGGGATTTTTAAATAGTGTGCTCTAAGAACTGTAAATAACGAGTATTTTGTTTTTAACTGATTGTCTTAGCGTTTTATAGAATTGAAAGTTTTCATCAAATATAATATAGATACTATAAGGTTTGTGGTAAAGCTTAAATGTGTCAATAGATTAATATATTAAGTAGATACTCTTTATTCATATCTGCCTGGTGTGGGTGTACAAACTCCTGGTTTAGAACCCAGCCACGAGGCTACACTTCTCGGTATGATGGACGCGCAGGTCTTGTAAGTTAATTCAGAACGAAAAATCTGATGGAAAACCTGTGTTACTGATCTTAGAAGTCATTGCATCAAACTACTGCACCAAACTAATGAAAGAGGGAGGCCTCCTTAGTTCTAAACAACAACCTTCATAGATCTGGAACAAATTCTCTGATTTGCAAATCTAAATTGCTTAAGAAGTAGGTAGGCTCTGCCTATTGCCCAGCTTTCACACTCCTTTGTCTATTAGTTATGAGGTACAATCTAAAGACTCATCAGACATTCAGTACTAGCCTTGACAATGGACGTCGTCTTTCAACTCTCTTTTCCTTCCATTGCTTTTATTTCCCATCTCTCTTAAACCGACGTTTGCTTGCTTATATTCATGCAAATAGTGTTTGACAGGTTGAGGGCACGGGGCTGACATTTTATCGTATTGCTGAATCGTATTACAGAGCCCTAACTCTTTCGTAGCGCTTAGAGCAGCTGCACTATCATCAGTTGTATAATGTTAATATGGTTATAGTGTCATACCACACATGGGATAGTTATTTCCCGTGGGCTTACTGGATGTCACAACTATATAGATAAGACACGGCTAAATAGTCTACTTGTGCGTGCATATTTGGCATCAAACTGACCCACTAAAAAAATCAAATGAAATGAGATTCAAAGTAAAAACAAACAAACAAACAAACAAACAAACAAACAAACAAACAAACAAAAACACGCTGAAACCAGACACCAACTCAAACAAAAATCAATTTGCCCTCTTCCATGAGGCTTACATTTACAAATATCCGTTGGCTTAGAAGTAATTGCAGAATCTTTCTTCCTGGTAAACTCTTCGAATATCCTAGCATTAAATGAAATCAGCCTACACTCCTCAATCCCTATTTAATATGAAAGGATAACTTACGTTCTGCCTTAAGGACTCAAATATATGTATGGACTTGGAGTCTGCATTCGTAACCTCCTTTATAGAGATACAATCTAGAATCAGATGATCAGGTGCCCATATGCTTTAGACCAATATCGATACACCACCCTCCTTATATACTAAGTCCCAAGTTTGAGGATTTTAATGTTCTCACAATAGTTGAAATAGTTTCTCGAGTTATACAGATGCAGCTGATAGGGCTACACATTACACAAACGTTATTATATTGCATTTTTAACGCACAGAGTCACATTCCCGATTCATCTCTCAGACAGCGAAGACCAGCAAGCTTCACTTCTAGACCTATTCCTTACCACAGTATCACAGGATTGTGTGACAAATGCTTATAGTTCACTCGGCAAGCAAATCGCGTTCGTATATTAGTTGACATCATCCTAAGTTTTCGACTCTAAGTTGACCAGCCGTTGCTCAAAGTGTTAAGATGCTTCAAAATTGGGAAACCATTATAGAACACATCATAGCTGCTCCATAGTGCAAAGTTCATGTTTCCACACGGTAGTATTATAGCAAGTCGCACTCTCACAATGAATGGTTCACTCCAACTGGTGCAACTGCTACAAGTCAAGTACAAATATGCAACAGTATATAAAAGTTAGAAATAACTGTAAGAGTGAAATAGCCGCAGCTTAGAGAAGACATATCGAAGTGACCAAGAAGCGTATCGAGTTGCAGAATGCAGAAAATAGTGATACTAAAAAAAAATTATACAAGTGTGACAATCAACATTTCCCTTACAAACTAACAACCACGAGGTCGCTTGCATGACAATCGAGAAAGCTGGTCTTCTTGCCCGACGGTTTGCATCCAACTCCATCTCATATTCCCTCCCAAATTTTCCTTTGTGGAGAGAATCCACACTAGTAGATCTGAAAATCACCCCTTCTTATGCCTGTGGTATCATAAAAAAATCCAAACACAAACTAAATACCACCAAGGCGTGTGGGCTTAATCTCATCTCTGCCATATTAATTAAGAAATGCTTTGCTAAGCTAGTCCGTGTCCTCTTCAAACTCTTCAACAAATGCTTAACCGAATCTTGATTTCCTGATAGCCGGAAATATGCCTCTGTTGTACCAGTATGCAAGAATTTTGACGAAAGAATATATATATATATATATATATATATATATATATATATATATATATAATTATTTACTATAATAATTAAATACCTACAGGCACTAGTGTTTCATCCTTTCGGGAATCATCAGTCCAGGGTGTCACGATTAACGCCAGTCGAGAGATCCGAACCCTGGCAACAGAAGTCATGTCTGGCTTCATTAGCAAGGACCCGAACCATTCGGCTACCGTCAACCGCGAGAGATACAGTTGAAATTAAACATTTATTCTTTTTAAATTCTTTTAACGTCAGTAAAAGTGATGTAATCACTATATGACGATCTGTGCGTATGAGCTAAGTTGACCGACTTTATTACAACTGAAAGTGTTCAACGATAAGAAACAAGTTTCTTAAAGGGACTGACAGCAAAGAGCAAATAGTTAATAAAACATGTTAAAAAACACTTTGAAGAAGAGTTAAAAATATATTTAATTTGAAAAGGAAACACTAAATAAATGGATAGTCCTTAATCCGCGGAGTTTCGAAGAAATACTTTCCTTCTCATCAGAGGATAGGAATTAGCAAAATGCGGGATCGGATTTTGCATGCAAAAGTATTTGGTGAAACTGCAAGTAAGTCAAAGATCTTACTTGATAACAAAAAGTGAAGCAGAGGGAATAGGGTGAAGAAAAAGATGATTTCACGTGAATGGATACTGGTGATAGGTAAAGTATCCAATAACGGTAAAATCCAAAAATGTAAATCCAAGAAAGTTTGTTAAATTTCCATTCGCACAAGTAAAATCCAAGGAAATCGCGTAATTGGAAGATGGTCCAAAATAATCGAAATCCTTAGAATAATTCACAAATAGGTACAAGGAAAAATTGGAAAGAATTCCAATAATATTATTAAAGGAAAAATAAAATATGCGTTAAACTCGGCTGCCGAGACAAAGTGTAATTAAGAAAAGTGAGTGAAGAAAAAAAGGTTGAATGGTGATTGAAATAAATATAAAATAGAAAAGCAATGTAAAAATGACCCAGATAAGATGACGTTAAAAGGCACCAAAAATATAGGGGAAAAAAGAGGTCAACTGAAATGTACAGGTTATTACTTAAGAAAATATCAGCAGGAGTTATTAAAAGACACTAAATGAAAAAACTATTTCAAGGGGAGAGGATGGCCGGTATCTGAAAATTCCGGATAAAGCAAGTAAGTATGTAAGTAAATGCATATAGAAAAATATAAGTAAAATATACATACATGATATGAATGTGTAGGTAGATTGATATATTTGATATATTATAATATATAATATAGAATATTTAAACACTAAAACGGAAATTGCAGATAAAAAACCCGGCCAAACAAAAGAATTAAAATAAAGGATTATTAAGTTATAAAGTATTAAGAAAGTATGTAGAAAAACGATAACGTTAAAGAAAAATTATATATCTGAAAGGTTAAATAATAGCTATGTAATTTCAAAATTACCATAATTAAATTTGGACTTATGTTTACAGAAAGAGATCAGTTCGTTTTTAGAATGTAATATAGTGTTACTTTGAGGGGAAATAATTATAGTTATAGCTTCGGTTGTGCAGAGGCGACATGACTTAGAGCCTGGAGTATAAGACTTAACTTTTTTTTATTATAGTCAATTTGATTGATAAGGGGGTATTATTAGAATTAAGTTTTTTTAATTAAAGTGGTTAAAGAAGTTCCTTGGTTATTATTAGAATTATGGTTGTTAAAAGAAGAAATCTGATTTGATATTCTTTTCTTAATTAATGTTGAAGTAGCATCGATATATGTATGTACTTTATTAAAAGCTCGAGGTCTGAAATTAATATTAATTTGCTGATTTGTATTAGGGAAATAGTTTGAGTTTTGTTAATTGTGTTCACAAAGGGTGGAGCAATGATTGTACGACGCCCGTTTTGGAGTGTTGTTAGTGTTAGGATTGCTGTTAGGAGAATTATTATTATTATTATTATTATTATTATTATTATTATTATTATTATTATTATTATTATTATTACTAGTTGTATGATTGTAGATGGAGGGACTGCTCGAGTGGTATATTGGATTAGTAACTATATCAGATGGAGAATGGGAAGAAGGATAACTTGAAGACAAAATATTAGTGTCTGTTATGGGGGGATTTCGTGGAAGCTCAGTAATTGTGTGATTAATTAATAATTAATAATTAATCAGTAATTATATATATATATATATATAATGAATGTATGACAAAAGTCTATATTATAAAGTTCATGGTGTTGACCATCTTATAATTTATTCCTTTAATTCAGTTGACATTTACAATTCTTAACAGTATCTGTTTCGCATCGCAAAATCAATCACTTAATTATTATACCAACTAGTGAATCTAGTTTGTCCCTAACTCATCAGAAGAAATAGCAACACTCAATCCGTCAAAAGGAAATAAAGTGCGTTTTGACATGATTAAAATCCGAAAATTGGAAAAGAAGCTGTAAATACCATATATGTTTTCATTACGCCATTTTAAATTTAAGAAAAACAAAAAGGAATATAGACTTTTGTCATTCGTTCACTATATTGCTATGTAATTACATTGGGCTTCTTAAATGAGGACTGGTATATATTATACGGAAATAATATATATTTCCACAGATATAGATATATATATATATATATATATATATTAAAATCTGCATATATATCTGTTTGTCTGTCTATCTATTTCACTTTTTTTGGAGCTGATCTGCCTGAGATTTATTATAAAAAGCCGTAGTGAGCAAAGTACCTTTGCTATGATAATGTGCAACGAACAAAGTATTATGGTGTCCGTTCGACGCATAGTTAGAAATTATAGGGTTTAATAGGAACTACCATTTAATATGTAGAAATTTAACCATATTATACTATCAATTTGACATAAAGCATCCACTCTAAATCAACAGACTATTAACTTTTGCTAATTTTTAATAGCCTTCGATGTCTAGTATATATATATATATATATATATATATATATATATATATATATATATATATATATATATATGCGTCTTAATGTTAAAGTTTTTGGCATCTAATTGGTGAGATGATTTCTTGATGAGTATGTCTTGACCTGTTGGGTGTTCGCTTAGGTTCGGAGGCGGGGGGGGGCTATGATTCGGTTTATTTATTTGGTTTTTATTTGTTGTTAATTGTTTGGAGAGGGTTAGCTAGCGGCCGCGCGTGCGAGCACACACATGCGCGCATGCACACATATATACTTAAAGAAATGTTCACATGTACACATACATCTCCGCCCTGGCGTGCAAATATATGCACATATGCACGCATGCATGCATAGACACCAGCGCCGCTCCCGCTGACGTCAGAAATCATCTCACCAACGTGATGCCAAAAACTTTAACATTAAGGCTCGAATTTTAAAGTAACCCCCTCCTCCTACCCCCATATATCCCCCTTCCCCCTCCATGTATCCCTATGCCCTCAGCCACACAGAGATTAACTTCCCAGACCCTCCCCACAAGGTCCTTAAACTCCCAAACTAAAACATTACCGACATACTAAGCACTCCCTCCCACCTTTCCCCTTGTTCCCTTCCTCTTTTTTCTGCTCTTCTCGCACCCCTCCCCTGACATCATTCACTCTTTCATCCCATCATAACGAACATTTCTGTAAAAGTGTGAGGAAGCTACAGACGGCCAAAAAACGGTCGGGTAGCTGAAAACAATAATGTAACTAAACAGAAAGATACGGTAATAAAAAATAAAACGCATATTTGCTCTACAACAGTATTGAGCACTTTCTTCAGTTTTTATTAATTAGCATTTCTACTAAATATATATATATATATATATATATATATATATATATATATATATAATTCAAATGATTCAATAGAGCAGAAAAACGCTTTTTAAAATGATATATAAAGTAAAGGTATTACAACTTATTTGAAAATACATGATTTAAAATCCAGACTAAAAATTCAGTAAGAACTTTTTGTCAACCTAATACACCTAGAACTCCTATCATTAATTGCTTGCTAGGTTAGCATTGCGGGATGGCATTGTCCTTTCGAGTTGAAACTCCTACTTGTGAGACATCGGCTTGGGGTTATTACCTGGTTGGATGACCGCGTCCCTTTTCGAGACGAAGTAGGTCCATTTCACAGTCGGATTTCGGCGCGGTTTGCTTGATCTGTGTTAGTTAATAGAATTTCTTGTGTGCGGGGCATTTGCTCAGTTGGCAGAGTGCTTGCCTCGCATGCAAGAGGCTCGGGGTTTGAATCTTGAGTTCAAATGTGTCTACCTCATGAGCCCAAATGAGGGCAAAACTCGAGTCTTGGACTTCCGGTTCGTTAACTGTCATGACTCTTGTGGACTGTTTCGTTGTTTGGCTGTGGAATTTATTATGTATAATCTCTCACACACATATATATATATATATATATATATATATATATATATATATATATATACATTAGTTTATTATTATTATTATTATTATTATTATTATTATTATTATTATTATTAATAATAACTAGCGGGGGTACCCGGCGTTGCCCGAGTGTTTGTTTCCGGGACGGGGGGGGGGAGTTTTAAAAAAATGTTATGGTAGGTAAGTAGGAAGGATCAAACCCGGAGTCATGAGTAAAAGTAGGAAAATAAAGTGTGAAAAAAAAACAAAAAACATCTGCAATGTTAACAGTTCGGCCACCAAGAAAAGTCCATTCCAGTTGTTTAGGGAAAAAAAACGACTACGGTAGGTCGGCGCGAACGTGAAAATATAATGTGAATTGTCCAGCACGCTAACCACTACGCCACAGAGCACTGCAGCTTATTTTAGTTATTTTAAATAACTTCACATGAAAGAACTACGAAGCCAAACCGGTGTTCTCTTCTCAACTGTTCCTTGTGAACGATCCCCAAACGGTGTTAAGTGGTGGCAGGGGGAGGAGGAATTTATTAGAGAGAAAATATTTTACCACTTCCATTGATCTTAACCGATTTTGGCCGTGACTTCTCAGCAGAAAAAGTATAGAAATCTAAGATTATCGAGGAATTTGAGAAATAATAAGCCTATAACACACCTCAGATATTGTTCTGCCGTTTGTGCATATTATATTTGCATGAAATATCTTGATTTTTAATCCTATTAAGGTCAAAATCAGACGGGAAAAAATGAGTTCATTTTATTTATATAGAGATGAAAAAAAAAAGCAATGGGGAATCTCTTATGAATTAAAGGTACCAAAAAAGACGATTAAAACCAAAAATTTTATTTACACACACACACACACACACACACACACACACACACACACACACACACACACACACACACACACACACACACACACACACACATATATATATATTTGTACGTATATGTGTGTGTGTTCCTAAGTGCCTGATCTTCTCTGAGAAGTGTATGTTTCTGCAGTTATTAATTTTGATTATCGGTCACAAACAGGAAAAAAATAACACGACAACCTTTAAACTCTTCTGTACACACGACATTTCTCCATCTTTCAAGCAACTTCTCCAATGACCAACACAGGCAATCCACTAAAAGTGAATGTCGGCCAGATTATCTTTCGCGAATTATCTCTCTTCTACTTCTTCTCATGTTGTAAGGTTTGCACTTCATCGACTCGGTTTTCCGCTTTCTCGGGTCGAGCGTTTGTTTCCTTGAAGACATTTAGCCTGACAGTCAAGAGAAAGGAAATGGAAATACAAGAAAGAAGGGGAAAAGAAAGTCAAGGAATTAATCACTCAATTAGAGGCGTTACTAGAAACCGCTTACCTTACATCTGACAAGGTCAGAGCTAATTTTCTCTACGAAAGAACAGTTAAGTCTCAAAACCTAATATTTATCAGAGTTGGTAGACATACTGTCATGATTCCATCAAGTTTTCACGGGGACAGGAAATATGGTGTGTTTTTTTTTCAAAGTTATTACTCTTTCTTATACATATACATACGCACACACACAAATATATACACGCACATACAAATATAAAGTGCCTTTAATAAGTTTTCAAACTTTTTTTTCGCATCGGAAGTTTTATTAACAGTACTCACATTTAACTCTAGTCCCCGTTCGAAGTAATCTCCCCCGGCTTTAATACACTTACTGTACCGTTCCAACAACTTCTGGAAGGCCCCATGGGAGTCATCTTGTGTGAGCGTGTCAATGATCTTCAGCTTTTTAATTGTCTCATAACGACAGTCTCTAAGGTTTTCATTGAGCTTAAGGAATAACCAAAAGTCATAGAGAGCAAGGTCTAGACTATAGGGAGGGCGAGGAACTGTCTTGATGCCAATCTTGCTCAAGTAGTTTGTTACAAAGATGGAATTATGGACTGGTGCATTGTCCTGGTGGATATGCCACTGACCCGATTTGGAGAGTGCTGGCATCTTCCTACGGAATATCTTTCTGAATTCCCCTTAAACCTCAACATAGTATTTCTTGTTGACTGTTTTTCTAGTGGGAACTCAGTACATGTAGATCATCCCCGTGCTGTCAAAAATAAAGATAAAAATATATAAATAAAAAAAGGAAGAAAGTATCATAATAAGTTTCTGGGTTGATTTGCTTTGTCTGGTATAATGAAGTAATCTCCCCCGGCTGTAATGCACTAGTTGTACCGTTTCATCTCCTCAATTGTCTCATAACGACAGTCTTTAAGGTTTTTCTTTGAGCTTAGGGAATAACCAAAAGTCACAGGGAGCAAGGTCTAGACTATAGGGAGGGTGAGGAACTGTTTTGATACCCATCTTGATCAAATAGTCTGTGACAAGGATGGAACACGCGTGAAACAAACTTTGCGCAAATCTTCTGCATCTTCAGTTCCTTGCGAATAATAAGAAACAATAAGTGTAGATTTTGATGTCAGTGTGGGAACTATGCACAATAGTTCCCACACTGACATCAAAATCTGCACTTATTGTTTCTATAAACACACGACGGTCCTTTTCTATGAAATTCTTTATTTTGCCAATTAAACTCAGGTGTTCTGACTTCCTTACTCCTCCCATACCTCTCATCATCCCTCACAGACACATCCCGCCTTCCTTGAATCTCTTATGCTATTCAAAACTGATGCTCGATTCATGCAAGATGGTCCAAAACTGTCTGAAGCATTCTATACGTTTCTGTGGCATTTTCTTTTCCAAATTTAAACCATAATTTTATTGCATATCATTCTTATCCTTACGTCCACATTGCATTGTTGAAATTCACCAGGCTTGACTAGGGTGTATTCCGATTCCTGCTGTAACTGTTCATTTGAACCTGAGATCATAAAAATTGGTCAGTCATTTCATAAGATGTATAAAAATGACATACTGAATTTTCAAGAATCAATTTTCAAGACAAGTTTAAATGTAAAAAAAAAAAAAAAAAATCCGAAACTTATTGAAGCCATCTCGTATATATATATATATATATATATATATATATATATATATATATATATATATGTGTGTGTGTGTGTGTGTGTGTGTGTGTGTGTTTGTGTGTGTGTGTGTGTGTGTGGGGTGGGGGTGGGGGGAATATATGTTTGCGGATGTACGTTCTATTTTTTATAGGCTAACGTTTTCAAAGTAAAACCCGCTGTTTGTTACCAGATAACAACAAAGCGTTTATAAATAAACAATATAAAGCTGTATTCCAATGATCAAAATTTTAATATTTTTAATTTTTCTCATTATCTTATTGTAAAAATGTCTTGCTTTGAAAAGTTTTGCTTTGAAAAGTTTTGCTAAATGAAGAAAAATCAACTCTGAATTTGTTTCTTTCTCATCGAATTTTTCTTGCAGGTATTTAGGTCTATCTCACTGCGAGAACTGTGACACCAGGGTCAGAAAAGTACTTGGGTAGCTTTGTCGACACTCTCCGGTAAGGACGTCGCAGGGGATTGGCAATAGACTAACACCTTTTCAAAGAGAAAATGCAAAGCCTGGGAGGCTGGATCTCTTAGTACTGCTTAGAAGTAATATCCCACCTCAAAATCAACAGGGACCATATCATTGCAGGAATGGTCTATTCTCTGTTGATTTGGGGGTGGGGATAAAAGTTCCTGACTAAGTTAATCTTTTTTAGAGTACATACATTAGATGCATTGTCTTTTCTGCTTCTCATAATATCGGTACTCTTTACCGCGTCAAACATCTCATGCCCAAAGCTATTTTCTGTCTACAAATTTAATATCAAACTACATATGGAGTCAACATCAACATCAGCAAGGGTTTTATCACTCAGTGAGGAACCCCTCCCTGGACTTTAGCCATCTAACACTGTCCCGAGCTATTCGCTGCCATGTGGGACCCATTTTCTGTATCATGTCGTCCCTCCATCTCATTCTTGGTCTACTCTTTGGCCTCTTATGTTTACGGTGTCCATTCCGTTGTCCTGATGGCCCATCTGTTGCCATGTTGTCTGACTACATACCCTGCCCATCTGTGTTTGGATATTTTAATGGCAGTATTGATGTCAATGACTCTTATTTGTTGGCGTATCCAGATGTTTGTCTTTCTGTCTTGTAGAGTGATGCCTAACATCATACTCTCCATCTTCCTTTGTGCTACTGCCATAATTTCACTTTGGCGAGTTGTCAGGGCCAATGTTCCACGACGTATGGAGTACTGTTGTCATATTTGAGCTGATGAAGCTCTGTCTCATTTGAGGGTCCTTGATAAAGTTCAGATGTGTATCTGTAATTTCCACATTTTTTCTTCCTCACACACCTTCTCTCGCAGATGTGATGTTGCTAGACTCAGTACTATTATGGCATTTGTTTTTCAGAATTGACTAATCTATCCACTGATTCATTTGTATTAGTCCGTTCGATTTTTTGAACGAATGGTCTTCACCAATTAATTGTTTTGATCCCTCGTTACAACACAGATTCTAATTTTAGCAGCTTCTTTCCCAAAATATAGGTCTGTTGAACTCTTTTTCTACTGACTGTTTTCCTACCTATAGTTTTGAATTAAAGTTTAAAATACAAAAGTCAAGTATCATCCTTCATTTGTGGTTTAAACAATAAAATAAAATCATTTCGAACGTGCCCTTGTCATATCAAAGAACCTACTGTTGATTTTATATGCCTGGCGTTACTGGTTGGGCGGTGACAATGACTTGAATTTAAAATCAAAAAGTCAAGTATCATTGTGAAATTGTACTTTAAACAGAAATATTCATTTCGAACTCGCCTCTATCATATTAAAGAACCTACTGTTGATTTTATATGTTATGTCTTTCGGCTTTTGTGGTAATAAAACTTCTCAAATACACTTATGATGTAAGGCTGTGGTAAGATGTTAACTTTGATCAAAACCGCGTGTTCCTTCTTTCGCCGGATTATTTTGCTTATCAATTATCGATACTTATCGAAGTCATTCCAACACAAAACTTATCTTAGAACACTGCCAGGCACATAAGGTACCTTCGTGTAAAATTTTATAAAAAGCGACCCAGCCGTTTTCGAATCCATAGGGAACGAACTCACAGACATACAGGCACACAAAGTTCCTTTTATATAATAGAGATATAGATTGAGATATATATATATATATGCATAATTTCTAGAATTTGCTTTATATATATTTCTATATGTAAGATTCATTTGTAAATTAATGTACCGATCATAATAAATTTTGAAATATTAACAGGCCGCCCGACCTGTTAGTATTCTGTTGCCCGGTCATAAAATACGCATAAATATTATATTTTAATTAATACAGAAACTGAGACATGTGTATGTGAGTATTATGTTTTTTTTTCTCAACAGTTTATTTCTTGTAAGTAAAAAAAAAACGTACTAGAGCTTAAATCGAAACGAAAACCAAAAGACAGTGAGTCAAGTACGATAACCATTAGTTAGACCAGCTTGTCATAATCTTCAAAAAGTGTTTTCAAACCTCGTGAAACAGGTGAAATATAAAAAAAAAAACATAAAAATACGATGACTCCCAAATACCAATTTTTGCAAATTTTGACCTTTTAGCAATCCTTTTTACCGGATGAAACCCGATTAAAAAGTTTTCCACATATCTGAATATCCTATATACCAAATTTCAAGTCTGTAGATGAAAAATTCGTTGAGTATATAGATTGAGAAGTGTCCTCACACATACATACACACATTCTCACTTTTACGGATACATTGATATATTTGAGAAATCTAAACTGATGATCTTTATAAAAATTATGAGATACGTATTCTAACTAACACGTAGGTTATTGAGTCGAAGTTTGCCTAACATAAATAGTAGGGACACAGAGAATCACCCTGAAAAATGCCTCTCTGTAATTTTATCTCTGCTAGGTATTGTTGGTTCCAATCTCTACGTTTCTATTGCTTTCTTCATAAATTTAATCATTTCCTAAGATATTTCCTATATCTGTAAGCACGTGACAACATATAGTAGCAACGTTGGTTGAAGTGAGTGTTCCTAATGATGGAAGTCTGAACAGAGTTGAAAAGGAGAAACAAACCAAATATCAGGATCTCATGTATGATATGAAAAGAAACTGGAATCTTAGGAAGATATCAATCATACCAATTATTATAGATGCCACAGGGCTTATGAAGAAGAACCTGAAGTCCTACCTAACTAATATTCCTGCCGAACCGTACAAAAAAGATCCAGACAATTGCACTTAAGGGAACAACGAGGATACTAAAAAGAGCTCTCGGTTGGTTTCAATAAAAAGTAGGGCAATGTTGGCAGCTGGTTTGGCTGCCCCATGCCCAACGTTACAATCTTCAAAGAAAAAACCCAGAAAAACAAAAAACAATATGGCTTCCGTACTTCGAGATCAACAGCTGATGTGCTGATGGTAACATTACACAAGATCAGTGAATCTATTGAATATGGCCTCTTAGAGCTTCTATCTTTACATCATCAACGCTCTGATCCCCATCTGGCATCAATTGAAATGGATGGCTCTCCTCTTGGGGAGGTTCCATGTTTTGACAAGCTTCTGGGTTTTACCTTTACTCCTGATCTGAAATGGAACACGTACATCAGGTCTGTTGCCAAGGATGTTGGGAAAATCGTGGGATCCTTCTACTGCTCCAGGAGATATCTCACCCCTGATGCAATTCTCTATCTGTATAAAAGCCAAGTACGTCCAAGGATGGAGTACTGCTGCCACATCTGGGCAGGAGCTGCTAAAAACAGCCTATCCTACCTTGACAGAGTACAAAATAGACTTTGTAGCTTAGTGGGGGATGCCCTTTTCTCTTCCCTGCAACCTCTCTCCCACAGAAGAGACGTTGCGAGCCTGTCTCTGTTTTATCGTTATTTCCATGGCAAGTGCTCGTCTGAGCTCCAATCTCTCGTCCCCCCTCGCTAATCTTTCACGAGAAATACCCGTCTGGCTGAAACTACTGTCAATAATTTTCCCCACTCTTTATCTGTGCCTAAATCCAAACGTAGATTCCATGAGCAGAGCTTCTTTCTCAGAAGTGCACGGCTGTGGAACTCTCTTCCGTTTGCCTGTTTCCCACCTGACTACAATTTGGATGTCTTCAAGTCCAACATAAACAAATTCCTGACAAACCGCCCCCTTAAGTAAGACACTTCAACAAATCTCCAATACTAATGAATACTACAATACTGTCTCATTGATTACTGTACATGCAATAACCCTTATCCCTGAGTGGCCTCCGGGCCTTGATAAGTCGTGACCTCCATGTAAAAAGAAAATAGTTCCTGGCATATTTAAGGCATTTGGTAGGGTTTGGCATAAAGATCTACTTCATGAGATTTCCAGTTACGGAATCGCTGTAAATGTCGTCTCAACCATCAAATCCTTATTCTCTGATATGTTTATTAAACTAGTTATTGATGGGTAGAAGCTCACAGTAATAAGGCTGGCTTGTCACAAAGATCAATCCTGGGCCACCATTCTCTTCCTGGTTTTCATATACTCTGAATCATATTCAACGATTATTCGTCGACATTTATATGGACGATACTACCATTTAATGGTCGACAAAGACCAGCATCTTTCTGATTCTCTCCCTCCCGCCCTTGATTTTCAATCGTACAATGAAGTGAACAATAGTTACATTTAATGCTTCTAAAACAAAACTTTTATCTTTTCACCACCTGTGCTCTGATCCCCACTTGGCCCCAATTGAAATGGACAGCTCTCGCCTTGAGAAAGCACCTGGCTTTAACAAAGTTCTCGGACCACTTCTGACTCAAAATGGAAGACTTACATCAGACCCGTTTCCAAAGTCGCTGAATAATAGTTGGATCATTCTATCTCTCCAGAAAGTATATCACACCCAATGCAATTAAGTTTCTCTGAACCATGTTTTCCTAAATAGCTTCTCTTGACATTATTATGAATCGTTAATGTAGCTGTTTCGCCTAATACTTTTCTTGTCATATCCTTTTTAGTTTCGCTGTTCCTTGCCATTTTTATATTGACAGTATATCTTATTGCAGTGATCAAGCTTTCTATGTTCTAGGTCAGTTTCCCAAACTTCAGGAAACCATGGAGCTTCTGAGAAGGCCAAAGGTTTTTCACAGAACACTAACAAGATAATTTCTAAAATAAATATGGAAAACATTAATTTCAAATTTTGACACTAATGATTTTGCCAATTCCTAGACTTAAGGTTTACGCCGAAAAAAGCAACCACATGTATCATATCTTTTTACTAGTAAAAAAGATAAAAAATTAAATGCAGCCATTTAATTTTTCCATATAAAGCATTTGGTACATGGAGCCCACTTTGGGAAACCTCTAGGTTATGTATTTTTCTAATCCTTTTTTCTCATCCACACAATCTTCTATCCTCTTCCTCATCCTCTTCCTCATCCTCTTCCTCTTCCTCTCATTTTCATGTAGTCGTTCAGTATCTCATGCGAGCATAATGTATTATGTATGTTCATTACTTTTCTAATGTTTTCTCTTCTTCTTCTTCTTCTTCTTCTTCTTCCTCTTCTTCTTTTCTTCTTCTTCTTCTTCTTCTTATTTCCTTTTTCTTCTTCTTCTTCTTCTTCTTCTTCTTCTTCTTCCTCTTCTTCTTTTCTTCTTCTTTTTTCTTCTTCTTTGTTTTTTCTTCTTTTCTTCTTCTTCTTCCTCTTCTTCTTTTCTTCTTCTTTTTTCTTCTTCTTTGTTTTTTCTTCTTTTCTTCTTCTTCTTCTTCTTCTTCTTCTTCTTCTTCTTCTTCTTCTTCTTCTTCTTCTTCTTCTTATTATTATTTGCCCTCTGCATATCTACCAGATATGTAATGTTAAAAATGTTGTCATGGTATACCACACACACACACACACACACACACACACACACACACACACACACACACACACACACACACACACACACACACAAAACAGAACTGACGTATAAACATGTAAAAAGTCAAAACTGAAAAAATTGGAACTTTGCAGGCATTAGTCAACTAAGCGTGTATCTTTTACGCACGCGCAAATATATATTTATACGTTTAACAAACTTATGTTTTTTAAGTTTTAATATGCATACGTATTTAGTTCAGACGGTAACGAATAACGCTGGGAAACTATATGCTTTAGTTTCGATTCTAGTTGATGGTACCCAAGTTATTGTTTTAAACTTTTTAAATCACAACTATATATTGGGTACAATATAATAATTAATAGAGAATTGGTTATAGAATAATAAATAAAAAATCTGTATAAATTAAAATATTATGTTTAAGCCTATTTTTCGACTGGGTAATGCCGGGCGGTCTGCTAGTTTTACATAAAAGCAGACATTCATATGCCGTTTGTTGTGTTAAAAAGAGCACTTTATATATGTCCTAAGGCCATAGACTGCCAGGAATAATTCTATTTAACCTATCTGGATCTTTCTCTATTAAACCCAGTGTCGAAACTCTCACTAAAGATATTGGCCATCCCACCATCGCACATTTTAGTTGTTAATGTATTGTCTTCATTGCATCGTATTACATAAGAACATGTCATTTGAAATAAATGCCAAGGGCAATAACATTGACATTTTATATAACCGCTAACCTCGATAACGTTGTCATGAATTGAGGCCAACACATGATAAGATAGATTAAATCCTCAGTTTTATTCAACATTTCTTATATATATATATATATATATATATATATATATATATATATATATATATATAGTCATCCACATACAGTACTGTTTCGCTGTTTCACAGCTCATCAGTGTGGCTAGACAGGCAACTACCTCAAGTCAAGATGGAAACCCGACCGTTTGTACGACAGTCAAGGCTCCTAACCACTGCGCTATTGGCGGCTACTGCGTGAGTCATAAGTTTAACGGTGTTTTGACATCGTCCGAACTACCTCTGCTCGATTTGTTTACACAAAGAGAAGCGCTTATACGCTAATGGTAATTCGTGATGCTCAACTCAAGATAAGGAGCGTTATAGTCATCCACATACAGTACTGTTTCGCTGTTTCACAGCTCATCAGTGCGGCTAGACAGGCAACTACCTTAAGCTAGGATTGAAACCCGACCGTTTGAAAACTGTCGGCTGATTTATAAACTATATATGAAGTACCTGCAATAAGTTTCCAGACATTTTTTTCGTATGGACACTTTTATTTATATTACACATATGAAACCCTAGTCCCCTTCGAAGTAATCTCCTCCGGCTGCAATGCGTTTGTTGTACTGTTCAAACAACTTCTCAAAGTCCTCATGGAAGTCCTTTTGTATGAGTGTGTCAATGACACTTGTCACAGCCTCTTTCATTTTTGTCAATTGTCTCATAACGACAGCCTCTAAGGTTTTTGCTTGAGATTAGGGAATAACTAAAAGTCACAGGGACCAAGGTCTGGACTGTAGGAAGGGTGAGGAACTGTCTTGATGATCATCTTGGTCAAATAATCAGTGACAAGGATGGAATTATGGACTGGTACATTGTCCCGGTGGAAATGCCACTGGCCCGATTTGAAGAATGCTAGCTTCTTCCGACGAAATCTCTTCCTGAATTTTCCTAAAACAACAACATAATATTCCTTGTTAACTGTCTGTCTAGTGGGAACCCAGTGCATGTAGATCGTACCCGTGCTGTCAAAAAAAAAAAAAAAAAAGAAAAGAAAAAAGAAAAAAGGATCATCTTAAGTTTCTGGGGTGGGGTTGCTTTGTTGTGGCATTTTTGTATGTGGGAGAGTCAGCATGCTTCCATTGGGAAATATGTCTCTTGGTCTCTGAGTCATAGCAGTGGATCCAGCTTTCATCGCAGGTCACCAGAGCATTATTGACTGCAGAATCTGAATTAATCAGCTAAATCATCTCCTTGCTCTCATGACAACGTTTTTCTTTATGACCTTCTCTGGACAAACTTCATGCAAATCTGCCACATCTTCAGTTCCTCGAGAATGACTGTGTGTACAGTTTTCACACTGACACAAAACTGTGCACTTATTTTCTTTATAGACACACGACGGTCTTTATCAATGAAATTCTTTATTTGACCAATCAATTATGATGTTCTGACTTCATACTGAATTTTCAAGAGTCTACGACAATTATAAATGTCTGCACAAATAGTCTGGAAACTTATTGAAGCACATCGTATAAGCTAACCTTTCTGAAAACGTAAATGTGGATGCATTGTTCTATAAGATTCTAAGTTTTGTCAGTTACTGAGATGTGGATACATGCATCTGTTGTTATTGTAGTTATTATTGTTATTGTTGTTATTGTGTTGTTGTTGTTGTTACTTAGCTCCATTCATACATTTCATGTGAATCATTCAAGTGACATTCATTTCCCCGATATCTTCCTTGTTAGAAATCTTTTTAGAAAGACATTAGACATTTGCAGGAGGAAACATATGAAGGTTCTCATCATCCCCAAGTGAAAGTGATTTTTGTGGAACGAACTGTATTTTAACTTGACACACCCAGGTTGTCAAACCCTGTGGGAAACCACTTAACCATTGTCACCTGATTATTATTTAAATTGTAAGAACATAGTAGATGCTATTTCCGTCATACATGGACTAATTCAGCCATTTGCCAAATGTTCTATACTAATAGCTTTTTTTCGCTGGATTGCTTACATTTGGAATTCCCTCCATGCCCAGAACAACGTAAATTTAAATGTAATGTGAACAAAGATCTAACAGCAATTAATTGCCCAGGTTGTTTCTATAATTCTGGCCCCTATAACACAGTTATATACTGGCTATATATTTGTCATAATTATGCATGTATAATATACACGCGCAGTGTTGTCATAGTGGTGTGTCCAGACACCAAAGCGTGTCTTTAAATGTATGTATAAAGTAAACAGCCGTCGATGTAACATTTTGCGTATCACGTATAAATGTGTCACTGTGTATGCGCAAACGTGTGGCGCGAGTGTTAAACACATGTTCATAAACAGTTCATAAACAGGACAACCATATATGGCGTAGATAATTCTTTCGAACACTCTGTTAACTTCAATCTGCAAAACGTATGAATAATTAAATGAACTACAGTTTAAGCTCAAACATTTAGAGTATATTTCAACAACAAACAACGCATAGCTTTTTACGTTTCAAATGTCTTCTTTTTTTTAGATGCATGTCGTTTGAAGTCGCATTGCTAGATCGTCTCTTCCTTGGAACTACATGGGATTATTGTCTACTTCGATTCCCAGAACCGGCTCTTTAACCCTATCCGGGATACATGATTCAATGTCGTGTCGCGTTCACTTCTTGACTGTAACTGACTTTTCGATTTTCTTCGTTACATATATCTAACAGTTTCTTTGTTCTCAGAACCTAATCGCGTCATCTGTTCGAGTTTGCAAATAAGGCCAACTTTTGTTATTGTTCCCAACTATTTATGCGCCTTTGGTCTATTAAAAGAGACCCAAACTCTAATCGAACCAAGAAAAATCATTTATGGATTATTTTGTGCATATTTTCGCGCATGCGTATGTGTGTGAGTATCTGTTGGAGAAGGGGAGTGGGTGAGGTTGTTAGCGTAAATTCTTAATTCTGACCGAATGCCATTTGTTTCCAATTCCATTCATGTCACTTTTATTTATCGTTTATCATTTCTAAATTCCTCACAATATTTATTATTTGTTTCCATACTAGTTTCCGGACATTCTTTCTGTCCAGTTATGCAAACTGCATATTTAAACTAATTAAAGCACTCGCTAGCTAATCGTAAAGCACCCAATCCGTTACAACGGTAGTCACTTACGCTTCAAGGGAAATCTGCCCTGAAAGTATAACAAAATAAATAAGTTGTTAATCTTTTTAATTTCTTTTTTCTTTGCGCCGTCACACCTCTTGAAAAGGTCCTATCCGTCGGTAATTTGTCACGTTCAATTGTCGCTTAATATTTTCATCTGTCTGCAAGGATGTCTACATTTTCCTTTTTATAACTATGCTAGTGGAGGGGGGGGGGTTCGCCCGGTCGTAAAATACGCTTAAATATGATATTTTAATTTGTCCAGATTTCGTATATATTATTATATAGTCGTGATTTCAAAAGTAAAAAAACAAGAATTTGGGTGCCATCAGCTAGAATCGAAACCGAAACTGTAGCATTCAAAGCCGGTGACATTACCACTGTAACAATATGACATGCATACGAATTGATTAAAAATAAAAAATAAAAAATAAATTAAGATGAATGTACAAAATGTATAACGAATTTTTCAATTTTTACCCATTTTAACCCCTTAAAAACTATTTTAACACATTAAAAATTATATTGACTACTTAAAAACTATTTTAACCGGTTAAAAACCCATAAAAGAACAGCCCGTAAAAATCCAATCATTTGAGGCCCTTGGCGCCGCTCGGCGACTTTTAGTTTCGGCAGAGATAGAGTTTGAAAATATGGAGACAGACAGACAGACAGACAGACATATAACGTTGTATATATTAAATTATAAAGAACATAAAACAAACGCACCTAACTAGAAGTCAACTATTTTTGTTGTTCCTAAAAACTTAAAACATTGCATTTCACATGCGCCTTTGGCCTATTAAAGAGCCCCAAACTGTAATCGAGCCAAGAAAAACCGTTAATGTATTATTTTGTGCATCTCTGCGCGCATGCGCATGCGTGTGAATATCCGTTGGAAAAGAAGAGTGGAGGAGGTTGATAAAATTCAAGCGAGCATTAATAAAGCTTTGGGGGTGGGCGAAGAAGAGATATGACTGCATAGAGAAAGAGAGGGCGCGAAACAGAGACATTAAAAAATAAAGAAAAACACCGAGAAAAGCTGATTAAAACATGGCTTTGAAGTCATCGTAGTAGTCTATTGTTTATGGCACTGTCGTATCCGATTAATCAACGGCTTCCGAATTTACAACAGCTGTTTTTCTGTTAGCATTTTGATATCTTAACTATCTTATAAATATGTATCTATATTTGGTACACACACTCCCGGACAACGCTGGATAGACAATAGATTCAAAGACGATAAATTACGTATTTATGTTTTGTTTCTGTATTCACGTTAACAATGTAAATATGAGCAAAGCTTCCATATTAATGTGTCCGAATGAGATTGAACCTTAGTGAATTATATTTTTTTATTTTATACCATAGCCGTTCCAAAAATAATGTCTTCTGCTTTATTCTGCCTGAATGGATCAGAGAAGATTGCAAATTACATTGTTATGACGACGGAATTTATGCATATATGACATGACAATTTCATTTCTCTATTGCAGATATTGACGGTGTGAGAATTTCAGAAAGCAACTCCTGTCATGGACGTGCGTCAGAAGCAGAGATGAAATTCCTCCATGCAGAAATAATTGAACCGACCAACATTCACCGGCGCCTGTTGAACGTTTACGAAGTCGAAGCATACATCCCATCCAATAGTACCCAATGTCTTTCTATAAAGAATTTTGACTAGAAAAAAATATTGGGGAAACTAATGCCAACAATAGGATCTTTGAATTCATACGATGATGATGATGGCTTTATATACACACTAAACAATAATGCAACCAAACTACACCAAACTCAACAAGTTCCTAGCATAACTACAAATCCTATTCTTAAGATCCGTCCATTCAATCTGCGCGTTTAGCGATGAAAAATTATTTCAAACTTAAGAGTGAGAGAGGTACGAGCATTATGTTGCAAGAGTTAGAATAAAAAACGGAATCGTGACTGACAAACAGACAGACTTATAAACGGATATACATACAAGTTACTGCAAAATCATATAAGGACGAATTTTAAGAAAAATGACGCTTTTCTACAATTCCACATATTTAGAAAAAAAAAAAGGGGTAAATAAAAACCCAAATCATGTACATTTCCGTGACGGAAATAAAATATCGCATACCAAAATCTCGTAAATTGATGAACTAGTTGCATTTTCATAAAGAAAACCATTGTAAAGCGAATTTGTGTTTTTCCAATGCTACTCCTCATGTTAAGAATGGTTTTCTAAAGTCTCGATTTTGGAGTTTTGTTCCTTGAGAATATTGTCAATATAACGCCGTGAGATCAACGATTGTAGTTCACTCAAAACGTTTGATTTTTTTGTTAAGATTTTTGTTCCTTAGAAGCGCTGGTTGAGTTTGAATAAAATAAAATACGTAATATATACGTTTGAAGCCAAAACAACGCATTATTACAAAATAAACAGACATTTATTTTGTTTGAAATTTATATTGAAATTCATAAATATATTTCGAAGTAAAGCTTTTTTTTTTGCCATGTTCTTGTCGCACCGTTCTGAGATTTAAAAAAAAAAAAAAACTACCGTAAAAACAACAAACGGACTTCTACTTGCTGATTCTCTGCTCCAATAACAACACGGCAATAAAAAAGAAAGAAAGAAAGACATACTGAAGATGAAGCTTTACTTCGAAATATATTTATGAATTTCAATATAAATTTCAAACAAAATAAATGTCTGTTTATTTTGTAATAATGCTTGATTTTCTTATTTAAAAATGAAATTGCTTCATCAATTTACGTGATTTTTAGTATATGATATTTTCTTTCCATGATGGGTATCTGCATTATACATATTTTTCTTTATTTTTTTAATGAGAGAAATTTTGGACAATCACCAAAAATGTAGCTAAATTAAATCTATCTAATCACGAGGGCTGGGACAACAGCATATTCTTTTCATTATTTTGACTTTCGAGTGTGTATCCGTTGATATATTATATGCTTTTATATAAGGTGATCTGGTTCTCGGTTGATTAACTGTGTCTAACTGTATCGGATATATACTCGAGAGTCAAAACAATGATAAGAATATTCTATTGTCATAGCCCTACTAATCACACATTAGCAAGAGTACAATGACGTCATAAGATGGCCGCCATGCCAACTTGGACCTAACATATTCCATGAAAATTTCTTGTGTATTAATTCGTGATGCATTGTTTTTAAACGCTTCATCTACAGCAAATAAACTAGATTCAGCAAATCCGTTTCAATTACTCTTCTTGAAAATCGTTTACGGCATTGAAATAGTTTTTTTTCCCGTTTTTATTTCCGTATAGTTTTAAAGATATGCGATTTTTTTTTTCAGCTAAGAATCTTTGTTATTTTGATTATTTCTCTTTTTACCACTTTCAGTCTTTTGCGTGTGATGGTTATTTTTGGGGTCTCGTTTGTTCTACGTATTTTTTTTTTGTTTTCATTTCCTTCATGTTTGTCGCAGTGACACATTAACACATCTTCGACGCAGAACGAGGATTATACACCGGAAACTTTAAAATGTAAACGAGTGAATGCGCAACAGGGAGCTTTTTTTTTTTTTTTTTTTTTTTTTTTTAAATTTTTGTTACCAAGAATAATTAAGAAAAGCGAAAAGAAAAAAGACGAAGAAAAACGTAAAAGATATGGATAAAAAGAAAATTTGAAAATAGAGAAAGAAAACGAGAGAGAAGGTTAAAGAGAAAAAAAAGAACGAAAATAAAGAAAATCAAAAGAAATACTAATAAAATTAATCTATCGCTATCTCTACTGATATATAAAAGTCAGTTTGTGTGAGTGTGAACTCCTTTCTTATAGATTCTGAAACGGCTGAACCTATCTTTTGCAAATTTAACACAAAGGTAATTTATAAGTCTGGCAGAGTTCTTAGATATGTTTTAAACAGAAATTCGCCCGATAAGTATCGAAAATTGGAAAAAGTCCGATCCTAAAAATAGTCTTTCTTTCTTATAGATCTAAAAGCATATTAAAAGTTATGCTGACAAGGGAGATAATAAAATCTCGACAAATAATTTCTTCTAAGACCCCCCCCCCCAGATATGTTGACATCTTGAAACACAACTCAGTCGTAGATCATTCGCATACAGATCGCTCGGTGGTAAAATGCGCTTGAATATAATATTTTGATTAATACCGATTTCGTATTTATTATTATATTATATTGGACCCAATATATAGTAATGATTTAATAAATTAAAAAAAAAAAAATGACTCGTGCGCCACCACCGAGAATCGAAACCAAAATATTTAGCTTACGATTTACTTTTCCCTGGGCTATAAAGACATGTTTGCTGCTAAACATAAACACATGAACCAATAGCTATAACGTCACACATGCATATTCGTAATGCGGTCGTTCGACCTTCCCCTAGCAAATTCGATTTTTTATAGTTTCACACTTTTGCACCGAATTTCCCCGACTCAAACCCAAATATAAAGATTCGCATAGGTTCGAATATCCTATATATAAAGTTTCATATTTGTAAACCAAAACCGACAGAGGAGTTTGGTTGGCAATTTTTTTTAAACAGATATATATGCGAGTACATAAATAGATATAGAAAGACCGTTTGTGTTTACTATTACCTTTTTACGCAAATATTACGCAAATATAAATCATGTAGAATATCTGCATAAATATAATTACATGTAATAGTTAACTAAAGATGATCATCCCATAAGAAAACCGAAACTCGGCAACACGAGACATCTCTGGCTCGATTAGCAAAGACCGTATCCATTCGGCTACCATTAACCGCGTGAAAATAACGTTGAATTTAAACAATTTAATTTTAAATGTTCTTTACGTCTGTCAGACAGTGATCTAATCGTTATACGATGATCTATGCATAAGAGCTAAATGGACCGACTTTAATTCAACTGAAAGTGCTCAACGATAAGAAACGAATTTCTTAAAGGGGCTGTCATATATATATATATATATACATATATATATATATATATATATATATATATATATATATATATATATATATATATATATACAGGGTGACCCCCCAAAAAACGTTATATATCCATTATTTATTCACTAATTGTCCTTATTTTACAGGACATGGCAGAATCAACGACCGTGGGTACACCAAGACCCCAATTGGAACTGGGACAAAGAATACACTGTGTTAAATTTCGTTCAGAGAAAGCACTAAGAAACGGGGCCGTTTTTTTTGGGCCACCCTGTATATATATATATATATATTTTAATAATCGTTTTTAAATCCCCGAAACAGTGTTTCATGGTAAAAAACTGATGATCCCATTATGGACATTGGTACTATTGTTTGTTCATGTAAGTAAAACGATTCAGCGATACAGGAGATTAATTGCCAAAATAATTTTCGAACGAAGGTCATTTTTTCTAATAAATTCAAAGATTTTAAGAAACTTCCAAGACTATATATATAGTTTGTGACTTTCATTTTCCAGTATTGCTGCCGGTTTGTGCTCGTACCATTTGTCTGGGTGTTGAAGATGCAATCGTCTGTATAATTGCCAGTGTACTGCCTTCTCCACTTGATCGTGTCTATTTTTATGTTCATTTTTGGATAGTTGCAACATTCACTTATTATGTGGTTTATTGTTTCGTCTCTTTGTCCGCAGAGTTCGCATTTACTGTTTTCTTGAGTCTTGTCAATCCTTGCTTTGATGTGGTTGGTTCTAATCGCGTTATCTTGTGTGGCTGTTAGTAGGGATTTGTTTCTCAGTTTAGGTTTTCTTTTTGTAGACATTTTTAAGTGTTTTCGTTTGTCTCATCTTTTGTAATCCTTATAAATCGTTCGTGTAGCTGTTTCTCTTCTCATTTTTCTTTCCTCGTCTTATTTTTCTTTTTCTATCTTGTTTGTTTCTTCTGTGTCTCTTGCTGTAGTAATTCTTCTTTCGGTGTTCTACATTATATATTTTCCTAATTCTTTTTTGTGTTATTTAGACAGTCTTTTATACAAACCAGCACCTCTTCCTCCGTCTTTCCTTTTCACACAGAGTCGTTTGGGTGTAGTGCATTGTGCATTGTCATGAGTTTCTTGGTCTTTTGGTCGAGATTCCTCAGTTCTTCTTTGGTCCAGTTTATAAACGGTCCAGCGTATCTTACTAGTGACACTGCTAGTGTGTTTATATGCTTCCAACACTCCCAAGTATTTATAGTTATCATGTTCCCCTAGTGACCTAATTTCTGTTTGATTGGGTAGTACCATACCTTCTGTTGCTTTCAGTTTTCCCCTCCTCATTGTCAGTAGTGTGCACCTTTCCATTCCGAATCCCATTCAGATATCATGGCTAAAGATTCTGGTCGTGTTTATTAAAGTCTATAGTTCTAGCTTTGTTTTTACAAACAGTTTCCGGTCATCCCTGTACATTAGGTGATTCATTCTTTCTTCTGTGTAAGTGAACTTGTATCCGACTTGGCATTTTCTTAGTATTTTGTTCATGGGCATCATGGCTATGATGAACAGTAATGGTGATAGGGAATCGCTTTGGAATATCTCTCAGTACGTATTGTCCAACAGTTGTTAGTTCAAGTCTATGTTCTCATTGAATTCTCTATCAAATTGATTGTCTTTCCTGGTATTTTGTATATTATATTACCTATGCTTACGGGATTCTGTCATAAGCATTTTTATAGTCTCTCCATGCAATGGCTAAATTCTTTTTTATACTTTTAATCTCCTTCAGGTGTATTTATAATAGGCCATGTATTCTTTTTTTCCTTTTTTGTCATCCTGGGAGTAGATTATGACGGGAATGATATGATAGCGTTCCCTCAGTTATTCTGCAAGTATTTTCTACATTGTAGGTAAACATGTTATTAGCCGATAGTTACTGGGGGCGTTTTCTTTTTTCTGAGTGTTTTTGCATCAGTGTGATTATCCATTCTGGCACATCTACTTGATAAATACCTTTTTTCGGGTTCTGAAATAATCTTTCATGTAGTGCTATGAAATTTTTAAACCAGTATGCATGTATTCCGTTGTGGCCCGGTGCTCACCAGTAAGCCATTTATTTGAAGTTTGTCTTAAGTGTTTCCTTGTTGATTTCCTTCTCTGTCCCTTTTTCGATTTTCTGTGACTTTTCTTTTATGTCTTTCAACCATCCGGCATCTCTATTATGATCTTCTCGATATTCCGAAATCTGGTTCCAGTAGCGTTTTGTTTCTGTTGAGTCCGGTCGTTTTCTCCGTTTTACATTCTGATAGAATTCGCTTTCATTGTTTAAAAAAAAAAAAAAAAAAAAAAAAAAAAAATCATCATCATCATCATCATCATCATCATCATCATCATCATCATCATCATCATCATCATCATCACTATTACTATTACTATTACTATTACTATTATTATTATTATTATTATTATTATTATTATTATTATTACTACTACTACTACTACAGCAGAACGATCGTATCTATTTATAGAAATGTATTACGCTTAACAATATGTGAAATCATGGTTTATACAATAAGATATTTGGAAATAATGCCGAGAGACATTTTTCGGGATTCCTCTATAGATAATGTCAATCTTTATTCTAATTAACATTTTCTTTTTTTTTACTTTTTGTGTCTTCGAAGAATGTTAGGATTCTGCGACAGTTTTTCACTTCTTTATCACTAAAGTGCTTAAGACTCTAAAACGGCACAAAAAATGTTAAAGTGCGTAAATGTCGCGAAATTCTGATTACTGCATGACTTGTATGACAGTTTTAAAGCTTTTAGTACGAGTTGGTTTCGTCCATATTTTATAGTTTTTTTGTTTGTTTTTATATTATATTTTCATCGTTTATTTGCGACAATTTTTCATGAATAAATACGAAAATATATAAAATATGACATTCTATGTCAGTCTTTAAGCTCTGTCGACATTTTGTCCATATTTCAAGTTTTCTGCAGCATTCAAACTAAACCATTTTTTTCGCCATATATTTCACTGATTTGTATATATAAACACAAAAAATATTTTAAGTGACACTTTAAAAAAAGATGATTGTAACTTTTCAAGTTTCTAATAATTTTCTCGCACCGACATATTGTCACTTTAATGCATTCTTCCGTAAAAAGGCGAGCGAATCTACTTTCCTTCATATTTCTCAGTTATTTTCATACATAAATACAAAAAAAAAAAAAATAAATAAATGTTTTTCTTTAAAATCGAAATCATGCATTTCTTATATTTCTCGATTCTTAATTTTACTTTTTATTCCATTATTTTTTCTGATATTTACGTTCTTTTAATTGTTTTTTTTTTTCAACTTCTTTCTTTTTTTCTATACCTACTAGCAGGCCACCTGACGTTGCCTGGTCGTAAAATACGCATAAATATTACAGTTTAATTAATAAAGATTTCTTATTTATTATTATAGAGCCAATTTTCTATTGATTATTATACAATATATAGTAATTATTTCAAAAGTTACTAAAAAATATGACGCGAGTACCATCCGCTAGACGCGAAACCAGAACGTTTAGCGCTCCAGCCTTAGCCGTTATTTATCTCTCCAGCTTCATTATTGTCTGAGCTATCGACAGATGAGTACGAAATGTTAAAAATGAAGGGATTTTAAGCGATGAATGTTTTAATTTGTGCATGCGCAAAAGTAACAGCAGGAGTAATGTTTTATTCGGCTTACGATGCCACGGTCAACTGTTTTGTTTTCAATTTTGACCCTTTAGCAGCAATTTTTGCCGACAAAATCCTCCCCCCCAAAAAACAAACAAATCAAAAGTGTGCTACAGGTCCATATACCTTATTTATCAAATTTCAACTCTGTAGAAAAAATATTTAGAAATAAGTTTGGTAGAGACTTTTCAGGCACAAATTATAAAATCACGTTGTAAAAGACAATCTTTAAATTACCTTTTCAGTCCCACACCTGCTGGCGGACAATAATCTTTCTCTTTTTGCCCTGTTTCTTTCGAATGCTCCTTCTTTACGTAACGTTTGGCTGACTTCTTTCTTCAGTGGACAACCATTGTACGACGAAATTACTACGAGTTTCTTTCTAACACCTTTTCAACAATACTTATATATTATTATAATAATATTCGAAAACGAAGCTACATGAAAGGGAGATCATTCTCATATTACTATCCAGGGTTATCAGATTGAACTTTCAAAGCATAACGTACGGATCAGCTAAGGAAGCAGAATATTATATTGACTGCATTCAATGGATTTTGCTTCACTAATTTCAAATGATGATGTATACAATGGGTTTGGCTGATGGTGATGGTGAAGCGCATATCTGTTTAGACTGACGACCCAACCGTACCAAGTTCGAGTCCGGTCTTTTCCACAACACCTCTTTCATACTATCAATGTTTGCCATCTTCATATCGTTTCCCCCGTAAGTACTCAGTTCGAGAAGGATTCGGTTAAAAAATTGCATAACGAATTTACATCTACGGCGATGTTTTCCCTGATTGAGATGCAATGAATGTTTATTTAATTTCGATTAGAAAAAGGGGCCTGCGATAAACATCAGTTTCATTTTCGCCCCTTTTTCAATTCGGTATTAAAACTCCAGGTTTCTTGGCAAGCAGTCGACCCCCCAAGATGGCGGTTAAACTTTTCATCGTAGTCATTATTCTGTTTAAACGATAAAAAGTAACTCCTAGAATCATGTTTATTTTTTTTTCAATGCGTTCGCACACATGTTTATATATACTAGACACCCGGCGTTGCCCGGTCGTACAATACGCTTAAACATGGTATTTAAATTTATGCAGATTTCGCATGTGTTATTATAGAATCAAGCCTCTATTGAACATTATATATTACGAGGAATAATTTGCCCGGTGAACTAATTCGAAAAAAAAAAAGTAATAATGATAATGTCGTTCATCAAATTCCTTCTGTGTTTGTTTACAATATCACGTCAGCTGATATTTGGGCTTGACGATCTTTCTTTTTTGATAGATAAAAAGAAGAATTTTTACAGGGGAATATTTTACGTTACGTTAATGCCCACAAAGTCAGCGAACAACTTTTAGGTTGAAACTTTGATCAATATCTCGGTGAGAATGCAGAAAGACGACATGCTAGTCCTAAATGCTTTTAACTTTGCGATCATTGGGAAAAGCGAGAAACGCAAAGCTAGACGAATAAAAGTTTGTGTATTTTATATATAGATTTTAAAAACCTATTTTTAGTAGTATTATTAGTAGTAATAATCGCAGTAGCAGTACAAATAGCATTTCAGTACTTAACAAGTCCAACATAAACAAATTCCTGATAAACCGTCCTCTTAAGTAAGACACGTTATCAAATCTCCATTACTAACGATTACTACGATATTATCCCACTGATTATTCTACACGCAATAACCCTTATCCCCGAGTGGCTCCCGGGCCTTTATAAGTGGTGACTACCATGTAAAAAAGAAAAAAAAATCTTATGATACAAAGTATCAGTATTTAACATTTTATGATATACTTGGGATTAATGCTAAATTTAGAAAATATCTGTACAACCCATTTGGATGCGTTCACTAATAATACGCATTATTAGTAGTAGTAATAGTATGAGCAGTAGAATAGTAGTACTATTAGTAGTTCTAGTGTACTTTTGGTTGGAGGACCCACGGAAATTTCACGGAATATGAAATATATTTAATCAACAAATATATATTGATAAAGCCAATAATTTTCTGGAGAGCGCAAATAATTAGATAGCACACAGCAAATATGAATTATTAACATTTCTATGAAAATAGTGTTTATTGTAATTAAATATAGAACTGATCCAAATGAGATACATTAATAAGTACTAATAAACACTGAGAAAATAATATTGTGCTACATAGTTCAATGCAACTAATAAAATCACGTTGTAAGAGACAATCTGTATTTACTCATTTAGTCCAGCACGTCTTGGAAAACAATATTCTTTTTTGCGTTGTTTTCTTTTTTTTTTTACGTGGTTTTTCACTGATTTCTTCTCTGGTGAAGAACCATTGCACGTCGAAATTACTACGAATTCCTTTCTCACACTATAACAACAATGATCATATATTATAATGATATTCGAAAACGGGGCTAAATCAGGGGAGGATCATTCTCATATTCTCATCCACGGCTGCCAGATTGGCCTTTGAAGGTCAAATTTTGTGAATTTGGTCATTTTTTTTAAAAACAGACTGTGAGGTTAAGATCAGGATTCGGTTCTGGGGTTCGGAAAGGAGTGAGTCACTCGCTCGACAACAGCAAGTTTCTGCCCTCTTCTTTTCCAATCGATCACACCTGGCCTCTCGCCACTAATGTGAACAATCTGAACGCCAGCAACACGAAATACTTTTCCAGAGATGTTCACGACTCTTTTCTTTTTGTGTTCCTTGCAGGGAATTTTCCCGACTTTTATATCCTCCTATAAAAAAAAAAAAAAAAAAAAAAAAAAGAAGTTAGAGACAACAACAAAAAATTACCTTCTCCCATCATGCACTGACTTCCCAAGATGCTCTTCAGGTATATAAATGAACTAGACATCCTTTCCTTCTTCTTTCCCAAAGAGCGATGCAGATACGCCCGGTACGTCGTATATTACTTATTTCTCTTGTTTTTGTTTTTAATCATAACCTAGCCTTAAACGGTGCCTTTTCTTTTTTTCCTTTCGCATATACGTCACACAGACTGGCCTTTAAAAATTGTAGTTGTCTTTTTTTTAAAGCGTAACGTACGGACTAACTAAATAAAAGAACAATCAGAATGTTATATAGATTATTCTTGTATGCTAAATGTGTTTCACGCCAAACTTGGTGCAATTCTGACAGTGAGCTTTTGGAGCCTACAAACGTGCATTATGTTTATCAACAAGAATAGAATTCCGAGTCAAATCTCTCCTTGTACATCGCACACACCAATAACGATTCATAACAAAATCTGTTCAATTCTATTTAATAGTTAACAGTTTTTGAGTATATAACTAATATATCCTAGAAACAGGGAGAGGACGATGGCTAAATAGTTAACGAGACGGTCTGAAAACCTTGGTGTGCCATGTTCGAACCCAGTTCTTTCCAAGGAAACACATCACATTTTAATACATCACATTATCTTTGCTGTCCTCTTAGTTAATGAAATCCTTCTAGATGGAGGTGATTCTTTTTGGTCCCAATACATAGTGTCTAATTATTGGTAGCTCGATTTTTCCCTAAATTAAAATTCTACTTAGTGTTTAACTCAGCCGTCGGAGGAGGCGCATACATACAAACATGCGTACAAATATACATACAAACAAAACTGAGAAATTGGATTATAGCACAATCTGCGCTATTCCTCTTTCGCTCAGAAGATATCTTGTAACGAAGTCGTTATATCACCAAAAAGAAACAGAGGAAAGAAAGAAAATCGACTTACATTCTTTGTTAACAACAGCCTTTATACCAGACATTTCCAACAATGCATTAAAAAATATATATCTAAAAAGTTTATATTACGTTCTCCGGCCGCGCGTGACTTTTCGTCTCTGCTTTGACGTAACCCCCGTGAATCGAACACGTGCTTCTCTCGTCACGTTTCAAACACATCTTGTTTGAACACCTGATTTGCCGAACACCACTGTTCCTTCGGTCACACGCTTGTTTTCGAAGCCGGCTTGGTCATTTGCATATCTTTATGTGGCTGCGGCTGTTACAACCCCACTTCTGACAGAATCCTCTACCTGCATAAGAGCCAAATACGTCCTGAGATGGAGTCCTGTTGCCACATTTGGGAAGAAGTTGTTACATTCGCAGCAGATACTCGTCTGGCTACAACAATTGCTTATAATTTAACTTTTTTTCTATCTAAATTAAAAATAAATTCCATAGTTACAGTTTCTTTCCTAGAAATGCCCGTCTGTGGAACACAATACCGTGGAGCTGCTTCCCAGCCGTTTTCAAGTCTGAAGTTAACGAGTACTTGTTAAGTCAATGAACACTACCAAATTTCCACCATTACCGATAATCACTATGTTGTCTGACCGGCCACTTGACATTCATTAATTCCTATCTTCAAGTGGCCCTTGGGCCTTGACAAGCAGTGACCCCCCACCCTAGTAAAACATAACACACACAGCACATAAAGTTCCGTAACTTTTCAGACCAAACACGTTCAAATGCTTAGCCATTTAAACTTATTACACACACACACACACACACACACACACACACACACACACACACACACACACACACACACACACACACACACACACAAACACACACGAGGCACTCAGACGCGCGTGTTCAGATGTTCTACAAAAGTGCCCCTATGAACTAGTTTATAAATACATGCCTTCAGTGAAATCAAAAAGAACTATGAATCACTAAACACAGGAAATGATTATAAAACGTCATTTTAAGATGAAAAAGACAAAAAAAAAAAAGAAAGAAGAAAAAAAATGGTCACCGGAAAGGGAAATGAATTATTCATTTTCTTTGCTAATTGTGATCATAGACATTGTGCACGAAAGTGGCGCCCCCAAGTGGCTGTGCGAAGCGTCCTTGGTAAATTCCATCAATAATGAAATTACTTTAGTCCTTTATATTTCTGTTTATTTCATATTTTGTTTTTATCAGTTATGAAGAGCTTATCAATGAGTGTTTAACAAATAAACGTCTGCCTGTGACTGAAAGACAAGAGCTCTAAATGACAGTAGCAGAAAATTAGTTTTAAATATAATCTATAGCATACAGGTCTAATTTTCTAGTTGTCAGTCTATTATATATATCTATCTACCTATAATATATATATATATACATATATACATATATATACATATATACATATATATACATATATACATATATATACATATACATATATACATATATATACATATATATACATATAATACATATATATACATATATATACATATATACACATATATATACATATATATTACATATATATAATCATGCATGTCTGATTGAACACGACAAAGTTATCTTTTCCGATTTTTCTGGACATCTTTTCCATTCGTCGAGTGGTACTTATTTATTTCAGCTTGCATGTTGTATATAATGGCGCCCAAAATGTTTGTTCTGCCTATTTCTTCTCAAGCGCTTTTTAATTGGCACACCCGATCGTCACCAGGAAATAGGAGACTATAAACCCGGGAAATGTAAACATATGCGGCAAAATTAAAATTCACAAAACAGGATACCCTCTCAGACCCATAATCTCTCAAATCCCAATCCAGTATATAATATCGCTAAAACAATCAATAACAGTATCCAACCTTACATACCTAGTAAATACAGCATAAAATATACCACCGACTTCATCGACCTTCTAAAATTAAACTCCCTCAAAAATGCATATAAATGCACGCATTCCTCAACGCCGAAAACCTCTTTACTAACGTCCCTATAAATGAAACAATTAAAATAATCCTTAATCAAGTATACATCCACAAACACGATAACCCATTCCAGCTATAAAACCCCAAACCCTCGAAAAGTTACATTAAAATACTCCATACAAATTCTATTCACTGACTTTAATGGGAAAACATACATTCAAATAGATGGCGTCTCAATGGGATTACCTCTAGGCCCTACATTAGCAGAATACTATATGACCCACATCGGAAACAAAATTTTCTCAGATAAAAAAAATAAACCCACTATCTATGCCCGATATGTTAATGACATATTTGTTGGAGCCGAATTCGTACAAGACGTTAAAAAACTCAAACTAAACCCAAAAACACACTCGTCCTCACATTATACACGAACAAAACATAAATAACAAAATACCAATTCTTGATGTATTAGTAGATCCAAACAATCCTACTAAATACATAACCTCAACATACAAAAAAAAAACAAACAAACTTACCAACAATAATGCAATACTCTTTAATTACCATAGCGAATGTCCAAAAAAATATAAAACTGCCCTTATAAAAAATTTGATTCACCGCTCATACAATATAGCATCAACCCGACAAATATTTACAAAGAACTAACAAACATAAAACAAACACTTATAAACAATAATTTTTCCCAAAAAATTGTCGATAAGGACATAAACTATTTAAATTCACTCCGCAAAAAAAACCCCTAACAAACACACCATCAAAGTATACTATAAGACAAACTGCACACTAACTACAAAACAGACAAAAAAATAAAAACAAATATAATAAAAAATACACCAGACACACGTACCAGAACAAAAAGATGAAACTAATAATATATTATACAAAATTTAAAGCCTCAATTTAATAATTAAAAACAATATTAAAACTAACAAGCACTAAACCAAACTTATGTAGGGTATGAATTTATTTGCCTCTTCGAAGAATGTCTCTGAAACGACTCTAAAAACTTATACAACACATACATATGCCACATCACAACAACACGCTCCCGGCGACTAATCTATCATTTAGCCGACAATAACGCCATAAAACGACACCTAACATCCCACGCCAAAAACCGAGAGTCTTCCGACATTAAAAATATCTTAACTAACAATACAAAAATTCGATACCTTAACGACGACTAAAATTACTAGAAGCCATACTAATAAAAAAAAACTACAGCCCCTTTTTAACCGGATCTCATTTAACACCAGGAATTAATATACTAACCATATTTAATGACTAACAAGAAACTAAATAAATAAACTATAAAATAAGAAAATTGAAATTAAAAATAAAATAATTCGCCATTAACCATCCTGCACCCACCTTTATAACCAATAATAATAATAATAATAATAATAATAATAATAATAATAATAATAATAATAATGATAATAGTAATAAAAACTGTAAATACACCGAGCCTCAAAGAAAAAGAAAACGATAATAACAACAATCGCTCCTGATGACAATCGGATGCACCAATAGAAAGCGCTTGAGGAGATGGCTGAACAACAACTTTTGGGCGCCATTATATACAGCATGCAAGCTGAAATAAAAAATACCGCTGGGGGAATGGAAAAGATATCCAGAACAATCGGAAAAAAGAATAACTCTATCGTGTTCAATCAGACGTGCCTGAATAATGACTTGCTGCATATATATATATATATATATATATATATATATATATATATATATATATATATATATATATATATATATATACAGGGTGAACAGAAAGTCCTTGGACCATTTTTAGTTTTAAAATTAAATATTGTTAAAATCACTTTTTCTCATTTCGAATAAAGTAAGTATTTAGTCTAACTATTGATCTAATTATTTTCAACAAAAATATTAAAATAATTTTGTTTAAACTTTCAGAAAAATGAGCAAACGAGAGGCCATAATTCAGCTTCATTGCGCGGGAAGGACAAACTCAGAGATTATTAAGCTCTTGAAAGTGGCTAAATCCACCGTGTACCATGTTGTGAACAGATTTAAGGAACTTGGTACATCTGAAGACCGTCCTAGGAGTGAAAGACCTCGCACTGCTCGAACAATGAAGGTGATTAAAGCTGTCCGAGAGAGGGTAATGGGGGAACCCGAAGAGATCTGCAAGACAAATGGCTAAAGACATGAATGTGAGCGTGACCTCGATGAGAACCATCGTAAAATACGATCTCCAGTTGTCCCCCTACAAGATGAGAAAGAGACAGTACCTCACACCTGCCCAAAAGCACAAGTGACTTGAAAGAACAAAGCTTCTTCTTGGAGAACTGAAGGCTGGCACGGCAGAGCGAGAGATCGTTTTTTCTGATGAAAAACTCTTCACAATTGAAGCGACTGTTAACAATCAGAACGACAGAGTTTACGCAAAAGCTTCAGCAGATATTGATGACTCCGTGAGAATAGTTTTCCGCCGACAAAAGCCGTCTTCCCTCATGGTGTGGGCTGCAGTCTCCAAATCTTGGAAGTCGCCTCTGATTTTCGTGGAGCAGGGGGTTAAGATCAACACAGATCGCTACATTAACGATATTTTGGTTCCAGCATTTGAAGAGATGAAGGAACACTTCAAAGATCCGCCTTTCACCTTCCAACAAGATGGAGCACCATCCCACACCTCCAGAAAAACTCAGGACTGGTGCCAACGTCATTTTCCAAGATTCTGGAGTAACAGATGTGGCCTCCTGCATCGCCTGATTCGAATCCCATGGATTTTTCGGTGTGGTCTTTGTTAGAGGCAAAGGTCTGTTCTGTTGCTCATCCAAGTGTTGATGCTTTGAAGACATCTCTTCTGAGTGAATGGGCTAAAATACCCCAGGAAACGCTGCGTGCCTCGCTTGGTAACTTCAGACAGAGAATTGAACGTCTAATCGAAAGGAAGGGACATCACATTGAAAATAAATAATTTGAATTTATTCTTGGTTTCCTAACTTATAATTTTCATTCATGTTTAATTTATATTTTTGTAATTTTCTATTAATAAACCACTTTTAAATTGGTCCAAAGACTTTCTGTTTGTTCTGTTTGGTGTAATGTAAAAATTTAATAAAAAGAGAAAAATGCATGTTTCTCATATTCTTAGTACAGCAATCCACTCCAAAAAGTGAAAAAGAAGGCGAAAATGAAAAAAAAAAAAAAAAAAATGGTACTCTCGCAAAATTTGATCTGGATCCTCGGGAGTTTCTGTCAATCATTCATGGTTTGGACTCGACCAACAATCAGTGGATGAAGCCGAACGTAGCAAAAATGTTGAAACGCTAAATGTTTTTTTGTTGTTGTTGTTTTCTGTATCCAAAAATGTGAGTTAGTAATTAATATTTGGTTGATGGGGGGGGGGGGGTTACTATACACAGATTCGAAAAAGTTGTCCAAAAACAAATAAATGAAAGCAAAGGTAAGGTACGTTTCTACCTAACTGGATAATTGTTTAGTGTTTTTATGTAATGTAAAATGTTTAATTGGCCCGAAAAACAGAAATGGTCGCAGACTCTGTTGAATACGTTAAGTTTGGGAAAGTAAGTTGAAAACTAAAAACTTTACAAAACAGTGTCTGAAACCCCACAAATATATGTTACCGTGACATAGGCTGGCATAATCGGTGGGTTTCTGACAGTATTTTGTATAGTTTTTTAGTTTTAACTCACTTTCTCTAACTTAAAGTAATCAACAGTGTCCGCCACCATTTGTAGCTTTCAAATACACCGATAAAAACTGTTTTTCAAGCCGACTAAAAGTTACATTAAATGAAAAGGGTTCATATTACTAAACACAGATACAAAAAAGTTGTCAAAAAATAAATATATAACAAATAAATGTTATCAAAGGCAAGAAAAGTAAATGTTCTACCTAACTGGATAAGATTTTAGCGTTTTTATGTAATGTATAATCGGTTCAAAAACATTCAATGTTTATCGGTATATCTGAAAAATACAAATGGCGGCAGACTGTATCGAACACGTTAAGTTTGGGGAAATTTTGGGAAAATGAGTTTAAACTGAAAAACTATACAAAATACTGTTAGAAACTCACTCAATATGTTATCATGACGTAGGCTGGCATATAATCGGTGGTTTTAAACTTTTGCTCGATACAGGTGACGACTTTTAAAAGTCCCTTTTAGTGATTACCTGGCTTGAGGATATTTGTACAACTAAACGGCAAATCTGCTCCAAAAAATCCGGTATTATTTTACTTTAAGACCCGTTTCACGTTCGTATATAACGAAATATTTTATTGTAGATTTTGATGGGCTAAAAACGAATCTGCAAACCGTTTCCGTAGCAAAAAGAAAGTTTTCATGATATTCATGAAATTACTTTTTCGAAAAGTGGGTGATCACTTTTCAATGTAAATTTAACTTAGAATGAGCACCCACTTTTTGGCCACCTGAGAGAGGGGCATTTTTCTGTGTTTCTTGGCTAAAAAGTTTTTTGTTTGATTTCTTTTGTTTGGTAATAATCCCTGAACTCTGGAACTATTTTCCATTTCACAGCCGTAGCCTTCGTTTACGCTATGCGTGAGCATAAACGAAAGCTGTTTAGCCAATAAACATCGGAAAAAATCCCCCCTCTCTCAGGTAGCTAGAAAGTGGGTGCTCATTTTAAGTTAAATTTACATCGAAAAGTGATCACCCACTTTTCGAAAAAGTAATTTCTTCATATCATAAAAACTATTTTTTTGCAAAGGAAACGGTTTGCAGATTCGTTTTTAGCACACCGAAGTCTACACATTTTTTTTTGTTATATACGAACGTGAGACGCACGGCCCTTAATGGAAAATTATATAAAAAATCCGGGGGAAAATAGTTTTCAATAAAAACAGCAAATGAATTCGATAGAAAAAAAATGGATGCTATGTTTGTTTGTTTTTTTCTGTGTGTTTCTTGGCTAAAAAGTTTTTGGGACTATTTTCCATTTCACAGACGTAGCCTTTGTTTATGCTACGCGTGAGCATAAACGAAAACTGTTAAATATGCACTCGCGTACCAAACTGCCTTGTCAAAAAACCTTTAAGCCAATAAACACGAAAATAAATGCCCCTTCCCCGGTTGGCCAGAAAGTGGGTGCTCATTTTAAGTTAAATTTACATGGAAAAGTGATCACCCACTTTTCGAAAAAAATTTCTTCATATCATGAAAACTATTTTGGTACTCATTGGGCGTTGATTTCCATGGCGACCCGCAGAATTATTTAATGGTCGTTCCCTTAGTCCCCCCCCCAGTCAAGGCTTACGCATGTGCACGTAACATTTTTTATTTATTTACTGATGTGGCGGAGTTATACAACCATCACCCCCATGCGAATTTCTATACTGATAGGTTTTTTGAAATTTTTTCACTGGATTATCATGAACACTAACCAGATTATGAAAAAAAATTGAAAAAAAAAAAAAATTATTTCAACATTTGAAAGGGGTACTCACTTTTTAGTTACCACGTTCTGGTAAATCGGTCACCCATTTTTTTTTTTTGGCTAAATACGGAAGTGTCTTCGGGAGATATAAAATGGTCGCATGTTGACGAAGCAATGTATCGTGAGGCGTACGGGATGGAAAATTATTGGTAAATTTTTAGATTAGGTTCACCTCCTCAATTTTCTTTTAAATGACGACTTGTAATGGTTTTCGACTATGCTGAATACGAAAATCGCATTGAAAATTTGCAGAAATAAGTAGTTATCAAGATATAAAAAGTTGTATTATGCATTGTAATCTTTGGCGGCCATCTTTTTTACGCGCGTGCATTTGTTTATGGCGCGTGCGCGCGTAAAAAGATGGCCGCCAAAGAATAGAATGCATAATATAACTTTTTATATCTTGATAACTACTGATTTCCGCAAATTTTCAATGCGATTTCCGTATTCAGCATACTCGAAAACTTCTAAATGTCGTCATTTAAAGGAAAATTGTGGAGGTGGACCTAATCTAAAACAATACCAAATTATTAAACATTTCGGTACTCATGCAGAGAGTGATCCGTGCTCAAATAATAATGTTATTATTTTAACAGCCATTCTTAACATGGCGAGGGGAGGGTGTTTTGTACCTAGCGCGGATCACTCTCTGCATTAGCACCAACATTTCTCCAGCATGTTAGTGAAATTTATAATACTTAAAAAAATTAAAAAAAAACAAACAAAAGTTTTGAAAAAACCCAAAAAACCCTTTCATAAAACAAATTATTTAAAAAAACAAAACAAAAAAACACCCACAAACTGACTTTTAACTAAATAAGTAAAAAAAATTAAAAAACTCGAAACTTTATTTTCATAAAAACAATAGAAAAGTCACGTTCAATCTATTTTTTTTCTTTGAGAAACAAATATATTTCTGATTTACAAATGCGGTAGAGACTCATATTATTTTTACTTTTTATGGTTTTGATATACCGCGTTTTTATTGGTTACAAAATGGATGACTGATTTATCAGAACGTTGTAACTAAAAAGTGAGCACCACTTTCAAATGTCGAAATGATTTCTTTTTTTTAATTTTTTTTAATAATCTGTTTAATTAGTGTCCAATCAATAATAATCCAGTGAAAAAAATTTCCAAAAACCTATAAGTATAGAAATTACGCACTTACTTTTACAAAGATTATTTAAGTTAACTCTTTTCATAAATAATTAAAAAAAGTAACTAAACCATTTATTGATAATTTGTCACGTGTACAAACATTTATTTATTTATTTACGTAGGCTTAACTCTTTTTATGAATAAGAAAAGTTTTACTCTTTAAGAATAATAAAAGGAAAAAATGCAGAGAGTGATCCGCGCTATTTTTTAAATCGTATTTCCAAATTAAAGTTTTACGATATGTTTTTTTTATTCAATTGTAAGGTTAAAGTAAAGAATAGGTACAAAACACCCTCCCCTCCCCATGTTAAGAATGGCTTTTTAAATAATAACGTTATTATTTCAGCACGGATCACTCTCTGCATGAGTATCATAAAAATTAATACAAATAATACTTATCTCAATAAGTGAAAGGCTCATTTCTACCGGAAATGAAGTGGGGACAATCTCGCAGTTGCGAACAATATTTTCATTTATAATTTAATATTTTTATAATTCGCAATGTTAAATTATTTTAATAACATGCAAACATTCTTTGACTTTAAAAATAGATTTTCTGAAAATTTCAATTAAATTGGTAACGTAGAAATATGGTTTTATTCACTTTTAACAAACCAAAAATTACATTTTTATATATATGTGTGTGTGTTATTTTATTTTTTTTTTGTTTTTGCGATACGTTTTGAAGGAATTCAATTATTTATTCGAAAGTGCATTTTTACTTAAATGCGAGAATGGGAATAATTTTCCGTTTGACCGATTGGGAATCCCCAATATATATATATATATATATATATATATATATATATATATATATATATATATATATATATATATAGCTTATATATTGCTTTTAAAATATAATTATCTACTGACACGTGTTTTGTCGTCGTCGTCTCTCCCTCTCCCTCTCCCTCTCTCTCTCTCTCTCTCTCTCTCTCTCTCTCTATATATATATATATATATTTTTTTTTTCAGAATGTGAGAGATTATATATAATACATTCCACAGCCAAACAATGTCGCAGCCCACAAGAGCCATGACAGTCAACGAACCGGAAATCACTCGAGTCTTGGACTTCCGGTTGGTTGACTGTCATGGCTCTTGTGGGCTGCGACGTTGTTTGGCTGTGGAATTTATTATATATATATATATATATATATATATATATATATATATATATATATATATATATATATGCGAGGTGCGTTCCAAAAGTAATGCCTTCGTTTTTGTAACTATAAAATTAAAAAATCTGAAAATTTGCGAAAACGGAAGTGGTATTATTAAAACGAGCAGCCTTTTGTACTCCAGAAGTTATTTTTCTACATAGCTACCAACATTCTTAATGCACTTTTGCTTGCTCTTTTGATACCTCAATCGTAAAAATTTGGTGCGTCCTTTGTCACTCGCATAGCTGTAACTCCTCTGAAATCGATGGACTCATCTCCCAACTGACATCAACTGCATCTGCCTCGTAAACATTAAACAGGCGCCTGTGAATGTTGACCGGTTCAATTGTTTCTGCATGAAAAAAATCAGTGATGCATCTGTGCTTCTGACGCACGTACATGACAGCGGAAAAATTCTTAAGGCTCTCACCGTCAATATCTGCAACAGAGAGAACACACTTTCAGGTGATGAATGCATAATTTAAGTCATCATAATAATGCACTCGCCTCTGATCTATTCGCGTTTTTACTTTTGTAATTACTTTTATTATTATTACTTTTGGAACGATTGCTCAACATTACATACTTTTGCAATCAAATGCAACCAAACAGTAAATAAGAAGAAGCAACTATAAAAATCTTGTACACTAATACGCATTTTAACTGACAATATCAATAAAATATATAAAATATAAAATTAATAAAATATATTATTAATTATCAGAAATTTAAGACCCAAAACCTCATTGTATAAGGAAAAAAAACGCCTTCCCAACTCTAAAACAATTAGAAAATCAATGTTTTAATGATGGTCTGAGAGCATAATTCCCATTACAATCCTAATATTGATAGCTACGTTAGTTTCACGACCACTACTCTATTTTGCCGCCTCACCATGCATCTTTAAAATTCTAGAGCGATTTATTAACATCTACAAAGAGATAACTGTTCCCCCAGTAATTTAAGACTAATATTAATTAATAACAGGCTTATTCAATTTTCTGGAAAGTCTGGACCTCTTTAGTAATGGCATTCGTGATTTTCGTTCAACAGCTGATTTATTAACTGTTGTAACTGAATGGATCTTTTGTTTTCAGGCGATGGTAGAGCTATTGCGCTTGATATTTCCAAGGCTTTCGACAGAGTATGGAATCCTGGTTTTCTACATAAACTTGGAGGTTATGGTACTGGTGATAAAGTTCTTGACATTGTCTTTTATTTCTGACCGAAGCTTGCGAGTAATTCTTTTCTTATCAATGCGGGTTTTCTTCATGGCGATATTCTAGGTCAAACACTGTTTCTTATCTATATAAATGACATTCCAGAGAATGTGATTCAGGAAAAATTTATGCTGATGACACCACCCATCTTTCTCGGATCAGTTGAAATATGCAGTTGATCTCGATGATTTAGATTCTATTATGAATTAGGGGTAAGAATTGGCTTGTTTCGTTTAATCCTGTTAAGACTTAGTTGTTGTCTTTCAATTGTAGGTGTGTCCCTTTTCTTACTTAGATTCTTATGGATGGCTCTACTTTTGTACTTTTGATGAGAAATCGACTCTAAAACTTATTGTTTTTTCTTTCTCATCAAATCTTTCTTGGAGTTCATATATGTTGTGGTTGCAAGGTTGAACAATAATTAGTAAGGAAATACAATGAAGACGCAAACAACAAGATAACGCAATAATAAGTGTATTAAAGAAAAGGTATATTTACAATATGTACAAATGACGGTGTCGAGTCAGAGAGTCTTGGTGGGAGGACATGTATGCTCTTCTGCGTCACTTCTGGTGGCATTTGAGTAAGACACACCAAGGCCAACCTAGGCTTGCCATTTATAGTGTTATGTTATTCGCATATGCAAATAAGTGGTTGCCACCACAACAATATATTAATCCGTTGATTCTCGTAAGATTACTTCTCTCGGTCGACCTAAACACTTTCTCACACTGAGACTAGTCTCTGTTGTTGTTTCATTCAATGCAAGTAGGTTCAGGTGAAACGTGAACAAATTCCGCGGAATCTTTCACGTTTTGTCTAATGACTGGAAATACTTGATGCTTCGCCAGGGCTATCAAGAGTATATTTTTTATCGTGACACCATCACTAGATGGGTTGCCTACCACGGCTTAAGAGCGGTTCATCTACCCTTGAGAGAAGGATGGACCGCGCAAGTTTCCTGATTTGGTATTTTTACCTCGCGGTGCTTACAGTGCCTCGTCTTTCCAAATGGTCTCCCCATCTGGTACTGTCCAGGTTCAACATTGCTTAACTTCTGTGATCTGGCGAGAACCGTTGTGTCAACGTGATTGTGCCGTTATTATTTTTAGGCTACTCTCTATCCCTACAAATCTACTATTAGACCATGTATTGATTCTGTTGTTACATTTGGGCTTATTAATCTGCGTTCAATTTACGCCTGAAAGTATCCTGTACCTCTACAAGGCCATGATTCGCCTATGTATGGAGTATTGTTGTCACAATTGGGTTGGTGCATCTGCTACTAGTCTCCTGAACAGAGTTCAAAAGAGAGTCGCTAACCTGATAGGTCCCGAACTGTCATCTAAGCTTCAACCTCTGTCCCATCGACGAAATGCTGCATTCCTCTGCCTGCTTTACAAGTATTTCAATGGTGGATGTTCCGACGAACTACTAGCCATTGTATCCACTCGACGTAAATACCCGCGACGAACCCGACAAGCAGCAAAGTCTCACCCCACACAGTAGAGATCCCCAGGTGTAAGAAAGTCTTCTACTCTAATAATTTATTTCCCAGAACTGCTAGACTCTGGAATTCACTTCCGGTTTCCTGCTTTCCAAACTGTACTGACATGCAGAAATTCAAATATAATGTGAACAAACATCCTGCTGCTTAACTTCCTACATAGTATATATATATATATATATATATATATATATATATATATATATATATATATATATATATATATATATAATGATTATATAAAAGTCATTTTGTGTGCGTGTGTCTGTATGTAGATTCCTTCCTCATAGCCTCCGAAGGGTCTGTGCCGATATTTTGCAAATTTTACACATTGCTAATTTATATGTCTGCCAGTGTTCTTAGAAATGTTTGTATGGAAATTCATCCGATAAGTATCAAAATTTGAAAAAAATGGGAGCTTAAAAATAGCTTTTCTCTCTTATAAATAAAAAAAGAATAAATTTTTACAGGGAATATTTTTAGCTACACAGACATGGGAAGTAATATAATTTTAGCAAATCATTTTTTTCTTAAAAAACAGATTTATTATAATTTGGAGAGTGAGCATTGGAGCACCTCACCATTTAATTTTAATTTTTTTTTTAATCAATGACTTCAATTTACGATAAAAGAAGAGGACCATTTAAAATCGCTGTAAATCATTTCTTCAGTTGCATATATTAAAAATAAACATTAACCAGAAGTGACTTTTCCAGGGCATTCATTGTCAAGCCCAAATATCATCTGACGTGATATTGTAAACAAAAACAGACGCAATTTGATGAACATTGCCAGTATTATTCTTTTATTTTGTAATGTTTTTTGCGAAAATTATTCCTCGTACAAATTATTCCTTGTAATATATAATAATCAATAGATGATGCGCAATCTTCATAAATTAAAATATTATGCTTAAAAGTATTGTACGACATATGTGTGTGTGTTTATGTGTACGTGTGTGTGTGACCTTGTCTATGCGTGTATGTGTGTGGAATGGTGTCTACCAAACTACTCCGTCAATTTTTTGCCTGCAAACTTAGAAATTGATATATAGGGATGATTTAAGTTTTAGACGGTAAAGCCAGCTGCTAATGGATAAAAAATTTAAGAATTGGAACTTGGCAGGCGTAAATCTACTTAAAGTGACCCACACAGATACATTTATACGTTGAAGTAGGTTCATTTTTAAAGCGTTTATATTCATAACTTCTTAGCTCTAATCGTAACGAATAATGTTGGAAAGCTAAATGTTTTGGTTTCGATTCTAGCTTATGGCACACAAGTAATATTTTTGAAACTTCTAAATATTGGGTACAATATAATAATCAATAGAGAATAATAAATACGAAATCTACATGAATTAAAATATCATATTTAAGTGTATTTTACGCCCGGGAGACGCTGGGCGGCCTGCTAGTCTATCAACAATATTACTAGTATCCTTTGTAATCAATTGACATGAATTGTCTTTACAATTATATAAATGTAACTTTGACTCTGTGTGTGAGTTCGTTCTTTATAGACTCCGAAACGGCTGAACAGATTTTCTTTGAAATTTACAGAACTTTAGTGTCTGGGTGTTATGTTAATTAAGTTTTGTCTCAGAATACCTCCGATAATTGCCGATAATCGATAATCGAAATGGTTATTTTGATTTATCTATCATTGATAAAGCCATTTTTTCTATGTCGCCGCTTAGCAACAATGATTGAACAACGGGCCGAGAAAATTCTACTGTGGGTAAGTTGATAGCGTTTTTTTTCTTGCATGTAGGTTCAAACCCCGCACGTACATTTCTTAATGTTTTTTTTCGTTAACTGGAAAATAAGTTTATATAAAATAATTTCATAAAAGAAACGGTAGGTTCTCTAGAGTGCAATGTAGAATAACATATATTTTGGACTAAGTTACTGCATGGAGGCATGTGAAGCTTCCTCCCGGGCGATTTCACTGATTTCGACGACAATAAAGATATAGGGGTGTGAAATATTCGTTGATCATCATTCAATCCCGGCCAACGTCGGGTCTCGCTGCTAGTTTTCACTATATGACTTAATTTAAAAAGGTTAAATTGGAAAGTAACAAAAAATAGTTGTCTTCTGTTTATTAGACTTAAAAATGTATTAAAAAAAATTATAGCGGTCATTAAATAGTTGATGCTTTAAGATGTTAAATCATTTACTATTCTTGTCTTTTTTCCTTCTTTCTTTTTTATTTCTTTCTACCAACCGACGCCAATAGTTGTGTGGTCTTTGAAGCGCGGAATAAAAAAAAAAATTAAAAAAATAATAATAATGATAAAAAAACAAACGCAAGAACAGCAACTCAACAAAGCAAGTAAAATAAATGTGTTTTAAGAATGTCTAATGGCGATTGAAATGAAAACGCGGCTGATATGACATGTTTGATTATCGCACTAATTACTAGGATGTGAATAACTGCAGATGTAATGGCTGCTATAATTGTGTAATGTGCATATCCGGAGTTTGTGTAATGCGAGGCGACATGATGAAATCACGATCGAAATATGCGTGAGTAATGAGTGTGCGCATGCGTGCACAAGAGGTGAAAAAGTTAGAAAGGAAAAAAAAAAGTGTAAGGAATGAATTGAGTCTATTAAGAGTCGAAAACGGAGAAGTGTCGCCATGTTGAAGTGGTTGTAAATTTGAAGTAGAAATAAAGGAGAACGAAAACTTGATGATGGAATGAAGGAACGTAAAGAAAGGCAAAGAAAGACGCAAGATTTAAACGAGGGGAAAAGAGTTGAACGTTGAAGAAAATAAATTTGTAAAAAAATAAATATCAATGACCTGTTGCAGGCAGAGGTGGGGGGGGGTTACTACCGAATACCAACGGACTATCAAAATATTAGTACGAATGGCGTTCCAAAAGTAATACCTCCTAGTTTTTATTCCGCCCGAATGGATCAGAGGGGAGTGCAAATTGCATTGTTATGCTTACCGAACTCATACATTCATGAGCTGAAAGTTTAATCTCTTTTTGTGGCAGATATTGACGGTGTGCAATCCCTACCAAGGACCTGCGTCAAAAGCAGAGATGCGTCGTTGAATTCCTGGCACAAGTGCATTGAGAATAGTGGTTACTACGTGGAAAAATAAATTCTGGAGCATAAAAGATCACTCGTAACGATACCACTCCTGTCTTCGTGTTAGATGTTAACTGGAAAACGCCAACGGTGTGGTACTCGACGGTTATTATGATTATTCAAGCCAAAAAGTTTTGTGAGCTAAAATATGTTTTAGAATGATCAAAATATTTAAAATAAATATTTTTTTACATTAATTTAGGAATGTTATTTAAAAAGTTTATCATAACATAGTTGACAACTTAGAAATAATGACATGTAAAAATATCAGGTGATTATCGTAATAATGTATACTAATGACGTCATTCAGGACGGGAGATGGTCTTTTGAGATACGTGGAAATCGGTCGGAGTCAAGAGAGGGACAGTCTTAAGATCGATGATGGCTCCAAATAGAGGAGGTGCTCAGAAATGGCGATAGTAAGAATCAGCGCTGCAATTTTCCAAAAGGGGGAAAAGCACTGGAATAAAAAAGTTCCCGAAAATAAAACTCGAGGCCCTGTCGATTCATGTGGAGAATTTCCATTGCATCTTCTCGTCAAATAAAACCAAAGATGGACCTGATATGCTCTCGATTGGGTATTTAAACTCCAAATAAAGGTTATTCGTCCTTTGTGCTGTAAAGTTATTTATGTATATTGTTATGTCATAAACTGTAATTAAATGTACATACGCACATAACGAACTCTAAATTAGGCGATCACAACGCTAGACGGTCATAGACGATCACACGTATATATACACGTCATATAAATATCTGCGGCACGTATATACACTCTCATACAACCTAACCACTAGACGGCACACTGTATATATGACAACGTTAAAGAGAATGACAAATAAACGCTGTTTATATACACCCACCTCTTGCTACTCAACATTCGTAGCACTTCAACTATTCAAGCCACTTTATTTTGACATTCGCTAAAATCGCAGCCCAATCTGACTATAAAGTACAATTTTTTTAAAATTGCATTTTCACCCCAAACAAGGCATAGTGCTATTTTGATGCACTATCTGGGACTTAATAGCAGGGACACTATTTAGGGAGTTTAGCAAGGAAAATGTCTATTCATATTACATTTGAATTTCTGCATGTCAGTACAGTCTGGGAAACAGGAACCCGGAAATGAATGTTAAATTCTAGCAGTTATGGAGAAGAAACTATTAGAGTAGAAGGCTTTCTGGCATCTGGTGATCTCTACTGTGTGGGGGTTGAATTTTGCTGCTTGTCGGTTTTGTCGGGGGTATTTATGTTGAGGGGATACAAGGGCTAGTAGTTCGTCAGACTATCGGGCGTAACAAAAAGGAGAGATATGAGAATAAACTCCAGGTCAGTAAAATCAATCTCATTTTTCATTTTATTTTCTATTTGAATTCGTAAATTCCATGAACAAAGTTTCTTTCCTAAAACTTCTCGCTGACTAGAACATGGTCGTTTTCAAGTTTAACGTGAAACAAGTTCCTGTTAAGCCGGCCTCTTAAATAAACACATGCTACTTTCGTTCCACCATTACTGATCACCACGACGTTGTTTCACCGGCTAATTAACAGTCTTTAATCCTTATCCCCGAGAGGCCTTCCGGTCTTGATAAGCGATGAACCTCATCTTAATAAAAAAAAATCCTGGAGTCTTGTATGACTAAGATGTCACAAGAAAAATATATTATAACATGATTATTAGCCAATCAGTAAGAGGAAAATTAATATTCCAAACTTCTTTACTAACTCAGAGTTTGAAACATAAAAGAGAGCTTTAATAAAACATTTGACTATGCATTAAGATGAAGTACAGTTGTCAGATCTGGGGAGGAGCTGCTAAGAGTACCATTTACTGCCTTGACAAAGTTCAAAATCGGCTTTGAAATCTAGTGAACGAAGCCCTCTCCTCCATCCTATTTTCTCTTTCTCACAGAAGAGACGTAACGATTCTATCTCTACTTTATCGTTATTTTCATAGCAGGTGCTCGACTGATCTTCTATCCATATCTCCACCCCTGCAGAACATTCTTCAGCAAATACTTGGATGACAGCAAATACTCGTCTGGCTACAACAATTATCAACACAAAACCGCGGAGCCGCTCCTCAGCTGATTAGTGATTGGCTTCAAGTCTAATGTGAACTAATTCCTGTTGGGCCGTCCTCTTAAATAAACAAACACTACTTTAGTTCCAATATTACTGATCACCACGGTGTTGTCTTACGGGCTATCTGGCACTCAATAACGCTTATCCTCGAGTGGCCTTTGAGCTTTGATAATCAGTGATCGCCACCTTGTAAAATTTATTTTTCTTTTCATATCTCTCTCTTCTCATTTTCCGTATTTATTGTTAATTCTACTTCGGCATTAAAACATTTTCTTTTCAAAAGGTTTTCAAAATGGATGTATTAGACACACACACACACACGCACACACACGTACATACGCACATACACATACTTACACGAATTGTGAAAGACATTCTCAATGTGTCTTCATCTGACACTCAGCATTGAACCAACACAAGAGAGAAGCAGCTTCTTGTTGCATTTCAATTGTTTTATAGTAAGAGAATGTTCGTTTGAACAATAGCATCGAAAGAGATCATCTTTAATCTTTATATTTATTGGCGATCTGCAAAGAAAACTAATAATTTAATAATACAAATCGACGAACTGAACAAGGTCGATTAAAGCAATTGTTGAACATTTATTATTTCGAGTCATCGGACTACTGTTCTCATCTTGAGTGTGATTTGCACAACGTTTCGGTCGAGGAACCCTCAGACCTTCTTCAATATGATGAATCAAAATAATACGAATAACTAATCCTCACCTCTAAAATTACGAAACGTCTTGAACTTTCTATGATTCAACTGTCTGTTACAGAAACAAACAACAACACAAAGGAAAAAATAACAATTTATTAATTTTAAGAGATTGTTAATTTAAAATGCATAACGTAAACATGATTAATGTCAATTATCCCAACATTGATTAATACCCTTATACAAAGTGTCTCAAGTTTACCATTAAGAAACCTTTATAAACTAATTCACTATACTCGTGAAGAATTGCACGCATGAAAAAAATCACTATATATATATATACATATATATATATATATATATATATATATGTGTGTGTGTGTGTGTGTTTGTGTGTGTGTGTGTGCATGTGTGTGTTTGTGTATGTTTATGCATATATATATATATCTTGTAAAATGTTAATTTAACAATGAATAAAGGATGAAAGCAAACAAAAATCATCACACAATATATTAGTAATCCATTTCACATTTCTACTTAATTAATTTTCAATATGGCCGCCTTCGACTGCAATTATTCATTCAAGTCTTTCCCTGATGCTCTTTACTGCGACACGGAGGGTTTCCTGGGGAATTTTGGCCCGTTCTCGCTCAAGAGACTTCTTCAGAGCTTCCGTATTATAATGATTTGTAACGCAGATCTCCGTCTCTAAGATGCCCAAGACACAAAAAAAAGTCCAAAGGAGTAAGTCTGGAGATGAAGGAGATCACACTTTCTTCCTCCGACAGTGTGAGAGGGTGAACTTTCCTGTTGAAATGTGAAAGGCCTAACCTTGAACTCCTTCATCATTTCCACATTTGTAGGAGTTAAAATATCCTCAATGTACGAGTTTTTGTTAATTTTTGCGCTTTCTTTAACAAAAATGACAGATTATCACCAACTCTAAGAGATAGCAACCCAAACCATTACCGAGGCATGTTTTTGGCGACGGACAACAGATTTCACGGAATGAGGAATGCTATCGGTTCTCTTTGCCAACATTCCGTCGTTCTGCAAGTTGAATTTGGCCTAGCAGTGAATATTTTATCGTAAAGAAAGATAATTTCACCAGCATCCGTGCCATCCTTCATTCGATTCAAGAGAATATTGCCCCATTCCAACCTCTTTTGTTTTTGCAATATCGTGAGTTGTTGTCTGCTCGTCATCTTCAAAGATGATTCTAATGCTTTTTTTAACAATGGTTTTAATGCTTTTTTAACAATGGTTTTAATGCTTTTAAACAATGGTTTTAATCCCTTTTTTAACAATGGTTTTAATGCTTTTTTTAATAATGGTTCTAATGCCTTTTTTAACAATGGTTCTAATGCCTTTTTTAACAATGGTTCTAATGCTTTTTAACAATGGTTTTAATGCTTTTTTAACAATGGTTCTAATGCTTTTAAACAATGGTTTTAATGTTTTTTTAACAATGGTTTTAATGCTTTTAAACAATGGTTTTAATGCCTTTTTTAACAATGGTTCTAATGCCTTTTTTAATAATGGTTCTAATGCTTTTTAACAATGGTTTTAATGCTTTTTTAACAATGGTTTTAATGTTTTTAAACAATGGTTTTAATGCCTTTTTTAACAATGGTTCTAATGCCTTTTTTAATAATGGTTCTAATGCCTTTTTTAACAATGGTTATAATGCTTTTTAACAATAGTTTTAATGCTTTTTAAACAATGGATTTTTAACAATGATTTAATGCTTTTTTGACAATGGTTCTAATGCCTTTAAACAATGGTTTTAATGCTTTTTTAACAATGGTTATTATGCTTTTTTAACAAGGGTCCTAATGCCTTTTTTAACAATGGTTCTAATGCTTTTTTAACAATGGTTCTAATGCCTTTTTTAACAATAGTTTTAATGCTTTTTAATAATGGTTCTAATCTCTTTTTAACAATGATTCTAATGCTTTTTTTACAATGATTCTAATGCTTTTTAACAATGATTTTAATTCTAATGCTTTTTAACAATGGTTCTAATTATTTTTTAACAATGGTTCTAATGCTTTTTAACAATGGTTCTAATGTTTTTTGACAGTGGTTGTGTTAATTTTTGCGCTTTCTTTAACAAAAATGACAGGTTATCACCAAATCTCAGAGATAGCAGCCCAAACCATTACCGAGACTAGTTTTTGGCGACGGACAACAGATTTCACGGAATGGGGAATGCTATATATGCTTTATGACAATGATTATTTAACAATGGTTTTAATGCCTTTTTTTAATAATGGTTCTAATTCCTTTTTAACAATGGTTCTAATGCTTTTTTACAATGGTTCTAATGTTTTTTTGACAGTGGCTCTAATGCTTTATAACAATTATTCTAATGCTTTTTTAACAACGGTTCTAATGTTTTATAACAATGGTTCTAATGATGTTTTTAAACAATGGTTATAATGTTTTTTTAACAATGGTTCTAATGCTTTTAAACAATGGTTCTAATTCTTTTTAACAATGGTTCCAATACTTTTTTGACAATGGTTCTAATGCTTTAAAACAATGATTCTAATGCTTTTTTAACAACGGTTCTAATGCTTTATAACAATGGTTCTAATGGTATTTTACAATGGTTCTACTGCCTTTTTAACAATGTTTTTTAAACAATGTTTTTTAACAATTTTTTTAACAATGTTTTTTAAACAATGTTTTTTAAACAATGTTTTTTTAACAATGTTTTTTAAACAATGTTTTTTTAACAATGTTTTTTTAACAATGTTTTTTAAACAATGGTTATAATGATTTTTAACAATTGTTCTAAGGCTTTATAACAATGATTCTAATGCTTTTTAACAATGTTTTTTAAACAATGGTTATAATGATTTGTAACGATGGTTCTAATGCTTTTAAACAATGGTTCTAATTCTTTATAACAATTGTTCTAATGCTTTTTTAACAATGGTTCAAATGCTTTTCTAATGCTTTTTAACAATGGTTCAAATGCTTTTTTAAGAATTGTTCTAATGCTTTTTTACTATGGGTCAAATATTTTTTGACAGTGGTTCTAATGCTTTATAACAATGCTTCTTATGCTTTTTAACACCGGTTCTAATGATTTATAACAATGGTTCTGATGCTTTATAACAATGGTTCTAATTTTGTTTTATGACAATGTTTCTAATTCAGTTTAACATTGTTCTAATGCTTTTTTAACAATGGTTCTAATGCTTTTTATCAATGGTGCTAAAGCCTTTTTTTAGCAATGGTTCTAATGCTTTTTTAACAGTGGTTCTAATGCTTTTTTAACAATGGTTCTAATGCTTTTTATCAATGGCGCTAAAGCTTTTTTAACAATGGTTCTAATGCTTTTTATCAATGGTGCTAAAGCCTTTTTTTAGCGATGGTTCTAATGCTTTTTTAACATTTATTCTAATACTGTTTAACAATGGAACTGATGTTTTTCAACAATGTTACTTGTGTTTTTTAACAATGGTTCTAATGCTTTTTTAACAATGGTGCTAATGCTTTTTTACATTGGTTCTAATGCTTTTTAACAATGGTTCCAATGCTTTTTTACAATAGTTCTAATGCTTTTTTACAATGGTACGAATGCTTTTTGATAATTGTTCTAATGCTTTTTTAACAATGGCACTAATGATTTTTTACAATGGTTCTAATGCTTCTTTTCAATGGTTCTAATGCTTTTTAACATTGGGTCTAATGTTTTTTTTACAATTGAACTAGTACATTTTAACAATGGTTCTAATGCTTTTTTACAAGGGTTCTAATGTTTTTTTTGACAGTGGCTCTAATGCTTTATAACAATTATTCTAATGCTTTTTTAACAACGGTTCTAATTCTTTATAACAATGGTTCTAATGGTTTTTAAACAATGGTTATAATGTTTTTTAACAATGGTTCTAATGCTTTTAAACAATGGTTCTAATTCTTTTAAACAATGGTTCTAATAATTTTTTGACAATGGTCCTGATGTTTTAAAATAATGATCCTAATGCTTTTTTAACAATGGTTCTTATGCTTTTTTTACAATGGTTCTACTGCCTTTTAACAATGTTTTTTAAACAATGTTTTTTAACAAGGTTTTTTAACAATGTTTTTTAAACAATGTTTTTTAACAATGATTTTTAAACAATGTTTTTAACGATGTTTTTTAACAATGTTTTTTTAAACAATGGTTATAATGATTTTTAACAATTGTTCTAATGCTTTATAACAATGATTCTAATGCTTTTTTAACAATGTTTTTTTAAACAATGGTTATAATGATTTTTAACAATAGTTTTAATGCTTTTTTACAATGGTACGAATGCTTTTTAGAAATAGTTCTAATGCTTTTTTGACAATAGTTCTAATGTTTTTTTGCAATGGTTCTAATGCTTTTTGATAATTGTTCTAATGCTTTTTTAACAATGGCACTAATTATTTTTTACAATGGTTCTAATGCTTCTTCACAATGGTTCTAATGCTTTTAACAGTGTTACTTGTGTTTTTTTATAATGGTTCTAATTCTTTTTTAACATTGGGTCTAATGCCTTTTTTACAATTGAACTAATACTTTTTTAACAATGATTCTAATGCTTTTTTTTACAATGGTTCTAATGCTTTTAACAATTGAACTAATTCTTTTTAACTATGGTGCTAATGCTTTTTTATCAATGGTAGTAATGCTTTTTAGCAATGGTTCTAATGCTATTTACAATGGTTCTAATGCTATTTTCAATGGTTCTAATGCTTTTTAGCAATGGTTCTAATGCTTTTTTTACAATATTTCTAGTGCTTCTTTACAATGGTTCTAATGCTTTTTAATAATTGTTCTAATGCTTTTTACAATTGAACTAATGCTTTTTTAACAATGGCACTAATGCTTTTTTAATAATGATTCTAATGCTTTTTACAATTGAACTAATGCTTTTTTAACAATGGTACTAATGCTTTTTTAACAATGGTACTAATGCTTCTTAGCAATGGTTCTAATGCTTTTTACAATGGTTCTAATGCTTTTTTACAATGGTACTAATGCTTTTTTAACAATGGTACTAATGCTTCTTAGCAATGGTTCTAATGCTTTTTACAATGGTTCTAATGCTTTTTACAAAGGTTCTAATGCTTTTTACAATGGTTCTAATGCTTTTTAGCAATGGTTCTAATGCTTTTTTTACAATATTTCTAGTGCTTCTTTACAATGGTTCTAATGCTTTTTAATAATTGTTCTAATGCTTTTTACAATTGAACTAATGCTTTTTTAACAATGGTACTAATGCTTTTTTAATAATGATTCTAATGCTTTTTACAATTGAACTAATGCTTTTTTAACAATGGTACTAATGCTTCTTAGCAATGGTTCTAATGCTTTTTACAATGGTTCTAATGCTTTTTAGAAATAGTTCTAATGCTTTTTTGACAATAGTTTTAATGCTTCTTTACAATGGTTCTAATACTTTTTAATAACTGTGCTAATGCTTTTTTTAACAATGGCACTAATGTTTTTTGCAATGGTTCTAATGCTTCTTTACAATGGTTCTAATGCTTTTTACAATGGTTCTAATGCTTTTTAACAATGTTACCTGTGTTTTTAACAATGGTTCTAATGCTTTTTTAACATTGGGTCTAATGCTTTTTTTACAATTGAACTAATGCTTTTTTGACAATGGTTCTAATGCTTTTTATAATTGAACTAATGCTTTTTTAACAATGGTACTAATGCTTTTTTGACAATGGTACTAATGCTTTTTAGCAATGGTTCTAATGCTTTTTAACATTGGTTTTAATGCTTCTTTACAATGGTTCTAAGTCTTTTTTACACTGGTTCTATGGCTTTTTTACAATAGTTCTAATGATTTTTAGCAATGGTTCTAATGATTTTTAACAATGGTACTAATGCTTTTTAGCAATAGTTCTGATGCTTTTTTAACAATGATTCTAATGCTTTGTAACAATGGGTCCTATGCATTTTTACAATGGTTCTAATGCTTTTATACAATGGTTCTAATGCTTTTTTTACAATGGTTCTAATGCTTTTTTCGTCAATTTCCAAGCTCCTAATCATTTCCCTCGTGCATCTTTTTGGGGTTTTCTTTATTCGCCCCTTAATAACCTTAATTTTAGATGATGTACGAGCATTCGGGGTCGTCAACATCTGAGCCGATCATTAGTTGTTTGTAGCGCTTTACCGCATCCCGAACTGTCGACTCGGGATCTTTTAAGAGCTTGACAGTCTCTGGGTTTGTTGTTCCCGCGAAATGTAACTGAAATATAGTCTCACGTTGACCCATTTCTACAAAACAGAAATTGAATTTAGAATAATTTGGAGCTGAAACATAAAAATATATATCGGTAAAAGCAATGAGCCAAAAATTGATAAATTAAAGACATAAATATCTTAATTAATTTTTCGAAAAGTCGATTAGGGTCTTTCTCCGCATTCTCTCTGTCTCCCTCTTTATATATATATATATATATATATATATATATATATATATATATATATAAATATATATATATATATATATATATATATATATACTAGCCGTACCCGTCTACGTGTTGATGTGGTTCAATTTTTTTAAATGCTCTCCGCAAAAAAGACAAAATTTAAGTTTTTTTATAAGAAGACATCAGTGTCTGAAACTTTTTTTTTCATTATAATAAATTTCTTGAGAGAGAGAGAGAGAGAGAGAGAGAGAGAGAGAGAGAGAGAGAGTTGGGAAGAATATATATATATATTCTTCCCAAATCTCTCTGACTCCCCCATCTCTCTCTCCCTCTCTCTCTATATATATATTCTGCAGTTTACATCCCGTTTCTTAGTGAGGCTTTCTTCCGGCGAACAAGGAAAGCCGTCGGATTATACATAGCGTATGGAAGTCATTAAAAAAACGATAATAAAAACAACCTGCCCATATCAATTCATAACTGTTACTAATTTTCTGGACGGAAACCGTCGGCCTATACAGTAATCTAACGTAACATGCAGCCCCAGCCGAGATTGAACTAAACGAGTTTGTAATGTAATTCTAATATTGTCCGTTGTTGAATATTTGATGCTTCGCTACGGCTATCAAGGGTATTTTTATCGTGACGTCATCACTAGATGGGTTGCCTACCACAACTTAAGAGAGGCCCATCTACCCTTGAGAGAAGGATAAATCGCGCCAGTTTCCCAACCTGGTATTTGTACCTTGCGGTACATACATCACCTCGTTTTTCCAAATGATCACCCATCTGAAACTGGCCAGACTTGACGTTGTCGAACTTCCGTGATCCGGCGAGAACCAGTATGTCTACGTGATTGTGCCATATGTATATTTATATTCTGTATTTGAACACTTGATTTTATAATTAAAAGAAAATTCCAGTCTTATTTTCATAATGCCAATATTTCTTACGTGTGTGTTCGTATGTGTGTGTCTGCGTATCTTTGTGTGTATGCGTATCTTTGTGTGTATGTGTAAATCCAAGCAGAATAGATTAATGATGTATATCATGGCAGTTGTTCTACAGTGCGTTAGGCTGAAGTGAAGTCAAAGAAAGTAATTTAACTAAGAATTGGAAATCTACGGAAAATACCAACAATTAGAAACTAAAGAATAAAAAAATAAATGCGATAAAACGATGTAAAAAAAGAAGGAGAATTAGCGAGACTAAAACGGTTAAAGAATCGAGAAAAAAAATAGAAAATGGCGTCATTAATAAAAGTGACGAATCAAATTACAAATTGTGGTAAAGATATTAAAATTGTCATATAAAGCCATGAATTAATGAAAGAGTCCACATATTTAATTTTTTTAATTTGGATTTTTAGCTCCACTGATTTTAAACTAGTGGATTGTTATGGATTGCAATAAGCCACAAAGAAAACAGAACAACGGAATAGAGTTTAAACGATGTATTACTGGAACAACAACGTAAAAATGTTACAATTGAAAAGAGTAGTAAACGTCACCGAGCAGGCGAGGGTCGCTCTGGTGTTTAATCCAAACCTGGGATCAAAAGGTCTATGGTTTATATAATGGATAGAACAGTCCATTTGGAGGGCGATCCCCTCAAAACACCCCCTCCCAAGCTGATTTCCGCGGTTGTGAAAATCAGTATTTCTTCCTTTTGGGGCAGACCACCAAGGGGTCTGTGCGCTTCCTCTTTCTGCCGGAGCGTCTCGGTTCTGACATTCCATTTTGGAGAGTCTTTGTCAAAACAGTCATACAAAGTTTCAATCGCCCCACTGCCGCCCTTCGGTGGTTCCTCTTGATCCTCGTAGAAGCGTTTTCCGATTTGATTCAGGTGCCTCTTATGTTGGAACTTTGGGCCCTGAATGATGTATGTAACATGGCCGATTCTTCGTAAGATCGTGCCCTGTTCCCAAAAAGAAACGTTATTTCTAAAATGTCTAAAATACACGTTATCTCCGCTGTTAAACTGTTTCGTTGGCATTGTAGAGGTTCGGTTGTGTACTATGTGTCTGGTAGCAGTTTATCAAATACGGATTTTATTTTCCGTCCAAACATGATTTCTGCTGGGGATCCCGCATCTGGTTTGTTCGGATTTCTCGTGATTCTGTAAACCTGCAGAAATTGCTGAAGGGCCTTTTCTATCGGTGTACCGGACGCTTTTTTTTAATGCCCTTTTAAGTGTATCGACGAATCGTTCGACCTGGCCGTTGCTTCTGGCGTGGTACTGGGGTGTCATAACATGCTTGACTTGATACGTCTCGCAGAATTCTCTGAACTCTGTCGAGGTGAACTGTGTAGCGTTGTCGCTAACCAAACAGTCTACAACCCCAAACCGAGCAAACAATTCCAATAAAAAATTTGTTGTTGTTGCCGTGGTCGTTTTTTTTGCATCTTAGTACCTCTGGCCATTTAGAGTAAGAGTCAATTACTGTCAAGTAGTAAAAATCCTCCACAGGTCCCGCATAATCGATGTGGATCCTCGACCATGGTTGTTCAGCCTTAGGCCAAGGTTTATATGTTATCAGTGGTGCTTTTGCAGCCAAAGCACAGGCTTTTCATGTGTTCACCATGTCGTTAATATCTTGGTCCATAGTTGGCCAATAAACAAAACTTCTCATTAGGCTTTTCATTATTCCTGGATGCCCCATGTGAAAATCCCTCAGAATTCTTTTTTGAAGGGTTTAGGGATGACAACCCTTTCACCATATAACAGTATTTCGTCGCAACAAGAACAGATGTCTGAACTGGTGTCACCTAGTGCTAATTTCTGCTTCGTGGTTTGAATGAAATTGTCATTTAGGGATTCTGACTTAATACTATTAATACGTAGTGCCGCGATTACTGAATCTTCAAGAGGTTCTATTTTGGCAGGAATCCGTCTCGATAGACCGTCTGCATGGGCTAGTTGTTTTGAGGGGAGAAATTGAATTGTAAAATTATAGTTCAGCAGAATAGTTCCCCATCTTAATAGTCGGTTCGCAGTGAATGTTGGAAGTTCTTTTTTTGATCCAAAAATGGATATCAACGGCTTATGGTCGGTTTGTAGAAAAAATGTCTTCCGTACAAAAACCGATGGAATTTTGAAACGTCAAATATAATTCCTAGAGCCTCTTTCTCGATATGAGAATAATTCTTTTCCGCTGGCAAGAGAGTCCGTGATGCGAAAGCAATAGGCTGTTTCGAGCCATCCGGCATTCGATGTAGCATGCACGCCCCGACGCCATATTGACTAGCGTCGCTAGCTACTATTATGTCCAACTGCGAGTTGAAATGCTTTAGGAATAGTTCTGAAGTCAGGATTCTTTTTATTTCTTGGAATGATGTCTGGCAATCTTCTGTCCTCTCCCAAGCCTTATCCTTTTTCAGCAATTCATTAACTGGTGCGCGCAATTTGTGCATATTTAGGATGAACCCCTGGTTATAATTTGCCAAACCTAAAAACTCTGCAATTGAGTTATGTTTACTGGTGCCAGCATTTCTTTAATAGTGGTCGCCCAATCTGGGTCTGGGCGTCTGCCATCTTTATCGATTATTTGGCCCAGGTATTTAATTGTTTGTAAAAAGAACTCGCATTTATCTGCTTTTATCTTAAATCCATAATCTTGTATTCGACTGAATACTTGTCTGATATGTTTTTCATGTTCCTCCCTGCTTTTGCTCGCTATGATAATGTCATCAAGATATGCGATTGCGGTGTCCAAGCCGGACAGCATAATATCCGTTACTTGCTGGAATATTGCGGGTTCCACCTTTGTACCAAACGCGGGTCTTTCCTATCTGTACAAAGCCCGATGAGTGTTAATACAGAGGAGGTTAGCGCTTTTGTCGTTTACCGGAATCTGTAGGTAAGCGTCACTTAGATCGGTCTTAGACAAAAACTTGCTGCCATTTAATTTCGTGAACACTTCTTCTGAACTAGGTAATGGATAGTGAAAATCTTCTAAGGACCCGTTGAGTCCGGTCGCGAAGTCGGCGCAAACGCGAATTTCCCCGGACCTTTTCTTTACGTAAACTGCCAGAGCAGCCCACTCACTATATTCAATTTTAGCCAGTATACCGATGCTTTCTAATCCGTCTAGTTCTTGATTTATTTTGTTCAGGGAAGCGAACGGGACATTACGTTTCTTTTTAAACACCGGTTATGTGTCAGGTTTCAACTTAAATTTTTGTACATCTCCCCAGGCCAGGAGTAATTACGTTTGTAAATTCTTTTTTAAAATAAGTTATAAGTTTCTCCGTTTCTGCTGGGCGGGTATCTATTTTCTTGCAGAATGTGGATATAGGAAGATCCCAGAGACGAAACTCCTCCATGCTGTCAGAACCAAACAGGTTCTCACTATCTTTTAGCATATACAATCTTAGTGTTTTTGTTTTCCCCCGTAATTAATTCATCTTCAAAATGAATTTTTGTACCATTAACGGCCGTCGCCGTTCTGTTAGTTTTTAACATAGTCGGCTTTCGTAATATTTTCCACGTTTTGAAATTTATTATTGAAAGATCCGATCCACTGTCTAATTGGAATTTAATAGGCTTGCAGAAAATGTTAACCATTACATATTTGCATACATTTTCATCTGCGACGTCCTTAGTTCTGGTTTGACGTACACGGCTTCTATTCTGAGTTTTCCTACAGTGCGAACTTTTATGACCGATCTTATTGCATAAATGGCATCTTTTGTTAAAAATGGGCAATCCCTTACCCAATGTATTCCACCACATCTGAAACAAGCGCTCGGTGCTTTTAGTTTTTCTGAGTTTCGGTGGTTACACTATGTGTGCCACTTCGACGGTTTTTTCTTAGTTACTTTTTTATATTCGCGATGCCTGCTTCGATATTTCTTGCATCTTTTTTTAAAATTTCTACTTTTGACAATCCTCAGTCAATTTTTGAAGTGTTAAGTTCGGTTCATTTTCTAATTTTGTAAGGACTCTGCGCCTGATTTCCGCATCTTTTCCCGAGGTTAACCCTTGCGCAAACACAAGACATTTAAAATTGTTTATATAAGGATAGAACAGTCCATTTGGTGGGTGATTCCCCAACAACATGGATGTACTATCGTATCTTAGCTAGAAAAATCGATTGATATTTTTCGAAACTATAATTTAGATTGTTAAAGATGGGATATAATATTGCTTATATATATATATATATATATATATATATATATATATATATATATATATATATATATATATATATTATGCTAACATCAACTAGAAACGAAACTCAAATTTATAGCATCTCAACATTAGTAGCTACCGTTTGTGCTATCGTCAGATGGATAAAATAGCTAACAATGAACCAAATTTAACATATAAATGTATATTTGCGCATGCGAAGAGTATTTTAAATCGATTTATTTCTATTATTTCCAATTTTGACTGCATAGCGGCTATTTCTACTGGTGAAATGCCAGATTAAGTTTGTCGCACAAGTCCGAATTCCTTATATATCAAGTTTCAAGTCTGAACACCAAAAATTGACAGAGGAGTTTGGTAGAGACCGTTCTTCAAACACAGAAATAGTCACTTATATATCTCTATATCTATATATATATATACGCACACACACACACACACATGCACGCACACACACACACACACACACACACACACACACACACACACACACACACACACACATATATAACATGTGTTTGTCGGTATATATTATCTATTAAATGTATTAGGTGTTTCTATATTATACAAACGAAAAATATTTTCAAATAAAACAAATGATACTTACGTAATTGTCATGTCGCATATATTAACATATTCAAAATTACGGAAAACGATAGGGTAGAGAAATAATTATTAATGAAATACATTTTTCAATATAGTTTATACGGGAAATAAATTTGTCCGACATTTTGAATTACGTTCGTCACGTGACGTAAGTAACAGAATCTTATTATTTCCCTTGTCAAGTTATCTCTTTTTTAGTAATACGCGTAATATAGCGATTTCGCTTCCTTTCGCAAATTTCTTTTTTTATTAATAATCATTTTATACTTTATTGTTTTCGTAATTTTTTGGATATGTTACTGTTTGAGAACTGACAATTACATAGGCAGCATTTGTTTCCACTTGAAATTAAATATTTTTTTCGTTTGTATGATTTAGAAGCGACGTGTATTATTTCATTTTTAATATAATTTCATTTTGGTCCCCCTCCCCCCGACAAAAGGTCGGTGGACCTGTAAATTCACCCTTGTCCGTTCGTCCGTTCAACTGTCCGCACTTTTCTCAATAACTAGGACTTGGAATTTTTTGAAATTTTGCACAAACATTAAACATGATATGAGTAAAAATGAAACAGAACAGATTTTCCGGGAACTCTCTGGTTGCCCCCCACCCCAGTGGTGCCTCTCGGGTTAAAATGGCTGAAATTAACACTTTTGTGCTTATGAAAAAAAAAAAAAAATTGATGCCTGGGATTTTTATAAAACTTTCTGAAAAGTTGCAGCTAACTGATTTCTATATAATTTTATTTGTCTATACTTCGCGATAACTCTTAGGTATGCCCCAGGGGCTCTTTTAGGGCTAATAAAAACACTCCATTTTTGGGGACTATTTTACCATATTTGTCCAAAACTTTCTGTGTATGTCTAGCAGTTTGCATGGTGCTCATCTCAAATTTAAATATGTTAAAGCCTTGGGCTAAATGGAGGGGAGCACATGATGGACTTAGTCATTTCTTTTTTTGTACGGTGCAGAACTCAAATTTACCTAAAACTGCACCGTTTGTTTATTTTCCCCAGGATTTGACGTTCCCTGTGGACTTTTGGGACTAAATGTGGAGTGAGGCAAATGCTGAACTTAGTCATTTTTTATGTCTCGTTCACTGTGAACTCACGGGGGGGGGAACCAGGCATGCTCCAATCTTTTTAACTAAATATGAAGAATTCCTCGTATTTCCATCACAAGGTTACTGATTCGACATACGACACGGTCTGCTTGTGCAAATAAACATGCCATTTACACGATCATGGAAACAAAGAGACACACCAGTCATTAAACATTGAAGGATAAATTCATCTTTATTCAAACTAACAAAACTATGACTCACAGAAGAGAGAAAGAGAAAGAAAAAGAGAAAGAGAAAGAAAAAGAGAAAGAGAAAGATAGACATGCAGATAGAGTAGTGCTTCATTAGTTAATCAATGATTTAACTTTTTAGTTTATTTTTCGGGTGACATGCGAACAGAGATCTTCGAGGTAACATTTCGCATTTGGCGATTATCAAAGTTTCTTACAGAACTCATACTTGCTTCCCAGGCAGACTTGAAACCCCCTTTGTTTGCTCTCAATTCTCAATATTCGCCGATGCACGGAGTAGTGATACCGCATTTGGGCTGGTGCTTCTGCTAATAGACAGGGCTCATTAAAGAGTCGCCAACCTAATAGGTCCCGCACTAGCAACCAAACTCCAACCTCTGTCCCATCGCCGAACTGTGGCATATCGATGTTTGTTTTACAAGTATTTTAATTTTGAATGTGCTCTGACGAACTCAAAACACTTATACTCCCTCGATGTAAATACACTCGACTAACCCGGCAAACAACAAAATCCCACCCCTACACAGTAAAGATTCCTAAATGCCAGAAGGCCTTTTACTTTAATAGTTTCTTCCTCAGAATTGCTAGACTTTGGAATTCCCTTCCGGGTTTCTGATTCCCCAACTGTACTGACATTCAGAAATTCAAGTATAATGTGAACAAACATCTCGCTGCTCAACTCCCTACATAGTATTCCTGTAAAAGTTGGTCCTAAATAGAAGCCCCTTACGTTAAAGTGGAACTGTGCCTTGTTTGGAGTGAAATACCAGTAGAAAAACATTTAAAGTAAACTCTAAAAATTAAGACAAGGATGAGGAATATTACCGGAATATGACACCGGGCGAAGCATGACACTCTAAAAAATAATCAAAATCTACAAACTAGTAAAATACAAATTGTAGAAAATATTTTTAAAAATAATAAATACTAGCAGGACCTGTGGAAATTCCACAGCAGCATCTTTATATGTAATATATTGCTGCTGGGCATTCTCTGGACGTTTAGCGTAAATGGAGACTCCGTAATGTTTTTGTAGCCCTTTTGTTAAAACTATATACGCCGCAATCATGTTGAAACACAGGTTCGCGCTGGATCACCGACGTTAAGCAATGTTTAACCTGGTCAGTACTAAATGAGTGACCATTTGAGACTTTCAGTCATCTCAGCATTGTTTCCAGTCGTCCTGGACTTCTCCTTATTACTGGACTCAAACAGTGCCGATTCAGGAGAGGTGTGGTTGGGATTGCACAACCCTTGCCTCACAATTACGCGCGCAGCTATCTCTACAGGGGGTATTCTTTGTTTTTTCGAAATTGAATCTCATCTCTAACTCTTTGTTAAAACTGTAAAAGTATTTATCCAAGTAATCTAATTAATGTAGTGTCAGAATATATATGGTTATTACGGTTTATTGCCAATATCATTAAAGGATTCTGTATCATATTTCTAGTGTATGGACACCTGGCGCGAACGCAAACCCCGCAATACCATTTTATTATCTTCAGATAGAACAGATATCCTAACCAATAAAGACCAATAAAGTATATTTTAGTTTCACTTACGGCCCCAAAAGCGACAATATTAAAAAAAATTTTTTTTTTTTTTACATCGCGTCTTCGGTGATCGGGAGGATAGAATGGAATAATATACTACGGACATTAAATTAGCGAATACATATACAAATAATTTAATATTCGTAGTATATTATCACCTTTTATCCTCCTTTTTAATAAATAGGATCTCCTGATCGATTAATTTATAATCTGGAACCGTGACACACGTACCTACGTATGTTAAAGGTATTACGGTGTTCATATATAGAGGGTTTTCTACACTATCCGAACGAAATTTTGGAAATCGCAATACTGAATTTAGCATGAAAACAATGGTATTTACGTACTCCTCGTATTTTTAAGATGACTATATCCAAAAATTACGAAAATCGATAAAGTAGAAAATTATTTATGAAAGAAAATAGAAAATACAATTTGAAGAAAACGATCGTATTTTCTCATAGGAAACATCAAAAAGGAGGTAATTTTCCATCTCAAATTATTCTATAAAAACAAAATGGCTGCAATTTTTCACGATTTAAGTTGTGATTTCGACTGCATAATTTGGAAGCTAATATTGTAATTTATTAGAATTGAAAAAAAATCATTAGATACAATTAGTCTGAAAACTATATTTATCGACCACAAAATTTCGTTCTGATTGTGTAGAAGCGCCTATATCTATATATCTATAAAAGCGAACGTGTGTGTGTGTGTGTGTGTGTGTCTGTGTACACTTCCCTATGCAATAACTGTCGATTTTTAATCTACAGACTCGAAATTTGATATACAGGGTACTGAGATTTGGGAAAATCGATGTGATCAGGATTTCGGCCAGAAATTTGGCTGTTAAGGGGCCAAAGTTCAACGACTTGACCTTTGAGAACTCTACCAAACTCCTCCGACAATTTAGGGTCTAAACACTTGATATTTTAAATATTGGTTCCTTGGACATGGATCTAACTTAATAACTTAATTTGAGCCCAAAACAATAAATTTTAAGTGGTCATAATAGGGGTCAAAGTTAAAAAAAATTACCGTTTTTTTTCTCAGCATACACCTCCAAACACCCGGGCAACGCCGGGCACCCATTGCTTTAGATAATAAATAATAAATAATATTTAAAAAAATCGAGAATTATGAGAGACTTAGCGTGAATTGCACTCAAACCTTGCCAAATGTCAGATGTTGTTAAGTCGGGAAGAAGATACTAATAACCGAATTCCTAAGTTTTTTTTAAAAAAAGTTTGCTAAATAATCAATAACTATGGCATCGTCCAATGAAGCTTGACTTCACAATTACCAGCCTACACATCCCTAAAGCATATCTTGCTAAAATCTTCCACTTCTAGTATTTCATATCTCCCGTTCCAAACGAATAGAGGATGGGGGATATTGTCGACCAGCGCGCGAATGTAACAACTCTGCAACCATTAAACGATAACGACCGTACGCACAATGAAATATGCATGCATACATCACGAGATTGGAGTTGCGTTTTTTGACTCCTCTTAAAGCCCCTAATGCAACGAATACAACCCCACTCCCATAAAATAAATGTATGTGTAGCCAACAACACCACCCCACACGCGGATAGGATGCGATATATATATATATATATATATATATATATATATATATATATATATATATATATATATTAGTATAATAATTTTTAAATGCCTACAAACACTAGTGCTTCATCCTTTCGGGAATCATCAGTGCAGGGAGTCACGATTACAACCAGTCAGGATATTCGAACCCGGCCACGAAGCCATCTCTGACTCCATTAGCAAGGAACAAACCACACGGCCAACATCAACCGCGAGAAATAACAGTTGAAAGTTAAACATTTATTATTAAATGTCGAGACATCCGTCCATAATGATGTAATGATTATAAAATCATGATCTGCGCATGTGAGCTTAAGTGACCGACTTTCATTTAAACTGTAAAATGCTCAACAATCAGAACCGAGTTCTTAAAGAGGCTCACACATGCACACACACACGCACGCGCGCAAACACACGCACATACACACACATATATATTTACCTGCATTAGTTTAACCCCCCCCCCAAAAAAAATTGCTCCGTCCACTCTCGTCCATCACACCCCTATGTACAAGATACTTCAATAATCCCCAATTACCCCTATAGTTAGCCCTCTAGCCACTCTTCTAATGAGATACATGAGGTTTCGAATTACCTAAGTATTAGGTTTGTGCAAAAGATCATAATTCCTTTCATATTTGGTAGGTGCAAAAACAATATCGTTTTCTCACATGTTAATTTTATATATAATTTCCGAATTAATCCATTAATATACATAGCCATATGATATAGCATTTTGAAGCCTGGTTTTCGCTCTATCGGATCGTGTTTTACCGTTTACCGTTTTTAATTTCTTCATTCATTTTTTTTGCAGGCTTTCAGCAGCATGGACAAAATTCAAATCCGCACGGTTTTCTTGTTCCAGTTTAAACTAGGCCGAAAAGCTGCCGAGACAGCTCGTGATATCAATAATGTGTTTGGCCCAGGAACCACTAACGGACGTGTGGCACAACCGTGATTCAAAAAATTTCGCAATGGGAGCCTCGAAGATGAAGACGACCGCGGCGGCCGACTGCGGTTGATAACGAACATTTGAAAGCCTTAATTGAAGCCGATCCTCACAGAACCACACGAGAAGTTTCTCTTGAACTCGAGGTCGATCACTCAACAGTCATCCGTCATTTAAAGCAAATAGTGAAGTAAAAAAAGTTGGATAAATGGGTGCCGCATGAATTGAACGAAACGATTACGGCGAAGTATTGACGACAAATTGATGAAATGCATCAGAAGCTCCAACGTATGTGCTCGAAATCGGTCAGTATAAAGGGACGAATTCTCCCTCATGACAACGCTCGCCCGCATGTTGCTCAACTGACCCTACAGAAACTGAACGAATTGGGCTATCAGACTTTGCCTCATCCGCCATATTCACCGGACCTCTCGCCCACTTTTTCAACAACTTCCTGCGCGAAAAATGCCTAAAAAACCGAGATCATGCCGAATCAACCTTCAATGACTTTATCGCTTCCAGAATTTCGGATTTTTCTGCTAATGGGATAAATAAACTTGTTTCTCGTTCGCAAAATTTCGATTAATAAAGTTTAGTATGAAAGTATCTATGATATTTTGTCAAAAAACGACATTACTTTTGCAACAACCTAATGATGAACTTTATTAATGGAAATAAGGACCATTAAAATCGACGTTGAGGATAAAAGTTCATGAATGTAAGGTGGTATTGTAGTAATCGTTAATATAAATTTGGTAGAATTTGATTATTTATGGGGACGGCTGAACAAGAACTTGTTTACATTGGAGTTGAAGACTACTACGTTGTATTCAACAAGGAAGCAGGCCAGCGGAACAGTGTTCAACAGGGAGGCAGTTCTGGAAAAGAACCTATGTTCATGGAATCTGCGTTTAGATTTAAGCCCAGATAGGGAGGGGGGAATCATTTATAGTGGTTGTAACTAGTCGAGTGTTGTTTTATGAAAGTTTGGAAAAGGGGAACCATAGATTGGAGTTCAGTCGAGAACTTGCCATGAAAATAACGATTGAGCAAAGACAAGCTCTCAGCATCTCTTCTGTGGGAAATAGGTTGCAGGAAAGAGAAAAGGACATCACCTACTAGATTTCGAAGCTGATTTGGAACTCTGTCAAGGCTGGATATGGCACGCCGAGCAGTTCCTGCCCAGATGTGGCAACAGTACTCCATTTTAGGGCGAAAGTTACGTATGGCCTAGAAACGTATATTATACACAGAAACACGCAAAGTGGTCACAAAATGTAACCAATATAGGAATATATGAAAAAATAGAAGAGTAGCAGTGATATAAAAAAAAAAAAACGCATTACAAATTTAAGTAATATTTTAAGCTGTAAAGATTTATCGCCCTTGCATTATTTGTGCCATCTATACGATATTGCACTTGTTCGTTCTTTTTATAAAGTAAAACTGTTTTAAAACAGGTTAAATTCACGAAAGTTGGCCTTAATCAAGCCAATCTGGCAACTCTGAACAAGAATATCAGAGTGATCTCCTTTGAAGTTACCTCATTTTCGAATATCATTATAATAATATATAGTCTTTGTTGTAATGGTATGAGAAGAGAACTTGTAATTTCCACGTGCAGCGGTTCTTCACTGAAGAAAGAATTTAGTAAAATATTGCATGACAAAGAGAAAATTCAAAAGAAACAGGGCACAAAAAGAAAGAAGAACATTGTCTGCCAGGAGGTACTAGACTAAAGTAATACATTAAAAATTGTATCTTCAATGCGATTTTATCATTTGTATTGAACTATGTAGCACAATATTACTTCCTGATGATTTATTAGTACTTAATAATATATCTCATTTATATAAGTTCTATATTTAAAATAAAATGAACGCTTATTTAAGAGAAATCATATTTGCTCCGCATTATCGTTTTATTTTTTTCTGTCGAAAGAAACTATTTTTTTTTTTGCTTTATCCAGAAAAATATCAGCTTTATCAAACCATATTTGTTCATTAAATATACTTTTTATTAATAGTAATTTAATATTACCGCCTGAATGATTTTTTTTAAGCAAACTGAACTGAAACACATTTTTGTATTCTGGAAAATATGCCGGAAAGAAGAAAAGAAATACTGACTAAACAGAATCAAATATTCATGTTCTATGCGATGCTATTTGGATTAAAAATCTGATATGATATATATATATATATATATATATATATATATATATATATATACACACACACACACACACACACACACATATATATATAATTTAAATGGGAATTTGAAAACTTAAGTGTCGAATATAATGATAAAATCATTTTTATTTACTGATATATTTTTTTTGTAAGTCCAATATTTCGCTAATACTCATCGGGGTAGAAAGTCCGGTTCGTGAATTTTTTTTTCTTTTTCTTCATTTTGGTGTTATGGCGAAGAGAAGAGAATTTACGTGTTGTTCCGGTGATTTCAAGTGTATAATGCTCTAGTTTCGAGCGGGATTTAAAGTAAAAGATAGTCACACACTTTTTGAAGACACTTATTTTTAAAGTAAAATTTAAATGGGGAATTTGAAAAAAAAATATATATTCAGAATTTAAAGTTTAAAACTTGAAAAAGGAAATATAAATATTAGTACTAAAACTTAACCTGATAAAATGCGCAGTATTCGAGATAGATAGATAGATAGATAGAGATAGATAGATAGATAGATAGAGAGAGAGAGAGAGAGAGAGAGAGAGAGAGAGAGAGAGAGAGAGAGAGCATTAATCTACGAAAAGAGTAAAATTTTACAAATTATGATTTACAATATTTATTGTTCAAGTAATTTAGGATGGAGCTAATTATGTTCTTATTCAATGGAGTTTAAAACATCCGGCTTTTTTTGATCAGAGAAAAACGAATAAATAAATAAATAATTAATATTTTATAAAGCTATACTTTTGCTGGTGAATGTGAAAACTTCAAAGTCTGAAAGAAAGTAGAATTCGAAAAATTTATAGGACCCTGGGATACGGTGGTTCTAAGATAACTGTGTTTCATGCTACGATGTGAAATACGATGTTTTCCCGGCTCTCTCTCTCTCTATCTGTCTTCCTGTCTGTCTGTCTGTTGGTCGCTCTCTCACTCTCTCTCTCTATATATATATTTGTGTGTCGCTCTCTCTCTCTCTCTCTCTCTCTCTCTCTCTCTCTCTCTCTCTCTCTATATATATATATATATATATATATATATATATATATATATATATATATATATATGTGAGATTAGGTGATTTGCTCTGTGCATTTCTATGTTTGTCGATGTGTATGCGTGCATAATTTTTCAACTACATGATCATTTGCGAAGAGTGTATATATGCGCGTGACACAATGGGTATTTCCATGTATATAAGAGTTAATATGTGTTTATGCGTGAAGAAGAGGTTACGTATCTCAGTGGATTTGTTTGTTTCTGTGTGTGTGTGTGTTTGTGCGTGTGTGTGACCATGTTCATGAGACAAAAATGAACAATCAATATTGTCTTTTATTTCATCAATTATACATGTTTCCGTTTTAACAAAGGATGCCATTTTTCATCGCAGAAATATGTTTTTTCTTCTTCCTTTTCTTCTTCTTTTTCTTGTTATTTTTCTTCTTCTTTTTCTTCTTCTTTTTCTTCTTCTTGTTATATTTTTTCTTCTTTTCTTCTTCTTTTTCTTCTTCGTGTTATGTTTTTTCTTCTTCTTTTTCTTCTTCTTTTTCTTCTTCTGTTATGTTTTTTCTTCTTCTTTTTCTTCTTCTTGTTATGTTTTTTCTTTTTTGTCTCTACATCATTATTCGTCTTCTTCATTTTCTTCTTTTTCATTGTTCGTCTTTTTAGCCCTCTTCGCTTTCTTCATCTTTATTTTTCGGTGATTTTGCGGAGACGGCCAGAGATACAGGCCGACCCGGTACTTTAAAGAGGGGGGGGGGACATGTCAAATATTTACATCGGTGAAAACGTGAATTAGATTTTTACACGCTTTCCGAATGACTTGTGTTATTTTCATTGCCCAAGATAAAGTTTTGCTTTTTGTTGTAAAGTTATTTTTGTATTTAATTTTTTTTTACGATAAAGTTTTGTTTTTACGATAAAGTTTTGCGTTTTGTTCTGTTACGTTTGGTTTTTTAAGGTTTTACGTTTTTTTTTTTTTAAGTTTTACGTTTGTTTTTTTAAGTTTTACTTTTTTTAAAGTTTTACTTTTTTTTAAAGTTTTACGATTTAAAATTTTTTTGTTTTTATCATAAAAACGTAAATTACCGAGACGGCGTGAAAAAGGACACGTTTTTTTCCCGCCTAATTAGATGTATCCGACAGCAGTATAGATTTTAAACATTGTTTACTTTTCACATTTTGTTTTTATTTTGTTCGTTTTTCTGTTAAATAAAAAGCTATAAATACCATTCGTTCGTTTTCACATTAAATAAATAGTTATAAATATATATAATTCGTACTTAAATATATGTAATTGTTCGTACTTAAATATATGCAATTGTTCGTTTTTTTACATGGGGATCACCACTTATCAAGGCCCGTAAGCCACTCGGGGATAAGGGTTATTTTGTGTACAATAATTGATGGGATAATATCGTAGTAATAGTTGGTATTGGAGATTTTATAAAGCATCTTACTTAAGGGGGCGATTAATCAGGAATTTGTTTATGTTGGACTTGAAGACGTCCAAGTAGTAGTCAGGTGTGAAACAGGCAAACGGAAGAGAATTCCACATGTGTGCACTTCTCAGAAAAAAGCTATGTTCATGGAACCTACGTTTTGATTTAGGCACAGATAAAGAGTGGGGGAAATTACTGACAGTGGTTTTAGCTAGACGGGTGTTTATCATGAAGAATTGGCGAGGGAGACCAGAGATTGGAGCTCGGACGAGCACTTGCCATGGAAATAACGATAAAACAAAGACAGGCTCGCAACGTCTCTTCTGTGTGAGAGAGAGAGAGAGAGAGAGAGAGGTTGCAGGAAAGAGAATAGAGCATCCCCCACTAAGCCACGGAGTCTATTTTGTACTTTGTCAAGGCAGGATAGGCTGTTTTTTGAAGCTCCAGCCCTGATGTGGCAGCAGTAATCAATCTTTGGACGTACTTAGCTTTTATAGAGATAGAGAATTGCATCAGTAGTGAGATATCTTCTGGAGCGGTAGAAGGATCCCACCATTTTCCCAGCGGCCCGGGCAACAGACTTTATATACATGTTCCATTTCAGATCAGGAGTAAAAGGTCAAACCCAGGAGCTTGTCAAAACATGAAGCCTCCCCAAGACGAGAGCCATCCATTTCAATTGATGCTAGATGAGGAACAGAGCGTTGATGGTGTAAAGATAGGAGCTTGGTTTTAGATGCATTAAAAGTAACCAGCCATCTCTTCCCCCACTGAACGACGCACTCAAGATCAGAGGAGAGGGAATCAGAGAGAGCTTTGTCATTTACGGCCTTTGATGTGTTGCCGTAGATGGTCGTGTCATCAACATAGATGTCAACGAATGAATTAAGTATGTGTTTAGGGAGATCATTGATGTAGATCAGGAAGAGAGTTGGGCCCAGGATGGACCCCTGGGGGACTCCAGCATTAATACTGTGGGCCTCTGATTTCTGCCCATCAACCACTACTCTTATGAACCTATCAGAGAGAAATGATTTAATTATTGAGAAAACATTTCCAGTTATACCGTAGCTGGAAATCTTGTGAAGTAGGCCCTTATGCCATACCTTATCGAAGGCCTTTGATATGTCAAGAGCAATTGCCCTAGAAAGGAAGCCTTTGTCGAGAGATTCACTAATCCTATGGGATATAACTGTTAGCACATCAGCTGTAGATCTAGCAGAACGGAAACCATATTACATGTCACTAAGGAGGTTATTTCTGCTGAGATGGTTGACTACTTCTCTATTTAATATGGATTCCAGTAACTTACTTTTAAAAATCGAATTCACTTTTTTCACCGGTGAAGATATTTGGCGTGTCCCCCTCTCTTAAAAGCACCGGGTCGGCCTGTAGTGCTGGCCGTCTCTGCAAAATCGCCCATTTTTCTTCCCTTTCTTGTTTACCTTCCTCTTCGTCTTCATTTTTCATCTGGTTCTGCTTCACCTCCTTCTTTGCCTTCCTTTTCTTTTTTGTATTAGTTTTAATTCATTCATTAATAGCGCATTGTGATATTGTTTGTTGTTTTACTATTATAATAAATGTCACGTAATATAGAAAACGTGTTTGATAACGATTTACATTAAAAAAAATCTTTAAGAATATAAAGGTAAATCAAATTTGGTATCTGTTTTCTTCTAACAACGATTTACCACTGAGAACTTTCACAAATGAATAAAACGTTCGTCAATTGTAAAAAACAAAAACAAAAAAATACATTTTCAAGGCTGGCAAAGCTGGTAAGCTCCCTTTACTGAGAATATCCTACATATCTCTAAAGGCAACATTCATTCATGCATGGAACCAAATTCCTGGGCGAAAACCGATAAAAGATTTTCCCAAATCTCAATACTCCTTATGTTAAATCTCGAGTCTGTAAACTGCAAATTGACAGAGTAGTTTTGTAGGGAAATGTACACACACACACACACACACACACACACACACGATTTCACTTTTATAGACATATAGATTACTATAACATTTTTAACTACCCACAGACACTAGTGTTTCATCCTTTCGGGAATCATCAGTGCAGGGTGACACGATTACTGCTGGTCGGGAAATTCGAACTCGGCCACCAAGACCAAAGAACAATCGCTTTTCTCGGTTGAAATTTAAACATTTATTTTTAAATGTCGTGACATCTGTCCAGAGTGATCTAATGATTATAACATCGTGATCTGCGCCTGCGAGCTTAAGTGACCGACTTTCATTCCAACTATAAAGGGTCCAACAATAAGAACCGAGTTCTTAAAGGGTCCGACAATATTATTACTATAATAATTTTTAAATACCCACAGACACTAGTATTTCATCCTTTCTGGAATCATTAGTGCAGGGTGACTCGATTACTGCCGGTCGGTACTGCCGATCGAGAGATTCGAACACGGCCACGAAGTTATCTCTGACTCCATTAACAAGGAACAAATCACAGGACCAACCTCACTCGCGAGAATATGTGTGTGTGTGTGTGTTTGTGTGTGTAAGGACACTTCTCAACCTATATACTCAACGAATTTTATCTACAGACTAAAATTTTGTATATAGGGAATTCAGAAAAAAGGGCAGCTAAAGGATACAAATTAAAAAATTGGTACGTGTGTGTGTGGGGGGGGGTGACCGCACTTCAATCTGTTTATATCTGTTTCACGAATGCGCATGCACGGCCGTGAAACATGACATCTTTTTTATATTCAGAATAAGTAAGTCGTGTATTTTTTTACTTACAAAAAATGAACTGTTTAAAAAAAAACATGTCTCGGTTTCTGTATGAATTAAAATATAATGTTTATGCGTATTTTAAGAGCGAGCAACGTCGGCCGGCGTGCTAGTCTATCTATATATCTATAAAAGTGAGAATGTGTGTGTGTATGAGGACACGTCTCAACCTATATACTATATAGCATATGGTTTATTCAGATATGTAGAAAACTTTTTAATCAGTTCTCACCCGGGCTCTGCTAAGGGGTCAAAATTGGTAAAATGTGTACTTGAGGAACATCGGATCGTTATCTGTTTGTCCACTGCTTCACAAAGTTTAAATACAGTTTTAAGGGCCATGGCAAGCCGGTTTAATGGTTATCGTATTTAACTCACTGTCCTTAGGTTTGGGGTTCCATCTAAGCTCGACTAGTTTTTACTTATAAGAAGAGATCTGTGTAGAAAAAAAGCCAAACAAAACAAAACAAAAAAACATAATACACGCGTACACATGCCTCAGTTCCTGTCCATTTTTTTACTTCATTTTTTTACTTCACATATATATATATATATATATATATATATATATATATATATATATATATATATATATATATAAAGCTGAACGTCTGTGTGTGTGTCTGGTCACGAATAGGCTTCTATATGGTTTACTATTATAGAAAACTGATCACATATAGTGATAGAAGATTATCGAGACACAGGAATGGGTATGTTTGATCTGGCATAATGATGATTCATTAAAATTTTGGGGTCTGCGTTCGTGCCTGGCCCACGAAGTATGGAAATAAAAAATTTAGAAATTAAAAAAAACATTTACAAGTGTTTTTGATATAGATGTACATAATAATACTTTGATAAGTATGTTTTAATTTAAATAGCGATGGTATGATAAAATTGTGGGGTCTGCGTTCAGGCTGTGTCTCCATGGAATGGAAATAGACACAAACTTTAATAAAGACTTTTCATATCTATCTGCGTAAGTATACTTTGATAATTATGTTTCAGTTTGAAGAAATATGGTATAATAAAATTATTGGGTGTTCGTTCGCGCCTGACCTCCATAGAATGAAAATATGTCACAAAGTTTAACAAGTTTTTTTTTTAATATAGATCCACAGAATATTGTGATAAGTGTTTCAGTGTGAACAGGTATGGTATAATAAATGATGGCGTTTATCTATTTTATTTTTACTTTCATCATATTTTGCTTTGGTTTTGGTACCCCAAATTCGAAGCTATCTCTTTACAACCCTTCCTTTTCATGACCTATCATACTTTCATAAATCAGAGTCCATTTTCTGTAGACTGTTTTTGAACCCAGTCAACGACGGGTACTTTTGCTAGTATATATATATATATATATATATATATATATATATATATATATATATGTGTGTGTGTGTGTGTGTGTGTGTGTGTGTGTGTGTGTGTGTGTGTGTGTGTGTGCTAGAATTTCCATTTTCCAAACAGTTGCTAAATGGCAACTTTTAGTCTTCTCGTTGCATTATCAATAAAAGAATTGCACCTTTCCCCAACCAAGAATCACCACAGAATAGGGGATTTCTTGTTTCACTCATTCTTAAGGAATGTGTATAGATGTTAAGGGTGTGATGGGGTGGGTGATTCCAAATAAAATAAGCAGAAAGATGCAGCACACACACACACACACACACACACACACACACACACACACACACACACACACACACACACACACACACACGCACACGCGCGCGCACACGCACAAAAACGATCCTCCATCTGCCGCCATTGTCGATGCCGGAGCGATATCTGCCTGTACAATCAGTCGTCGACAAGGATTCCCTGAGTCACGGGCTTGCACGCTATAGCCCCCCCCCTTACTCCATTCCTAGTGCTCAAACATGCACCTCGTCGCCTTTTATTCCAGGTCTTTTTTATGCGACTCATCCCCTCCTCTCTTTTCAACTCAGCCCCGATGCTAGCGATCCAACCATTGCTGTTGCTATTGTTGCTGTTAATATCAGCAAACCTCGCTTGTCGAACATTCGGAGTCGTCACCCCGCGTCGAGCTCCTTTTTGAAATTCAATAACACCGACTTGTTTCTGTAAACCTTTGATTTAGGCTCGTCTTACAACCGCCATTGTATGCGTGTGTGTCAAGGTCAGAGCCGGTGTACACAGATTTTTTGTCAATTCCAAAATGAGACCTTATATTTGCTCCCTCCTCTCTCTTCCTCTCTCTGAACACACACACACACACACACACACACACACACACACACACACACACACACACACACACACACACACACACACACACACACACACACATATATACTCTTTTGTTAGTACTAAATTTATCTATTGCAATTATGAGGGAAAAACATGTTTGATATTCATGATTTACAAACATGAGAGACCAGTTGATCGGTTTCGCCCTAACTCTTCTGGAGCTGGATCAGGGGCTATATTTATTTTTACAAGCGAGCCTAAGAGGAAAAATATATGTTTAAAATGTGTTTAAAATACAGTGTGCTAACGGAGAAAAAAAATCGGAGAAGCGCTATGTATCTAAAATAAACCTACGTATGATTAATAAACAATGATAGAATATCCAAGAGGCTAATCACGATCAAACCTAAAAGACATTTCTTCTGTTTACAAAACGGAGGCCTATTCAAACGAACGTAGATGATCTCCAAGATCTTCAGGTGAAAATTGGAATGAGCACGACTCAAAATGCTAAATGAGTTCGTAGCACAATACGGTTATATATAAATATTTCATTAAATAAAATAGACATTTTTGTCTATTAATTTTGTTTTTGATTCTTTGCAACTTAAAAATTTCACTTCTGGCGGAAACTGGCTGTTGTAATCTCCATATCTGTTGTAAGTCCGAGTACTTTCCAATCTTTCTGGATTCATTGTCAGATACAGATTAATCTTACTGGTTTTGAACAATTTATATATATATATATATATATATATATATATATATATATATATATATTTTTAAATAAAGTGTATATTTATTTTATTGATTAATTATTTAAATAACTTTACAAATTGCTATTGACGAAGTTTATTTTATTGATAGTAGTTATTCGGAATGTGGAATTCGTCAAAGAAATGTTGGAAAACAAATAAAAAGCTCGAGAGAGGATTAAGAGGGCTTGCATACAGATTATTTATCTAAAAACTTTACGCTAAATATTCCAGATAGGTAACATGGTTTCAGTGACATGAGTAGACCTTTACTGTTTAGAAATGGACATTAAATAAACATAATTAGAAAAGAACGATAAGAATATTCCATATTTTTTAACTATCTTTATTTTCCAAGTCGCCGAGGATTTGAATGAGTCTAAAGAGCCTTTATTAAACAATAAAAATCAACCCGTTAAATGAAATCATGGTTCATCTCTGAAATTTATAATGTATAAGTTTTAAATAAATAATTTATATATATTATTTTACTAGCATTACCCGCTAACCGGCGTTGCCCGGTGAAAACATGCCCCCCTCGATATATTATAGTACCGTTGTTGTTACCGCTGCTGCTCCTTAACCACAACCTCCTAATGTTACAAACGGCTTTCGGAATAGACACCCAGAATTCCCCATGAAAATAATTTTTTTAAATGTAGGCTGTGTGTAGGTCTACCAGGCCACATTTACCAAAAATAAATAATAAAAAAATTAGAAATTAAATGAAATATTTCGTTATTTTATGTTTCTAATGTAATCCCCATCCACAATTTAATTTGTCATATTTTGGGGTTAGTTTTGTTTATGAAATTGTTAGGTGAAAGTACAGAATGGTTTCATAAAAATTTAATTCCGGATCAATTTCTGCCAAAAAAGAATGAATTAAATTTATCGTTATGTTTGAAATGTAACCCCCTTGTCATATTTTGCTGCCTTCCCTCCCCACTCAATCACCAAACTTTACAAAACTGGAAGGGCTGACATGTCTCGTTTAACTCTATGTGGCCAAAAAGTGGGTGCACATTTTACGATAAAGTTATATAGAAATGTGATCCCCCATCCTGATAAGTTAAATGTTAATTTATTATCAAAATTTGTTCTTATATATTTATTTAATTTATAAAGGCGTTGGCAAAAAAGTAGATCTTAATATTTTTATGGGTTAAACAGCGCTGCGTCACAGCGTAAAAATTTACCGGTGTTTTAATGCCCCTCTCTCTCTCTCTCTCTCTCTCTCTGTTTCTCTCTCTCTACTGATACGCTGATTTAATCTCTCTATATATGTGTTTCTCTCTCTCTCTCTGCCTATACACTGATTTAAGCTCTCTCTCTGTCTCTCTTTGTCCCTCTCTGTCTCTGTCTCTCTCTGTCTCTCTGTCTCTGTCTCTGTTTCTCTCTCTCTCTCTCTCTCTCTCTCTCTATATATATATATATATATATATATATATATATATATATATATATATCTGTCTCTCTCTCTATCTTCCGATACGATGATTTAATCTCTTTCTATATCTCTCTGTCTCACTCTCTTACTCTGTTTCTTTCGCTTCGGTCGGTTTTCCATCTCTACCCCTCTCACTTTCTCTATCTCCCTCTAATGACATTTAGAGAGAGCGAAAGAGAGAAAGAGAAGGAGAGAGAGAAAGAAAGAGGTGGAGAGGGAGCAGGAATGAGAGGCAAATAACTGCGTTGAGGCGCAGTAATCGCTTTACTTAATGTAATAATCTGGCTTCCTCTATCGGTAGTCGCCATATTGGATAACGGCTTGATTGAGTGTTCGTTTTAGTGTTTAGAATAGTATTCTTGAATTAGAGATCGGTATGATCTAAGCCAATCAGGATAGGGTTGTTGTAAGGGAGAAGTTATTATTTTTCGAATAGACGGACGGGGATTAAATTGTGAGGCTATAAGTTTATGAATCTGTTAAGAACGGTGTCACAACATTATCCATAACTTGTGTAAAATGTACACGGTGTGGAATGGGGGCGTAAGAGGACTTGTGGAAGAGGGGGTCAAAATCTATAAATATATACAAGAAGATTATATATATATGTATATATATATATATATATATATATATATATATATATCATATTTATATATATTATTTTTACTTTACTTTTCTCCTGTCACGATTTCGTTATATATTTATGCATTATTTTTACATGCTCAAAATAAGAAAAAAATATTTTTGTGTTTTTGAGGTTGGACGCATACCTAAGTTTTATTAGCCTCATATATTATTAATTGATTTTTTTTCCAGTTTACCATTGATGTGGAAGGTAGATTTCTTAATGATGCCTTTAAATAAACTCGACGTTGTCTCTGCAACGACCGTACACTATCCCTGATTGGTTTTGTTTGGATTTTTTGAACATGTAAATGAACTTATATTAATTTATAATTTTCGTTTACCTTCCATTTAATTTGGCTCTAGAGGATTTAATTCCAGGCTGTTGAGCTGATTATATATCAGATTACTAGTTTTAATTCATATGCTCCAACTTATATTACATAGGTTAGCCATATACTTAAATACACATTGTTATTCTCATGTTCTCTTTTCAGACAATATATATATATATATATATGTGTGTGTGTGTGTGTATGTAATTTATAAAAATATAAAAGGCAATTAAGCTACACAATATTCCACGTTTCATTCTCGTGAGAATTCGTCAGGCTTATGCACAGAGTTGTGGTTACCTCGCATTTTTATATACGCACATGCTATTGAATTTTTAGTTAGCCAATCAGCTTCCTAGTTTCCACCGCGCTCATCCTAATCAGCCAATGGGCGGGCACTTTCAGAACAAAGGTACAGTTGATCAGAGGTTCATCCCTTCCTTTGTGTGTGTTTTTCATGGAGAGAGTAACTATCTAAGTAAACAGACCTATTTTCAACCTAGGTATATATATATATATATATATATATATATATATATATATATATATATATATAAATCTCACCTATCTGTTTAAATGTATGTATGTTTGCATATCTGCCTAAAACATTTGACGGGGGCGACGCATTTTCACGAATCGATATCATGTTAAAGCTCGATACTCCAGACGGAGAAATGCTTAGAAATATTAATTCCTTCAACCTCAACATTTTTCTACAAGGAGGGGTCGCTTTTTTCGCCGATATTTTCGAAAGGCATCCCCTTTTTTTCGATTGACAAGACTTTATTAAAACCGTCGCCACTTCCGGTTTGGCGACAGACGTCATTTTTTTTCGCATCTTTTCCTCCTTCGCGGTACGGGTTCGAGCCTGTTTGCCTACTACCACTTTTTTTTTTTTTTTTTGCTCAACACACATCACCAAACACCCGAGCCATGCCGGACACCAAAGCTAGTATATATATATATATATATATATATATATATATATATATATATATATATATATATATATCAGTTGAATTTTTTCTCGCTTTGATATTGACATTTTCTATTAAAAACTTATTAAAACGAAATTCTTAATATGCTTAGTTATGGACATGCGAACGACTACATCAAGGTTAGCTAATTTGCATATCCATTTCAAAAACGAGCTTTTATTTATTAAATATTCATTGTTATGTTTTTTTATTAATTCTATTTAAGTAGAGTTTCTACATTCTACATAGTAGTGTATAATTTAAGATAAAAACAGTGTAACACTCGGATATATATATATATATATATATATATATATATATATATATATTATTTTCACAGATAATTTTGAATGCTCGATTATAAATTTGGTAAGTTTGAAGCTTACAAGTTAAGACATCTTATTCTGACTTAAACTTTATCGGTATATGAACAATTACCGAATTTTGATTTATTCTGGGTAAAAAAAAATTATAATATATATATACATATATATTTAGAGTTATAATTGGTAAAAATGGGATAAAAAGTGCTCAATACGTTAGTAGAGCTGAATATATATATTTGTGTGTGTGTGTGTGTGTGTGTATGTGCAATTGATAGAGACGTTGAATCGCTATGGTTCAAGGTGAACATTGTGTCAAAATAGTGGTTTCAATCCTACACGAAGCAGGCCAGAGGATTAGTAGGCCAAAACCTCGTGAGACAACGACAACTATGGCAGGCAGAAATTACTTCGGATACAGTTACAAGACTCAGCATTCCTATCCCGTTGCGGTTAATCACCTAAAGAAGGCCAGAGAATGAGTTGGCCGAAACGTGGTGAAACAGCAACTATAAAGATGAACATAGCAGTCCTCAAATAAATAAATAAATGCAGAGATTACTCACCACAAAAGATGAAAAATAAAATTTTACACATTAGAATACTTGGAGATACGAACATATCATTGTTGAAATCGCTGACAACGTCCTTCATAAGATGGTTTCTTTCATTTTTTACCCTTTAAAGAAAACTTATTAATGTCACATTTTTGGGTTTTTTTTACAAAGGGAGTTGCCAAATATCAAGATCCGGAAGCCAATCGAGGATAAAGGTTAATGTGTGTATTGTAGTCATTGTGACAGTTGCGCAATAATGGTTTGTAGAAGTAATTTGGTATAATTAGATCATTTACGAGGACGGCTGAACAATAACTTTGGCTTGAAGATAATGATATTGTAGACAACTGGAAAGCAGACGGAAAGTTCTAGGAAAGACACTTTGTTCATGGAATCTATGTTTAGATTTATGCACCAATAGAGAGTAGGGAATAATTTTGATATTTCCATGGAATATAGACAATGTATATATATATATTTTAATTGCAGTTTCATGGAATTTGTAAAACGAAAAATGCAGATATACCTACTGGTGTTACCTAAGAGTTTTCCTTTTGTTTATATTCCATTTCACGGATTATCTAATATAACGCTTTTCAATAACTCGAACTCAATTCTACAAGTGCTTGACTCAGCCTCGTCTTTGAAGCACTAATTGCATGTGTCAGCGCCAGACGCGGTGTGCCAGAATGTTTAGCATCCTAAATAAGCGTGCCTTTATATATGTATATGCATTCTAACTTAACATTAATTACTTTAGACTTGAATTGTACACACACATATTTATACACACACATATATACACACATACACACACATATATACACATATACATACACCTACACATATATATGCACACATACATATATACATGCACACACATACATATATACATGCACACACGCACGCACGCACGCGCACGCACGCGCACACACACGCACACACACACACACACACACATATATATATATATATATATATATATATATATATATATATATATATATATAGAGAGAGAGAGAGAGAGAGAGAGAGAGAGATGTTATTCATTTGGTTTCGTTTGCGATACTTTTGCAGAATTCAATTATTTATACGAAAGTGCATTTTTACCTAAATGCGAGTTGGAAATAATTTTCCATTATTCCAATTTCGAAGACGTTGACTGTATATATACCACTACTCATTTGGGGGTACCAAATTGGTACAAATACTATCAGACTGCCCAGCGTTGCCTGTAAAAGATGCTTTTTTTTAATGCATATTTCATATTTATTATTATAAGAGAATTGAAAATTAGTTATGAGAAAATATTTGTTGATATTGGATTTAAAGGCAATCATGTTGTAGCCTGCGGGAAGCAGTACTTTTGGTAATTTGCACCGCACAAGAACTAAGCGTACTTTAACATTTACAGGAAATGTGAATTGGAACAAATACATTGAGAACATTGCCAATGCTGCTGCAAAGATGGACTTTTACTACCGCTCTAGTATCTCTGCAAAGTCATATGCGAGGAGTATTGTTGCTATATCTAATGCGTCCGCCATTAGTTTTTCCCTTTTAGACATGAAAAGAGTATCAAATCTAACAGATCCCGCTCTGTCAACAAGTTTAACCCCTCGTCCATCGCCACAGTATTGCATCTCTGTGTTTGTTTGACAAGTACTATAATGGAAATTGTAGTACTAACCTAACCTAACAAGCGGCAAAATCACACCCCTTCACTCTAGAGATCCTGAGATACCGAAAAAGATTTTTTAATCTAATAGTTTTTCCCTCAACTTTGGAATTCCCTCTCTTTTTCCTGCTTCTCTGACTATACTAACTTGTTGAAAGTTAAATGTAATACATCTCGCTGCTCAACTCCCTATATAATGTCCCAGAAGGCATTGTCTCAAATAGTAACTCCTTATGTCCAAAATCCAAGTTGCAATATGCCTTATTTAGAGTAAAAAAATGTTTAAAATATTTTTTACAATGCACTCTTCCTGCAAATTCCATTTGATGTTAGACACGTGGAGGAAAAAAGGGAAGTTATTTATAGTTGTTGTATAAAAGATGAGTTCTTGTATATAAAACCCGTTTGACGATGGAAATACTAAGCAGGACAGATGAACAGAGCCTATTAAAAAGATGTTTCGACGCATACAAATGAAGAGATTTTTAATTGTTTTCTCAGTTGCTGAAGAATTTGTTTTGTACATGTGTGTTTGTGTGATTAGGCACCATTGCTGATGACGAAAATGAAAGAGAAGAAAGGAAAACAAAATATCGAGACGCATTTCTTAATGCACACACATGACTTGTTGATAAAAGCCTTGAAAAGATCTGCACGTGTTGAACGGTCTTCATAACAAAAAAAAAAAAAAAGAAAGCAACAATCTGTTTACTTTTTGCTAAAGCCAGGCGTCTTATCTGCTACTTTCACTTTCACTTTCACTTTGAATGTCATCTTAGCTCCTCATGTTTTTATCAGTGATTTGACACGTGCTCATCGCTTACCAGATCGGGTGGGAGACGCTGTTCTTTGGCGCAGCTGTGTGACTAATTCCCGGACAATGTGTAAGCATCGGTATGCGCACGTGTGTGGAGGGTCGATGGTGATAACATCTGGCCACTTCTAGCTCTTACTCAGAGATCAGAGGATTGAAAGGGGGGACAGGGAATCAATATTGGGGATTTCCTAGGAAATATATGTGAAAAAATGTAGGGAGAGGAAATAAGTTCGTAGTGCTGGTAAATTCTAAGGGGAGGATGTTTTTTTGCGGGGGAGGGGGTACGCGGTGAGTATCTTTCTAGAGAATGGCAGAATAAAGAGAAAAACATTGAGCTTTAATAAATGCAGAGTGATTATTAATACGTATAAAAAAAAGAAGGAAAGAAAAACACACAAAAAAAGAATAATGAGAGAATTTAATAAAGAATAAGCGAATAATTCTAGGAAAGAAAGAGCGAACTAAAATAAGAATGAAAAAGAAAGAAAGAAAATATGACGGAATGTAAAAAAAAAAAGAAAGCGAAAATAAGAAAGAAAAGTAAGAAAGAAAAACCTGGAAAACACATAATAAAAGGAAGAAAGAAAGAAGAAAGGAAGAAAAAGAGAGAAAGTATAAGCGAATGAAGAAGAAAGAATGCAGATAATTTAAGAAAAATTTAAAAAAAAAAACGATTAAAGAAAGTGAGAAAAAAGAAAAGAGTGGTAAATGAAAATAAAAATCAGAAAACAACGAAATGAAAAGAAAGTACAAAGGAAATAGAGTAAGAGAAAGAAAAAAGGAAGAAAGAGAAAATGTGATAAAGAATAAGGAAAATATGAAAGAAAGAAAATGGAGAAAGAGGGAAGGATAGAAAAAGTAAAATGTAGAAAAGAGAAAGTGAACAAAGAAAAGAAAAAAGAAAAAAACAAAAAAGTAATACAATAAAAGAAAGAAGAAAAGAAATAAGAAGTGTGAATTCAAGTTTGAAAGATAAAAAGTGAAGCAAGAAAGAAAGAAGAAAAGAAAGAAAGATAAGAAAAAAAAGAAAGAAAAGAATAAAGGAATGGAGATATAAACAACTTGAAGCATAAAAACTTTTTCCAAAGTAACTGAACCCGAAAATGGTTGATATGCCGTAAAACAAAAACAAGTAAACTAAACACGATGCATAAAAAACCCCGATTTTCTTGGCCTTTTAGCTCAAAACAAAGTGTAGTATATGTGAGGCCTCAAGTTTTGACAAGCTTCTGGGCTTCACCATTACTCCTGATCTTAAATAGAACACGTACATCAAATCTGTTGCCAAGGCCGCTGGAAAAATAGTGGGATCTTTCTATCGATCCGGTAGATATCTCACTGCTGATACGATTCTCTATCTATATAAGAGCCAGGTACGTCCAAGGATGGAATACTGTTTCCACATCTGGGCAGGAGCTGCTAGAAAGGACTTGTGCTGCCTTGATAGAGTATAAAATAGACTTCGTAGCCTCGTAGGAGATGTCCTTTTCTCTTCCCTGCAACCTCTATCTCACAGAAGAGATGTTGCGAGTTTGTCTCTGATGTATCGTTATTTTCACGGAAATTGTTCGACTGAGGTTCAATCTATGGTCCCCCCTCGCCAAACTTTCACAAGAAATACTCGTCTAGCTGTAAACAATATCAATAATTTTCCCCCCTCTTTATCTGTGCCTAAACCTAAACATAGATTCCATGAACAAAGCTTCTTTCTTAGAACTGCACGCCTGTGGAATTGTCTTCCGTTTTTCCTGCTTTCCGGCTGATTACAATATGGTTGTCTTCAAGTCTAACGTAAATAAGTTCTTGATGAGCCGTTCCATATAAGTTATCAAATTTACCAAATTTTCATTACTAATGATTACTATATTGTTCAATTTCTACTGTACACTATTTAACCCTTATCCTTAAGTGGCCTCTTGGCCTTGATAATGTGGTGATGCCTATGTAAAAAAAAACAAACAAAACAAAACATTCTTTTGGTTTTTAATAAACAAATAACTAGGTGGATTAGATTGGTATTGAGACACGTAATTAGGTGACGTAAGAGAACACGTGATGTAGTTAGTTTTGGAGAGATTCAGTGAGTTGAGGATTGTCCACCAGAGCAGACAGACGTCTGGACAAGGGTAGACAGACAGCTAGGAGCGGGCTGTATGAACAGAAAATGTAGAAACTGCAGATCATGTGAAAACCAATTGAGACAAATAAATTTATATGATAAAAATAGTTGTTTTATGGTTTTCACAAAGAAGAACAGATGTCTCAATTGGCTTCATGGTTCGTCACGGAGCAGCGGGAAGATACAGATCTCTTCAAGAAAAAAGGTATGAAGCATATATTATTATTCTTACATATGAACTGTAAAAATATCCTATGTAATAAGTCTCATACAACATGATTCAAGTTACACGTCAATATCATGTCCCCTGGCTAACAACATACATACGATTTATCCGTTTATTATCTGTCTGTTAAAAGAACAATATCTTACATCCACTAGACAACACATGACACGTTTTAATATATCATCTCCTCCAATATAAACAAATATACAACATATGTTCTGATGCCATACTTATTCTATTCTTTTCTAGGACAATAATGGAGAAATCCTTCTACACTATAGCAATTTTTATTTCTGTTCCAATCCAGACTACCCCTATATTGAGAACTGGACTTCCCCCATATTAAAAACCAACCTGGTGTCTTTTTGCTAGTAGCGAGGCAAATAAAGAAGAACACCCACAAATAAGTATTTGAAGAAATAAAGAATTTGAAGCATAAATCATTTTTCCAAAATTACTGGATTCAGCATTAAAACATCCGAAAAGGGTTGATATACCGTACAACAACAACAACAACAACAACAACAACAACAACAACAACAACAACCGCCGCCACCACCACCACCACCAAACTAAACAACATGAAGAAATATTTAAAGATATAAACAACGTGAAAATGAAACTTTTCTCCAAACATTAATTGGTTCAGCATTAGATAACTCGAAAAAGGGTTGATATACCGTAAAACAAATCAACCAACTCAAACAGTGTGAATAAATATTTGACGATATAACGAACTGTGAGCATAAAATTAATTTTTATTCTTGATTCGGCATTAAATAATCCGAAAATATATGCCGTAAAACAACATAACGAACCTAAACACATTTTCTAAATTATGCGATATTGTATTCTGAGATGTTTGCACATAAAAAGTTCGCGATTCGAATGAAGTGCGCATGTGTAACTTAACGTAATAAAATTTGAAGTGTAGGTATTAAAGACCAATTAAGAAAGATTCTCAAATTCTTTCTTTAATTCATTTTAAAGAACCATGAAGTCACGTCGACAACGAATAAGCTGAATTGCTTGCAAAACAACCTCCTCTTACTTGTTTTTACTACGGGCGGAAACCATACTAGAAGATCGAATCATCACCCATCTCATGCCCTAAATATCATAAAAAAAACTCCAAAACATTTGAATCGGATCTATTCTTTTACATAGGAGTCACCACTTATCAAGGCCCGGAGGCCACTCGAGAATAAGGGTTAATGAGTGTATAATAGTCAATGGGACAATATCGTAGTAATCGTTATTACTGGAAATTTGGTAAATTGGATTACTTAAGTGGACGGCTCATCATGAATTTGTTTACGTTGGACTTGAAGACGACCGAATTGCAGTCAGCTGGAAAGCAGGCAAACAGAAGAGAGTTCCACAGGCGTGCAGTTCTAAGAAAGAAGATTTGTTCATGGAATCTACGTTTAGGTTTAGGCATAGATAACGACTGGGGAAAATTATTTATATTGGTTTTAGCTAGACGAATGTTTTTTCATGAAAGTTTGGCGAGGGGGGACAAGAGATTGGAGCTCAGACGAGCACTTGCCATGAAAATAGCTATAAAGAGGAGAGAGATCTTATTCTAGGTATAATAATAATAAACAAAAGAAACGATGATTTCATAACAAGTAGCTTACAGAATTTTTCTTCTCTAGTAGCTGGGAAGTCACGTCTGTAGTATTAGTTTTAAAAAAAATGTGGTTAAAGAAATGACTCGCAAAATTATCGCCCTAAAAGTTTCCTCCAGGCTCTCTTTAAAATCTTTGAATCATTAATTAATGTAGCGATAGTTCAGCATCTCTGACCAACAGTATTGATTTAGAAAATCCTGTTCTCATGTGGATATCCTAACAGTCATCTTTGAGCGTATACACTGCACACTGGTTAAGTGGGATGAAACTAAGGCAGTAGCGTTAGATATCTTATCTATGGTATCGATGGTATAACTAGATAAACTAGCGAGACCTGTGGAAATTCCACAAGGGAGTCTTTCATATGTAATATATTGATGTTGGCATTCTGTAGATGTTCAGCGTAACTGGAGACGCTCTGATATTATTGTAATCTAACCGCACTGATGAGCTGTGATACAGCGAAACAGTACTGTATGTGGATGACTATATATATATATATATATATATATATATATATATAAATAATATAAAGCTGAATGTGTGTGTGTCTGGTCACGAATAGCCTCCTATATGGTTGACAATTTAAAAAAAATTACTTATAATGATAGAAGATGTATCGAGAGACAGGAATGGGTATGTTTGATCTGGCAGAACGGTGGTTCATTAAAATTTTGGGGTCTGCGTTCGCGCCTGGCCCACAAAGTATGGAAATAAAAAATTTAGAAATTAAAAAAACATTTACAAGTGTTTTTGATATAGATGTACATAATAATACTTTGATAAGTATGTTTTAACTTAAATAGCGATGGTATGATAAAATTGTGGGGTCTGCGTTCAGGCTGTGTCTCCATAGAATGGAAATAGGCACAAACTTTAATAAAGACTTTTCATATCTATCTGCGTAAGTATACTTTGATAATTATGTTTCAGTTTGAAGAAATATGGTATAATAAAATTATTGGGTGTTCGTTCGCGCCTGACCTCCATAGAATGGAAATATGTCACAAAGTTTAACAAGTTTTTTTTTAATATAGATCCACAGAATATTGTGATAAGTGTTTCAGTGTGAACAGGTATGGTATAATAAATGATGGGGTTTATCTATTTTATTTTTACTTTCATCATATTTTGCTTTGGTTTTACACCTCCAAATTCGAAGCTATCTTTTTACAACTCTTCCTTTTCATAACCTATGATACTTTCATAAATCAGTCCATTTTCTGTAGACTGTTTCTGAACCCAGTCAACGACGGGTACTTTTGCCAGTATATATATATATATATATATATATATATATATATATATATATATGTTGCCTACATAAATCCCGAAGTTAAGCAACGATGAGACTAGCCAGTACCAGATGGGTGACCATTTTGGGAATACTAGGCAGCATATGTGTTGGAAACACCTCCTGCATCTAGTATCACGCTTAGTTCACTTGCTCCTTTCTTGCCATCAGGACCAAGTGTAGATGCAAGTCTTCCACACTTTAAACTAAGTCAAGCGCAAGTCACAGCAAAAGGAAAAAGGAGAGATTAAAAACTGTAAATACGAACAACTGTTTGTATGCATTATGGTCTACCATAGGTGAGGTAATATCATGTTATGACAAATTGTAGAAAGAAATTATCATTTTTTTAGCAAAATGCACAATTATTTATCGATTTTTCTTTTAGTATCGATTCTTCCAAGTTTATCTATTTAATGGTATATTAGCAATATTGGGTTCACTGAAAAAAATTATTAATTTATTTTTAAAGATTTAAAAGTAGTGTTTTTCGTAATAATAATTTCTTTTGTTTGCTAATCTGAAAAAAAAATCATTATTATTAACATATTCAACGAATTTTACACTTCAAAACCTAAAAGATGAAAAATGAAACACATTAAAAGTTCGGATTTTCAATCTTAAAATCTGATACGTGCGCAGTTTTTTTTGTTTTTATCTACAATCCTCACTCTGCTAAATAAATAGTATCTCTTTATCAAATAATTTATGATCTGGAAATCATGACACACGTACGTACATTAAGAATACTACGGTATTAATATATAGATTTTTATCTGGGTGATTCTGTTGAATTTGAGGGGAGAACAACTTCGAGCAAAAATCAAAATGTAAAACGGATTGAAAGTTTGAAAAAAAAACTTTGATTTTTATAAAAATTTGAAAAAGAAAATAGTAAAAAAAAACCCTGATTTATTCGTTCGCAAAGAAATCGTCTTTTGGCCTTTTTCTATATTTCTAGTTCCACCTTCCTAGTAAAACAAACAAATAAAAACTATTTATTTGTTTACAAATTGTTTTTTTTTATTATTTCCTTTTTGTATGTTTCTGTTCGTTATCGACTTCTTCGTTTTAGTTTTTTGTTTCTGATGTCTTTTCTTTTTTATTTTTTATTTTTTCTATTTTTTTATCCCTGTTAGGTATAATTATTTTTTTTCCATTCTGATATTCTTCATATTATTCTTTCACTGATACTTATTGTCCTCTCTCCCCTTCGCTTACCCATTACCTTTCTCCAGTTTTACCTCCTCCAATTCTTTGATCACATTTTTATTCGATTTAACTTTCCGTTCATTTTGTCTATTATTTATTCTTGCATTTTTCTTTTCTTCCATTTCATCTTCGATTCGCTTTTTATTTTACCTCCTCTTTACTTTGTGTACATTTAATTTTTTAAACCACCATTCCTTCCTTCTCTCCTATCTTATACCTTCCCTTCTTCTTCTTCTTCTTCTTCTTCTTCTTCTTCTTCTTCTTCTTCTTCTTTTGAACACCTCTTTTTTATTAGATTGGTGAAAAAATAATGTCATTTTTTGACGTTAAACTATATATAAAAAACGACATTATTTTTGCACCAACATAATATCTTCTTGTTCTTTTTCTTTTTTTCATTTTTTTCTTCCCATTTTGCCTTCTCCTTCTTCTCTTCTTCTTAACACCTCTCCTTTTATCTTCTTATTTTTCTTCTTCTCCTTTTTCTTTTCTCCTCCTCCTCCTCCTCCTCTTCTTCTTCTTCTTCTTCTTCTTCTTCTTCTTCTTCTTCTTCTTCTTCTTCTTGACTCCTTTTTCCTTCTTTTTTCTTCTTCTTATGAGTTCCCCTTTCGTCTTCTTTTTCTTCTTCTTAACCCCCCTTTTACTTCCTCCTTTCCTCCTACTTCTCCCCCTCTTCGTCCTATTTCTTCTTCTTTATAGAATGCACTTTAATAATCTTATCTACGAAGCTACATGTTGATTTTTAAAACCAAGCCTATGCAATCAGCAGACAAAAAAAAAAGATTAAAAAAAAAGAAGAATAGAAAGACATCTTAAAACATTTCCCGACGTCATGTCAAGAAGTGACATTTTCTTCACATACAATTCCGACAGAATTTCCGCCCATTATTTTATTAATGCCAACAAGAAAGAAGAAAATCCCCTTTCGGATTCAAACTGAAAATTTAAAAGCTTTCCTAGTACGTGACGGGATTCGTTACAGAGTTATATTTTCCTGGTTGAATGTGCCAATCGGTAGGAGACGATGTTGCTCCTGTTAATATTTTCTTAAATTTATGTACGCATACACGGATATACTAACACAAGCACGCGCCTACACAAATCACGCACATTGACACAACCATGAAAAGCTAAACACAAGCGCACACACACGCACACACACACACACACACACACGCACACACACATAAATGTACAACTTACATTACATATTTTAATATAAATGTACTGTAATTTTTTAAAAACAATATTAGGTTGAGAAGAAAGTTTTTGCAGAATTTATAATTTCGATTTCAGATGATGTATTTTCAAATAAATTTTTGTCAAAATACCTTTACTTTATATCTGTCAATAATTTCCCCCACTCTTTATCTGTGCCTAAATCAAAACGTAGATTCCATGGACAAAGCTTCTTTTTTAGAACTGCACGCCTGTGGAACTCTCTTCCGTTTGCCTGTTTCCCACCTGACTACAACTTGGATATCTTCAAGTCCAACATAAACAAATTCCTGATGAACTGCCCCCTTAATTAAGACACTTTATCAAATCTCCAATACTAACGATTTCTACGACACTATCCCATTGACTACTGTACACGCAATAACTCTTATCCCGAGTGGCTTCAGGGCTTTGATAAGTGGTGACCTCCATTAAAAAAATCTCATTTAAAAGAGCGTCCTTTGCGCTTTCTAATCGTTTAAATAACAATGGTTTAAAACAATTATGTTTTCTTTTCAGAACGTTGAATACAAGATGGGAAAAAACAAATTTGCACAATTTTCTTATTTCAATTCAAGCTAGGCTGAAACAGCTCGTGAAATCAACGAAGTGCTTGGCCCAGGAATGCACAGCACAATGGTGGTTTAAGAAATTTTATGGCAGTGACGAGAGTCTTGAAGATGATAGCGTAGTGGTTGCTCATCGCATGTTGACAACAATCAATTAAGAGCCTTAGTGGAAGTAAATCCACGCACAACTGTTTGAGAACTTGCTTCTGAATTAGACGTAACGTATACGACGATTTCCACAACTGTAGAGAGATTAGAATGACAAAAAACGAATTGAACGACAACCAAAAGAATCCGTCATAAAGTTTCATCTTCCCTTCTTTTACTCAACGAGAACGACCCATTTCTCGACCGGGTTGTGACTTGCGATGAAAAATGGGTTCATTATGACAACCAGCGACACTCAACCCAATGGTTCGACATCGACGAAGCTCAACAACATTTCCCGAAGCCAGAGTTTCACCAAAAGAAGATCAGGCTGACTGTTTGGTGGTCTGCAACCTGTCTCATTCATTATCGTTTTTGAATGCAGGCGAAACTATTACGGCGGATCAGTACTGTAACAAATGAATGAAATGCATAAGAAACTTCAACAACACCCAGCATTAGTCAACAGAAAAGCCCTAATTCTCCTCCACGACAATGTCCGACCGTATGTTGCTAAACCGATCCTGCAGAAGTTGAACAAATTAGGCTACGAAACTGTGCCTCACCCGCCACACTCTCTAGACCTTTCACCTTCTTGACAACTTTCTGCGTCAGAAATGCTTCCAAAATCTAAGCGATATCAAAATTTCCTTCAGCGACATCGTCACCAGAAAGCGAGATTTTTACGTTACTGGCAGAAATACACTTGTTTTGCGTTGGCAAAACTGTGTTGATTCTGATGGTGTTTATTTCAATCAATAAATTTTTGTTTGAGCCAAGATATGTTCATCCGAATTTAAAAGTTAAAAACCGCAAGAACTTTCTTGTCAACCTGATAGATAGATAGATTCACAGAGAGAGGGAAATAGAAACAGATGTGGGAAGATAGGAAAAAGAAAGTAACGAGATAGAAAGAGATAGATATAGAGAGAAAGACATAGAGAGGAAGAGAGAGAGAGAGAGAGAGAGAGAGAGAGAGAGAGAGAGAAAGCGCGGTTGTTCGTTTTTAGTCCTTGACATTTCTAAAGATTATTCTTATGGTTGTTGTTTGTGATCTTAGTTTTACAAAAGCACCGAGAAACATGCATTAATCATACATGTTCTCGTTGGGGGGGGGGTAGTTAATATCCTCTCGTTAAAAAAAAGGGTCACTGAATAGCACATAATTGATGATTGTGTCGAAAACGTACATGCCTCTGTGCCTATCTTCAGCTATGCGTTTTATATGTATGCTTATGTGTCAATGTATCTGTATGTATTTGCGTACAACCTGATTCATACCTTTCATGAGACTAGTTGCCTTATCATGGCAACTAATGTTGGCGACGGGAAAACTTGAAATAACACCTCTATATATATTTCGTCGATGGGTAGAAGTCCGAAGTTAATGGTATTAATGTTGGAGTGACTCATAGATCCGTCTTGGACTGAACTCGCCTTCTGATTTTCATCAAAACTAGTGTTGGGACGATTACCCAAAATCGAAATCGGGAAGTGGAAAAATTGGAACTTTTGGGGGTATCGGAATCGGAAAAAGTTGTGCCTATTTCTCGATGTCAAAAAACGATTCCTTTAATTGTTTTCTTTTTAATTTCATATTGTTTAAAGTAAATCCTTCCATTGCTGGTGGTAATAATAAAATTATAAATATTTATTGATTTTAAATTACCAGTTAAACTAAAATCTATAGATCATCCACTACAGTTGTATTTTTACGTTTGAGAAAATATATGCACCTTTAACTTTTTTGGTTTACGGTAATCGGGAATAAATAACAACTTTATAGTAAAATATTTAGAGATTTATAAAGAATCGGAATCAGAATCGATACTTGTATCGGAATCGAGAATTTAGTACGGAATCAGTAAAAACCTAGACACCTCAAAAGCATGTGGACCAGATCTCATCTCGGCTGTGCTATTAAAAAAATGCTCTGCCGAGGTTGCTCCAGTTCTGTCCAAACTTTACAATAAATGCCTTAACGAATCTTGTTTTCCCGACTGCTGGAAAACCGCTTCTGTGGTACCAGTCTTCAAGAATTCTGGTGAAAAAACTGACCCACTAAATTATTGCCCCATTAGCCTCCTCCCGCTTTTCGCCAAAATATTTGAGTCCTTAGTTAATCAAGCCCTAGTCCAACAGCTAACAGCTGCTAAACTGACTGACAAACAATATGGATTCAGGAAAGCTCGTTCAACAGCAGATATCTTAACTGTAGTTTCTGAACGTATATACCGTTAATTGAATAAAACAGGGGAGAGTAGAGCGATGGCCCTTGATATATCTAAGGCTTTTGACAGGGTATGGCACGATGGTCTTCTAAGGAAAATTAGATCATATGGAATCACTGGAAGAATTCATAATGTAATTAAATCCTTCTTAAGTAATAGAAAAATCAAAGTTGTCCTCGACGGTCGTACATCCAAACAATATGATATAAATGCGGGAGTACCTCAGGGGTCTATCCTTGGACCTCTATTATTCCTGATATTCATAAATGACCTCCCTGATAAAATTGTTTCTGAGATGGGTATATTTGCCGATGACACCACTCTCTATAACAGATATGAGGGGAAAACAAATGAACACATATCTAAAGAAATGGTAGAAACACTAGAGGATGACCTCTAATCCGTAGTGGAATGGGGACAAAAATGGTTGGTCACATTCAATGCTGCCAAGACTAAGCTTGTTTCCTTCAATAACTACAAGAAACCTTTTTTTTTTTTTTTTTTTTTTTTACACAGTGATCACCACTTATCAAGGCCCAGAAGCCACTCAGGGATAAGGGTTATTGCAAGTACATCACGTTAGTGAGGAGATTTTATGAAGTGTTTAATTAGGGGGGCGGTTCATTCCTGAAAGTACTTCTTTTAAACTCCTCGGCCTAACGTTTACAGGGAATATGAACTGGAATAGATACATTGACAACATTGCCAAGGCTGCTGCAAGGAAGGTTGGCTCCCTCTACCGTGCTAGAAAACTACTTACGCCTGACAGTATCCTATACCTCTATAAGGCAACCATTCGCCCATGTATGGAGTACTGTTGTCACATCTGGGCTGGTGCATCTTCTGCTTGTCTCTCGCTCCTGGACAGGGTTCAAAAGAGAGTCGCCAACCTGATAGGTCCTGAACTGTCATCTAGGCTTCAGCCTCTGTCCCATCGACGAGATGTTGCATCCCTCTGCCTGTTCTACAAATACTTTAATGGTGAATGGTCTGACGAACTGCAGACACTTGTACCTCCCCGAGGTAACTACCCCCGACAAACCCGACAAGCTACTAAGTCTCATCCCTTTACAGTAGAGATCCCTAGGTGCAAGAAAGCCTTTTACTCCAATAGTTTCTTCCCCAGAACTGCGGGTCTTTGGAACTCCCTTCCGGGATTCTGCTTTCCCAACTGCAACGATATGCAGAAGTTCAAGTGTAATGTTAAGAAACATCTTTCTACTCATCTCCCTTCATAATGACCCCGCTAATTAAGTCCCTAATAGTAGCCCCCTGCTTCAAAGTGGCACTGTACCTTGTCTGGGGTGAAAATTGAATTAAAAAAAAAAAAAAAGTCGGAATCGGGGAAAATATTGGAAGTTCATTCGTCGATATTTTGCAGACGACACTACCATTTATGGCAATACTTCAAAGACCAGCAATAACCAAGATATTTCTGATTCTCTCTCTTCCTTGATCGCGTGGCACAATTCGGTAAAAGGTGGTTAGTTACCTTTAATGATTCCAAAGCCAAACGTTCACAAGCTCTTAGAACTGGATTCTCCATCTCTTTCGATACTCACTATAAATGAGTTTTCGTTATTAAAAAAGGCGTTTACTATTTATTTTATCGCTGGTAACAGCTATTAGCCTTTACTGGAATTTGGGTGAAGAAAACAAAAAAACAAAAACAAAAAAAAACAAATAAAAAAAAAACGCTCAAGGTCAAATTACTCTCTGCTCCAGTAGATGTCTGGTTTGTGCTCTCCCTCCTTGGTTTTTCCATGTTCCTTGGCTTTTCACCATGTTTTGTGTAGTATCAACTAAAACTGATACCATCACATTGTGTGTACTTTGGGGAATTAGTTTTTAAGATTTCTTGCAGTTTCAGTTTCCTCGCATTGACGGTTTGTTACTTCCACATGGCTGGTTAATTTTCGTAGTGTATATAGGGTGGTTTCCGTATTCAAGGATTTTGCTCAAATTTTAATTTTTTAAGCTGTTTTTATAATTGACTTCCGAAGTGTAAGTCTTCCCTCAAATTCCAATTTCTCTCCGTTCTTTTACTCGGGTTTTCTGCGAATGTCTTTTGTTCTATATATCTTTCTATATATTCTAGTTGTCCTTTGTTCTCTATATCTTTCTATATATTCTAGTTAAGTCCTTTGTTCTATATACCTTTCTATATATTCTAGCTAAGTCCTTTGTTCTATATACCTTTCTATATATTCTAGCTAAGTCCTTTGTTCTATATACCTTTCTAGGTATTCTAGGTAAGTCCTTTGTTCTATATATCTTTCTATATATGATAGTTAAGTCCTTTGTTCTATATACCTTTCTATATATTCTAGTTGTCCTTTGTTCTCTATACCTTTCTATATATTCTAGTTAAGTCCTTTGTTCTATATACCTTTCTATATATTCTAGCTAAGTCCTTTGTTCTATATACCTTTCTATATATGATAGTTAAGTCCTTTGTTCTATATACCTTTCTATATATTCTAGCTAAGTCCTTTGTTCTATATACCTTTCTATATATGATAGTTAAGTCCTTTGTTCTATATACCTTTCTATATATTCTAGTTAAGTCCTTTGTTCTATATACCTTTCTGTATATTCTAGTTAAGTCCTTTGTTCTATATACCTTTCTATATATGATAGTTAAGTCCTTTGTTCTATATACCTTTCTATATATGATAGTTAAGTCCTTTGTTCTATATATCTTTCTATATATGATAGTTAAGTCCTTTGTTCTATATACCTTTCTATATATTCTAGCTAAGTCCTTTGTTCTATATACCTTTCTATATATTCTAGTTAAGTCCTTTGTTCAATATACCTTTCTATATATTCTAGCTAAGTCCTTTGTTCTATATACCTTTCTATATATGATAGTTAAGTCCTTTGTTCTATATACCTTTCTATATATGATAGTTAAGTCCTTTGTTCTATATACCTTTCTGTATATTCTAGTTAAGTCCTTTGTTCTATATACCTTTCTATATATTCTAGCTAAGTCCTTTGTTCTATATACCTTTCTATATATTCTAGCTAAGTCCTTTGTTCTATATACCTTTCTATAAATTCTAGTTAAGTTCTTTGTTCTATTTACCTTTCTATATATGATAGTTAAGTCCTTTGTTCTATATACCTTTCTATATATTCTAGCTAAGTCCTTTGTTCTATATACCTTTCTATATATTCTAGTTCAGTTCTTTGTTCTATATATCTTTCTATATATGATAGTTAAGTCCTTTGTTCTATATACCTTTCTATATATTCTAGCTAAGTCCTTTGTTCTATATACCTTTCTATATATTCTAGTTAAGTCCTTTGTTCTATATACCTTTCTATATATTCTAGCTAAGTCCTTCGTTCTATATACCTTTCTATATATTCTAGCTAAGTTCTTTGTTCTTTCTGTTTATTTACCTTATTGTTTTTGTGTTTTTGATTCTTTCTCTGTGGTCTACTGGAACCACTAAATATATGATTCGGACGCGTTTTTTTTTGTTTAAGTATTATAACATCTCTTTTATAGCTTGGATAATTTTGTCTATATGTACCTCCATATCCCCAAGGGTTTTGTATTTCGATTTTCCAGTACTGTCTCTGGAATACGTCTGTACCATTTATGTGCATGTTCAAAATGCAGTAGTTTCATAATTCTCAGTGCACTACCGTTTATGCGCAGTCTTGATTATTATGTAATCTACCGCTTCGTCTCTTTTTCCATAGCGCCTATCTTTACTGTTTGCCTAGGTTTGAGCTATTTAGTTTTGATGTAGTTAGTTCTAATCGCATTATTGTGTGTTGATATCAGTAGTTATTTCCATAGTCATGTCCAGGCGTTTTCGTGAGTCTCTTCTCTTGTCATCCCAAGTAGCAATTTATCTTCACACTTGACTTTTTTGGTCTTGTTGTTTGTGGTTGCTCTACTTCCTGTAATGCCCATTTTATCGGTTACACTTGCTGTGGCAATCAATCTTATTGTGTTTTGAAATCTATATTTTTCAATACGTTATTACATCTTCCACACACTCTTCTATCCTAAACAGTACTCTTCTCCATCTTTCCAAGTAGTTAGTCAGTATTATGTTTCTGTGTAGCGCTTTCGACCTTCGCGATCGTTATCATGAGTAGGAATTTTAGTAAAAGTTTTTGTTTGTTTGATTATATATATATATATATATATATATATATATATATATATATATATATATATGTATGTATGTACAAAAAATTAATAACATATGTTGAAAAACACTTTAACAAAAGTTGGTTGGTTGGCTTTATTTTACGGCATATCAACCCTTTTCAGGTCGTTTAATGCCGAATCCAAAGATTTCGAAGAAAAATTGTTTAATAGAATACATTTATTTTTTTCCAAGTCGGTTTCTATTAAACCCATAGTTGGAACCTTAACTGGTACTACCAGTCCGGGTCAAAGTGGACCTGGGAGCAATGGCAATTAAAGGGTGGCTCCACACTCCTCAAAGCCCGCAAGCTGGCGCCTTACCATCGGATATAGTTTAAGGTCATATCCAGGACCTCTAGCAAGAGTTAAAAACCTATTTATTTTTCGGAAAGGAAACACAAAGAAAATGGATTGTCCTAAATCCGCGAAGTTTCGAAAGAAATGCTTTCCTTCTCATCAAAGGAAAAGAGTTAGCAAAATGTGGACTAAAATTTTGATCGTAAATGAAACCGATCATACTATATATATATATATATATATATATATATATATATATATATATATATATATATATATATATATATATTGTTTGTTTTGGTTTTAGCGATATGTTTTGAATGAATTCAATTATTTACGAAAGTACATTTTTACCTAAATGCGAGTTTAGAATAATTTTCCCTTGAACTAATTTGGTACCCCCACATGGGGAGCGGTATATATATTATTTTTAAAATATAATTAGCGACTCTGATGAGTCGTAGACGACGAAACACGTGTCAGTGGATAATTATATTTTGTAAATAATATATATATATATATATACATGCATGTGTGCGTGCGTGTGTGTGTATACGTGTGTGTGTATGCATGTGTGCGTGTGTGTGCGTGCGTGCGCGTGTGTGTGTGTGTGCCAATTTGTTTGGACGTGACGAACATTTTTTCTGCTCTCAATTAGCAGATTGTATAATGGGCTCTGCAACAAGAACAATCAGAATCCATTATACAACCTATTAACTGGGACCAGCAAAAATGTTCGTCACATCAAAAACCACGAAAATAAGAAAAAGAGAAACCCATATCGTATTCAATCAAACCTGCTCATATATATTTTATGAACGTTATAATATTTAATAAAATAGATAAATAAAAACATGTTCCATAAACAAATAAAGGGTCGACTCATCCACACACATATGCATATATATATATATATATATATATATATATATATGTATATCTGGGACCATCAGTTAGACATATCCGAACTCGGGATTCGAAACCCGAGCCTCTTGCATTCGAGTTAAGCACTTTGCCAACTGAGCAAACGCCTTGCACATAAGAAGACAAGTAAGTCTAACACAGATCAAAGAAACCGTTACGAAATCCGACTATCGGTCTTGGCTTGAGGTAGTGGCTTCTCTAGCCGCACTGATGAGCTGTGAAACAGCGAAACAGTACTGCATGTCGATTACTATATATATATATATATATATATATATATATATATATATATATATATATATAGAGAGAGAGAGAGATTTTTTATCTTATTTTACTAGCGATAATTATACTCGGTTACTTCCCCTGTGAATTTAGGAAAAAAAGTCTCCTTTACAATGGAATAGTCATCCGGTGAAACACATGTCTGTAGATGACTATTTTATATGAAATAATTATATATATATATATATATATATATATATATATATATATATATATATATATATTTGTTTGTTTGTGTGTATGTGAGTGTGTTTGAGTGTGTGTGTGTGTGTGTGTGTGTATACTTTTATTTTCAGGTGGCAATCATGAATCAAGTTCCATCATGGCACACACAGTATTTTGTGTTTGATTCTTTTTCGAACATATAGGTTAACTAGAATCTAATACATTTGTCGAAAAACACGGACTCTGAATTACCAATTGCAACCATGTAGATGTCTGTCACGTGATACAAATTGTGCCAATGAACGGCCATTCTTATGGAGATACTGCGTTGTTTTCTTCACAATAACGGACTTGCTTGAAAAGATCACGGGTGAATGATATCGGATTATCTTGGATCATCGTCCACGTGACTCGGAAACAATGTCTATGTGTTTCTATGTATTGTATACGATTGAGGGCCTTACATTTCCATTCTTTTTTAATACTTACGACTGCAGATGCGCGTGTGTCTACAAGCGTGGGTGGCCATTCTGCGTGGGCGTAGATGTTGTGTTCTTGCTAATATATTGCCTATTCTCTTTATTGAATAAAGCCAATCTCCCTCTTCAGCCGTAAAGACGGCCTACGCATCGAATACAATCATAATTTAAACCTAAGGAAAGTAATAACTTGGTAGGAACAATATCTTATCCAGGTGTTACAATTTGGCCCAATGGGTACCATCGTGGTCGATGGAAGCTGTTATCCATTGCGATCATTAACGCATTAATACTGTTAGAAAAGGTATTAACCCTCTCTCCTCAGTTATGAATAAAATAGAAACGCGTGTATATTGAAGTTAAACAACGTTTCTTTTACATAGTAATACACTTATCAAGGCCTACATGCCACTCGAGGATAAGGGTTAAAGAGTGTACAGTAGTCAATGGGCCACTATCATAGAAATCGTTAGTAAATTTGGTATTGTATTGATTAGACAGTCTTTTAAGGCTTCCTGGAGTGAGTCTTCAAAGCGCGTGCACGCGTTGGGAAAGGAGGTGAAGGCTATATTTATGCGAAGTCGTCATTTTTGCTTGGCGTTGTGGATTTTCTTAGGTTTGATACAGACTTTAGCTGCAACTAGCGTGTGGTCAGTATCGCAGTCTGCACTGTGGTAGCTGCAAGTATTTCGGACATAATTCAGCGAATTTCTTCTGGTAATTATGAGATCTAGTTGGTGCCAATGACGAGACTTGGGGTGTCGCCAAGACACTCTGTGATATGGCTTAGTTTGGAAGAATGTGTTTGTGATGCATAAGTCATTGAATGTACACAGCTCGAGGAGTCTCTGTCCATTTTCATTCATCTTGCTGATAACAAAATGACCGATGCAATGAGGCCAGGAGTCACGGTCGGCTCCGATACGTGGCATTGAAATCACCGAGGAGGTATAGTTTATCTGTGGCAGGAATTGTCTTTATGGGGCTCTCCAGCTCCTCATAGAACTCGTCCTTTACCTCAGCACTAGAGTTGAGAGTGGGATATTCACTGGGCCTGATTTGCTGGAGAGACGCATAGGGAGGATTCTTCGCGTCCCTTTGGATGGAAATTCAACTGTAGACCGTAGGCTGTTCTTCACTCCCAGTCCAACATCGCGTAGGCGTGGCTCCTCTGGATCCTTGCTTTGCCAGAAAAAAGTGTAATCCTGTTCTCTGATGCTGTCATTGTCTGAGAGTCTCGTCTCCTGCAGGGCTGCAATGTCAATGTTGAACCCCTTTAATTCACGGTTTATTATAGCTGTCTTTCTTGCGTCGTCAATTTGCTGGAGATCATTTGAGAGTCCAGGACACATGGTCCTAACATTCCAAGTTGCCAATCAAAGCACTGACGGCTTTGAAAACTTTAAAGATTTGATTTTGGTTTTGGCAGGTGAACAGTTTCTGATCTGCTTTTCGGATTTTGTCCTAGCTCCAGTCACCCAATGAAGCAAACAGACCGTGGCGAGTCAGTATCTTATTGACCGAGAGCTGCTCGGCTTACTAGTCGGGATTTCAATGATCCCTCCCACCGTCAAAGACAACCCGTAGCGTCCAAGCTTATGCCAATATGCTCAAGACTTATAACTCGTAACTGCAGTCTTCCGTGTTATTTCTGTCGCTGGAGCAGCGGCAATGAAGCGTCCTCTCCAGGGCACGAGCCTGAGCAAAATGTATGAAGGTCCTAATCTGGCCAGTACTGAAGACCCCTCCCTCTCGACCTCACTAGTGTGTTCCAAATGAAATCAGAGCAGTACGCTTGGCACCAGTTTGGTTGCAGGAGTTGCCAGAGTCAGTTTGCACAACACACTGATCCGCCTTCGGAGCTCCACTCCTGATTTAATAGGTTTACTTCCCTACACTTCACCGTTGGATCATTAATCTCTTTCGTCCTCTAGCCGCTGACAAATTAGCAGCAGTTCCTCCGCCTAGATTAGTGATGCAGTGTAAACATCACGACCTCACGTGGTTTAGCCCGCCAGCTGAAGCGATGTAACTGGGTGTGACGCTTTGAGATATCACGTGAGAGATGAGGAGGTGGATGGGGTCCAGTAGCACTCATTTGCCCTAAAAGATGGGACACAGCATACCAAGTTGCCAAAGATACTACCCCTATCCAGCGCTCCCTACACCTTATGAAATGATCTATATTTACAATTAGCCATTACGATAGGTCTGATACCACAAATTACACCTTTTTTAAACATAGAACGCAGAGGATCTGATATAAATGTACGGAAGCTATTTCAGTCAGCCATAGATTATCGATATACTGTACAATGGAGAGGAACGTCTGAGGACTTATTACATTTCATTTTTATCTTAACTGATACAACAGAGTGGTCGGAAGATCCCAGTGGAGACAGAATCGAAGATGAACATAGCTTAGGGCAAGTTATGAGGAAAAGGTCTGGGAGACTTGAATGATGACCGTCAGAGTCGGGCACACGAGTGGGTTCATTAACAATTAGAGTGAGGTCATAAGCAATCGAGAAATCGTGGCAGAACCTCTCATCATCTGCCTTGTTTGAGTGGGTAACCATTCCACGTTGTGTATATTGAAATCTCCACAAACGTAAATATAAGCCGAAGGGGTAGCAGCCAAGATGTGGTCAATTTTCTCAAATATGCTATTAAAGATAGTAACTCCGCTATTGTGGGGGCGATAGAGGGCAAATATAAATGCAGTAGTGTGAGCAAGTGCAATCCGGAAGCACATATGAGGTAATTAAGTACCTTCTCTGGAAATGTCCCTACCATATGGAAAGCCATCTTTAATGTAGGCACATATTCCATGCTCATGGAGATCTTGGGGCTCAGATTTGGATGTTAAGTTAGAATATCCTTTAATTACAAACTCATCTAGGAATATAGTCGGTTCAATGCCAGTTTCGATTAAGAATAATAGGCAGACTCTAACAAACTCTACGAAACTCCTCCGCCAATTTTGGGTCTAAACACTTGAAATTTTAGATGTAGATTACCTGGACATGAGTCAAACTTTTTGAACAGTACATAGGGCCCGAGCAAAGCCGGATTGGACTGCTAGTTTTAAATAACATCTACGTGGAAAAATATTGGCAGTGTTTGTAACCCAACGGGTAACAGGTACGTTTAATATAGACACATAGCAAAGTAGTGAAGACAATTGATCTAAATATAAACGCGATGGAATGGAAGCGAACGCTGAGATATTGTCAGTTCTTGTCAACTGCAGAATTATCGATTTTCGGTGACAGGATCGATTCTCGAAGGCATGATCGAATCAAACAAAATGTGATTGCCAAATTGACGCTAATATAAAAGGTAGGAGGAGAATCTGCGTTCAAGGCTATTTTGTTCAATCCTTTTAGTTTTAGTTCCACTTTGCCTTTTATTCGTTCAATGGTTTTTGAGCCTGTTGATATCCATATATTGATATCTATATATTGATATCTATATATTGATATCGATATTTTGATATCCATATATTGATATCTATATTTTGATATCCATATATTGATATCTATATATTGATATCAATATATTGATATCTATATTTTGATATCCATATATTGATATCTATATTTTGATATCTATATATTGATATCTATATTTTGATATCTATATATTGATATCTATATGTTGATATCCATATATTGATATCTATATATTGATATCGATATTTTGATATCCATATATTGATATCTATATTTTGATATCCATATATTGATATCTATATATTGATATCCATATATTGATATCTATATTTTGATATCCATATATTGATATCTATATTTTGATATCTATATATTGATATCTATATTTTGATATCCATATATTGATATCTATATGTTGATATCCATATATTGATATCTATATGTTGATATCTATATATTGATATCTATATGTTGATATCTATATATTCGATACTTCGTAAGAAACGTCGCATTTTTTTGAAGCACATACGCTCTCTCTCTCTCTTTCTATTCTTTCTTTCATTTTCTACCGCTCTTTATTTCCTTCTCTTTCTTTTCTCCTATCACTCTTATTTCTCTCTCATTCTCTCTTTATTTCGCTCCCGATCCTTCCTTGCCCTTTCTGCTTTCTCTTAATTTCTCTCTTCCCTCTCCTTTTATTTTACCCTCTCTCTCTCTCTCTCTCTCTCTCTCTCTCTCTCTCTCTCTCTCCTTCTCTCTTTGGATATATTCTGTAACATACAATTCGATTCTATTTTTTTTTCAATTTTAGGCTCGTCCCCCGATCTCTATGAGCGACTCTGACGGTTTGTCAAGCTTAATGTTTAAATAGTATTTGTTTCATCGCCCAAAGCTTAGACTTGAATATATCTATTGATCAAGCTGTCATTCTAAATTCAGTAATACAATTGTTGGCCATTAATTTTCCAGTACCCCTCGATATATATATATATATATATATATATATATATATATATATATATATATATATATATATAGTTTTTGTTTAAATTTAATTCAGAAAAACATCAATTTTTAGAACAGAAACCTATTGTTTCAATAAATAATACAGTTCAGATTTTTTCCTTAACACATGGGGTTTCGATGAAGACTCATCTCCTCAGAGGAAAAATCATTAGCAAATTTAATTCAAAATAATATCGTTATTTAGCACATACAAAGAAAATATATTTAAAAATTATTTATATAGTGAACGTGATGTGTGTCTACCTGTGTGTGTGTCTGTTTGTCTGTTTACATTTCCTTAAGCAATAACTCTGTCAATGTTTAGTCTACAGACTCGAAATTTGATATACAGGGTACAGAGAGTTGGGAAAATCTATGTGATCTGTGTTTTGCCTCCGACAATTTTCGGTCTAAACACATGAAATTTAAGATATAGGTTCCTTGTGCATGAATCTAACTTAATAACTTGATTTAAGCCCAAAACAATAAATTTTAAGGGGTCATAATAGGGGTCGAAGTTAAAAAAATTGACCGCCTTTTTTTTTTTGCTCAGCATATATCTCTAAATACCCGGGCAACGCCGGGCACACATGCTAGTATATCTATAAAAGTGAACGTGTCTGTGTGTTTCTGTCTGCCTGTGTACATTTCCCTACGAAATAACTCTGTCAATTTTTAGTGTACAGACTCGAAATTTGATATACAAGGTACTGAGATTTGGGAAAATCTATGTGATCGGTTTTCGGCCAGAAATTTGACTGTTACGGCGTCAAAGTTCAACGATTTGACCTTTGAGAACTCTACCAAACTCCTCCGACAATTTTGGGTCTAAACACTTGAAATTTTAGGTATAGGTTCCTTGGACATGGATCTAACTTAATAACTCGATATGGGCCCCCAAAAATTAGGGTTAGGGGGTCATAATTAAAGAAATGTACTTTTTTTTTGTTTTGCCCAGATACACCTCCAAACACCAGGGCAACGCCGAGCAGCCATGCTAGTTTGTACTCCTATAAATTCGTTTTTCTCTTGGGTGTATTCATATTAAAAAAAACCTTTTCTACTTATTTAAAAAGAAAATACATTTTTTTTTTTATTTTTTTTTTTATATATGGGTTGTACAATTGTATCCATCTGCAAAAGATCTAGCTAATTTGCATATTCTTTTAAACATTCATTTTAATTAATTCCCTATTAGTTTTATTTCGGTTTTCTTATGGGATGATCATTTTTAGTTAACTATTACGTGTAATTATATTCATGCAGATATTCTACATGATTTATACTTGAATAATATTTGCGTAAAATGTTTACAGGAAACACAAAATTGTTTCCATATATATTTATGTATACGTATATATTTTTGTTGCACAAATTTTGCCTACCAAACTCCTCCTAGAAGTTTTGGTCTACAGACATGAAACCTCATATATAAGGTATTTGAATCCATGCAAAACTTTATACTTGGTTTTACCCCGGAAAAATCGGTGCAAAAGTGTGAAAATTAAAAAAAATGAAATTTGCCAGGTGAAGGTCGAACGCCGCCATTACGAATGCATAACGTAGTTGACATCGGTTCATATTTTAATTTTTAGCCTTGCAGTAAACATGTTTTCATAGTCCAGTCATTGACGGCAGAGGCAAAATAAATCGTGAGCTGAACGTTTTGGTTTCGATTCTCGGTGGTGACGCATGAGTCTTTTTTTAAAATACTTTTTAAATCATTACTATATATTGCATCCAATCTATCTATCTATATCTATAAAAGTGAAAATGTCTGTCTGTCTTTTCTCTATGGTAATACAGGGAGACTATTATACAGAAATACATTACTTTACATATTCACACTTTTTAATATATACATATGCACATAACCTTTTGAACAGTACATAGGGCCCGAGCAAAGCCGGGCGGAACTGCTAGTATATCTATAAAAGTGAACGTGGCTGTCTGTCTGTGTATCTGTATATATTTTCCTTTGCAGTAACTCGAAATTTGATATACAGGGTACTGAGATTTGGGAAAATCTATGTGATCGGTTTTCGGCCAGGAATTTGGTGATTAAGGGGTCAAAATTCAACGATTTAAATTTTGAGAACTCTACCAAACTCCTCCGACAATTTTGGGTCTAATCACATTAAATTTTAGGTATAGGTTCCTTGGGCATGAATCTAACTTAATAACTCGATTTGAACCCAAAACAATAAATGTTAAGGGGTCATAATAGGGGTCAAAGTTAAAAAAATTGACCATTTTTCTTTTTTGCTCAGTATACAGCTCCAAACACCCGGACAACGCCGGGCTGAAATGCTAGTATATCTATAAAAGTGAACGTGTCTGTGTGTCTGTGTGGCTGTCTGTGTGTGTGTCTGTGTACATTTCCTTACGCAATTACTCTGTCAATTTTTAGTCTACAGACTCGAAATTTGATATACGGGGTACTGATATTTGGAAAAATCTACGTGATCGGTTTTCGGTCAGAAATTTGGCTGTTAAGAGGGCAAAGTCCTACGATTTGACTTTAGAAAACTCTACCAAACTTCTCCGAAAATATTTGGTCTAAAGACTTGTATTTTAGATGTAGGATCCTTGGACATGGATCTAACTTAATAAATTGATGTGAGCCCAAAACAATATATTTTAAGGGGTCATAATAGGGGTCAAAGTAAAAAATTGACCGTTTTCTTTTTTTTTTTTTTTTGCTCAGCATAAACCTCCAAAATCCCCGGGCAACGCCGGGTACCCATGCTAGTATATCTATAAAAGTGAACGTGTCTGTGTGTCTGTGTACATTTCCCTACGAAACAACTCTGTCAATTTTCAGTCTACAGACTCGAAATTCTATATACAGGGTACTGAGATTTGGGAAAATCTTTGTAATCCGTTTTCGGCCAGAAATTTGGCTGTTAAAGGGGTCAAAGTTCAACAATTTGACCTTTAAGAACTCTACCAAACCCCTCTGCCGATTTTTGGTCTAAACACTTGAAATTCTAGATATAGGTTCCTTGGACATGGATCTAACTTAATAACTTGAGTTGAGCCCCAAACAGTAAATGTTCAGGGGTCATGATAGGAGTGAAAGTTAAAAAAAAAAAAAAATTGGCCCCTGCAGTCTCTACCAAATTACTCAGACAATTTCTGGTCTAAACATTTGAAATTTTACATAAAGGGTATTCAGAGATATGGCAAGCTTTTTAATCAGTTCGGGTCGAAAATTTTAGCTACCAATATATAAATGTATGTATGTATGTATGCTTGCATGTCTGCATAAATCTTTTGACAGAGGCGGTGGATTTTCACAAGATCAGTATTGTTTTGAAGCTCGACCCTTCACACGACAAATACCGAAAAATTGGCGAAAAACATTAATTTCTTCAGCCGCAATTAGGCACGTTTCTACAGGAGGCGGGTTGGTTTTTTCACCGATATTTTCGAAAGTCATCCTCTCTTTTCGATTGTCTAGCCTTAATTTTAACCTACGTCACTTTCGATTTGGCAGTGGTCGTAACAGCAATAAGGTCACGTTTTTCCCGTTCTTTTCCTCCTTCATGGTACGGGTTTGAGCTTGCCCTCCTCCTACTACTTTTTTTTTCTCAACACACACCTTCAAACAACCGGGAAACGCTGGTCTCCCATGCTAGTATATCTATAAAGTGAAAATGTATGTGTGTGTGTCTGTCTGCGTACCTTACCAAATAACTATGTCAATTTTCGGTCTACAGACTCGAGATTTGATATACAGGGTATTGAGATTTGGGAACTTTTTTTCAATGGGGTTTCGGCCAAAAATTTTGCTTTTAAGGTGTCAAAGTTCAACGATTTGTCCTTTGAGAACTCTACCAAACTCCTCCGCCAATTCTGGGTCTAAACACTTGACATTTTAGATATAGGTTACTTAGACATGGATCTAACTTTAGAATTTGATTTGAGCCAAATCAATAAATGTTAAGGGGCCAGAATTTGGGTCAAAATTTAAAAAAATTTGATCTAACAAATAAGTCAGCCAATTTTTGGTCTAAACATTTGAAATCTTACAGAAAGTGTATTCAGACATAGGGCAAGCTTTTAAATCGTTTTTTTTGCATAAAATTTGGCTTCAAGTTGTCAAAGTTCAAAAGATTTTACCTTTGCGGTCTCTAGCAAACTATTCAGCCAATTTTGGGTCTAAACATTTGAAATTTTACATAAAGGGTATTCGGACTTTCAGCACGCTTTTTAATCAGTTTTTGGGCAAAAATTTGGCTGCCAAGAGGTCAAGAAGAGTTGACTTTTGCAGATTCTACCAAACTCCTCCGCCAGTTTTGGGTCTGAACACTTGAAATTTTAGATGTAGTATACTTGGATATGGGTCAGACACTTTAATTTGAGCCCACAATAATAAATGTTAAGGGGTCAAAATTATGGCCAAAGTAAAAGAAAATTTGATCTCTGCGGTCTCTGGCAACTTTTCTCTATGGTAATCAAGGAAGCCTATTACATAGAAAGGCATTATCATACATATGCACACTTTTTAATATATACATATGCATATAAAGTTATTAACAGTATATAGGGCCCGAGCAAGGCCGGGCTGAACTGCTAGTATCAAATATTTCCATTAATTACGTGATTAAAAAATGTTAATTATATCCGTGTTTATAATAAGTCAATCATACTTGATAGCTCGGTTAAATAATATCAACACTGGACCTTAAAAGCAAATATTACTACTACAAATATATAACACCAGGTTATATGAAAGAACTAATAAAGAAAGAAAGAAGCAGATCAAAGGGAGTTACAACAGTTAAATATGGCCGAAAGTCAGAAATATCAAATGCAGTTCAATTCTATAATCAGACGTTAAATATCTACCGGATGCGGCTTGAATGCTAACGATGCATAACATATAAGCTGCATCATTATTGCGAACAATATCTTCCATTCTATCGGTTTTAACGATATTGCCAGTGATTTATGAATGAAAGAGCTTGTGTTAAAAGAGAACCATCTTTGTTGGCTTTCTGACTAAATCTAGATAAATAAAAACCTTTTTATTTAAATTAATTACTTATCCATTGGACGTAGAAAATAATCATAGAAACGAGCGAGGCAGACAGACAGGCTTGCTTTTATTTCTTAATAGAAATAATAATAATCAAAACATCTATTTACTATTAAGATAACTCGGCATTGCCCGTGTTTTATATAAAATTAACATGGGTACCCGGCATTGCCAGGGTGTTTGGAAGTGTGTGTTGAGCAAAACAAAAAGTGGTAGTAGGTAGGCAGGCAGGCTATAACCCGTACTGCGAAGGAAAAAAAAGAACATGAAAAAAAACGTGACGTCTTTGCTGTTGCGCCCATCGCCAAACCGGAAGTGACGAATGTTTAAATTAAGGCTAGTCAATCGAAAAGAGGGATGACTTTTGAAAATATAGACAAAAAAAGCGACCCCTTCCTGTAGAAAAGTGCCCAGTTGAGGCTGAAGGAATTAATGTTTTTAGTCAATCATCCGACATTCGTTGTACGAAGAGTCGAGCTTCAAAATGATACCAAGCTAGTAAAAATTCGTCGCCTCTATCGAAAGTTTTAGGCAGGCAGACATAAAAACATACATGCATACATTTAAAAAGACAGGTGAGATTTATATTATAGATGTGATACCAGCCATAATCAAGATAAGTACAGGCAAATTGCGAAAGGGGCTTCTGTAAGTAAAGGATGGTACCTACAAGGACACTTTAAGTAGGAAGTTGAGTAACGAAATATCTGTTCACATTAAATTTGAATTTCTGCATGTTATTACAGTCAGTGGCGCAAGATACAGAAAGTGATTTTCAAAGTCTAGCAGTTCGAGAATAGAACCTTTTAGAATAGAAGGACAGCCAGTATCAATGAACCTCTACAGTGGAAGCGTGAGATTTTGTTGCGTACGGAGATAATCGAGGGTATTTACATCGAGCGGGGGGGCACTAGTGCTACGAATGCCTCAGGGCACATTCCATAACAGTACTTGTAAAAAAAGCACAGAGATACAGAATTGACGCAATGTAATAAGGGTTTCTGCTTGGTTGACAGTGCGGTACCTGTTAGATTGGAGACTGTTTTGTGGACTATTTTCAAGAGAGAGAGAGAGAGAGAGAGAGAGAAAGAGAGAGAGAGAGAGAGAGAGAGTAGAAGTAGATGTGCTACTAACGTTAATGTCGCCCTCAATAAAATGGTGGTTGAATTAATAAGATTAGGTCGCACGTGAAATTAGTGTCTGTTTTTTTTTCCGACGCCAACTGTATGCACTGCAAATATGCGGGTCACACAGTAGAATCCCGGAAATGACATGACCCAGCAAAATTGTATCATTAACTGGTGATATGCCAATTACTGGGTCTTTTTTTGCCAGAATACCACAGGTGATATATGAACTATTTCACGTATAAATAAGTATGTAAATATAAACTTAATATAATCGGGATTGTGAAATGTCTTTGATAATTTCGAGTGATATTCTCTTTTTCAAAAAGAAAACACACCAAAAGTATGCTGTAAAAAACAAAAAACAAAAAACAAAAACAAAAAAAACAGAACAACGAATACAAACTCAGCCCTGAATACACAGTTATATACAGATTTATAAATTTAAATGCTATGTTTTTCTGTGTTTGTTCATACGTCACCTCACCGCCATCCCGGTAGCCTACGTTACGAACATCCCTCTCAAACAGTTCTATATCTTATTTTTTCACTTACATTTCAATCTGTAAAAAATCCTTCACTCATGTAAATGTGCATATATCAAAACATTGTTACGGAGATAATAAAGATTATACAGTTTAGCAGTACCTTGCGGTCTTATCTACTGTTTCTATTTATTTTTACCATAAATTAGTTTTTTGATAAATAAAACAATAATAACGGCAACAGAATAAAAGTTAGGAACAATTTATTTTGTGACAATATTTAAACTCAAATCCTTTAAATATCCAAAACGCTGCATTCTGAATTTCAGAAAAAAAAACTTTTGCATATTTCAAGTAAAAGAGCTCCCTCTTATACACTCAGCTTACAAGCGCACACCATGGCTATATTTATAAAGCCAAATGCGTATTTAGGACCATACAAACGATCTCTAGCACCACAAGAAATTCGATCTAAATAAAAAACCCGGGCACCACGCCTATTATACAAGCTGATATTTATATCATGCATGCAGAAACTATTATATCAAGGAAAACCAACGCGCTCTTGACAATAGAATCTATGAACACAAAAAGGCTAGTGGTCTTGGTGACGATGAAAATGCACTTGTTTCACATATGTTTGATTACTAGCATAAACTTGATTTTTCTAAAGTTGCCCTGATAAAAAATATACATAATATTTTACATAGTTTGAGTTGTAATGTATTTATATTTCTGGAATTATTTATAGCGGTATTCTTCAAGTTTCAAATGATTCATTTTATTTGTTCACAAACATATAATTGAGGAGTTTGTTTTTAATTATTTGTTTTATATATTTTAATTCAATGAATAATGTTTTTATTTCTGGCTGAGGAGTTTAGATGTTTTTAATAATGGCGATTTTTTAGTGATAAGGCCGTGAGGACATACTGGTACTAACGTGTGTGAGAACTCATAGTGTGTATAAAAATCCGTAAGTCTTTTCAATCTCTTAGGGGTCAGAATATGCTAAAGTAACAGTTGATTGTATTTTTTTCATAATTGTTACTTAGAACATGAAGAAATTGAATGTAATTATTTACGTTTTTACAGTGAATTTAAGAAAGGAATGTTTTGGAAAACATTATGCAGTTTGTGTATTTAATTATTATTTTTAGCTAAAGCAAAACAAGCTATAATATATTATATTTATATAATAAATAATATTATATATGAAGTCAGTAACAACATTTTAAAATGCTTTACTTAATGTTATTTCATTCGGTGATGCTAATTCTGGAACTTAATTTGTCAACACTTCTTTTAAAATTGCACAGTTTTCTTCTTTTGACGTCTAACATCAACGCCTTTTTTAAATTTCTCTTCGTTATCTCTAACTTTTTCCTTTAATTGTTCTTGTTACTTGGAGATGATTCTACAGAGAATGAAAAGCGTTAGTGACACACATGGATCATGAATTATTTTTTGTGTTTTTGACACAGAAAAGAGAAATCAAGTTATTGATCTTGACTCATATTAGTCACCCCACCTATAATTCCTGAACTTTTTGAAAAAGCAATAAAATTAGCAGAAAATGAAACAGATGTAACTAGATTAGAAATAAAAAATGTAAAACTAGGGTGAAAAACATTAAGATACAATAATGTATTATGAGCAAGAAAGATGCCTGTGTAAAAAAAAAGAAAAAAAGTCACATAATCCGACCAATCATCTCTAAAACTTAAACCTGGCAACAATTAAAAAATAGTTTTATACTTAATTTGACGAAATGGGTTTGTATTACTGTACACATAGATTCGAAAAAGTTGTCAAAAAACAAATATATAACAAATAAATGTTATCAAAGGCAAGATAAGTTACATTTCTACCAAACTGGATATATTTTTCGTGTTTTTATTCAATGTAACATGTTTATTCAGCTCGAAAACCATACAGTGTTTACCGATGTATTCGAAAATTAAAAATGGCGTCTTATTCTCTCTTTAACACGGTAAGTGTGGGAAAAGATGTTATAAATAAAAAAAACCGGATAAAATACTGTTAAAAACTCGCTCAATATATGTTACCGTGACATAGGTTGACATATATTCGGCGGGTTTTTAATAGTATTTTGTATAGTTTTTTTTTATTTATAACACCTTTTTCCATACTTACGGTGTTAAAGAGGGTGTGAGACGCCATCTTGAATTTTCGAATACATCGGTAAACACTGTATGTTTTTCGAGCTGAATAAATATGTTACATTGAATAAAAACACAAAAAATATATCCAGTTTGGCAGAAAAGTAACTTATCTTGCCTTTGATAACATTTATTTGTTATATATTTGTTTTTTGACAACTTTTTCGAATCTATGTGTATAGTAATACAAAACCGACGAAATTTCCACTACTTATGTTTACTACGCTATATTCACATTGACTAATGTATACTCATTAATCATTATCCTCGAGTGGCCTCTGGGCCTTGGTAAGTGGTGACTCCTGTGTAAAAAAAAACAACACTTTAATGTTATGATAAGACTCCGGACTCTGCATAAATTAATGACCTGGTAAGTCTGTACATACTAAAGGGGATGTATAAAAAATACCGGGCTTAAATGGAGGGCTCTATAAAGGTGTTTTAGATAATTCAAGTTAGTTTAAGTTAGAAATAACATTAGACTGCAATTGTAAAATAGTTAATATTTTTGGATATAACCTTAATCTTAACAACAATACTTATGAACCGTATCGCAAACCGAACCAAAACACTATTCTATATAGACTATAAATCTAACCATCCTAAAAGTATAAAACAAGCAATTATCCCTAGTGTATCAAAAGTAATATTTAGGATATCACAAAATGAGACTATATTCGATAAGAATAAGGATTACTATAATGAAGCATTAACTAGATCAGGATATCAAGGAAAGCCCGAATACATAAAAGAAGGTCGACAATGAAGATAGTAGGATAAACTACACAATATCATATAACATGGTGATGACTGGGAAAAGAAATGTAGAGAATAGAAATAGATATAAAAATAAAGACAAGAATAAAAAGAATGAAATTAAAAATGATAAACAAATATATAATAGTAATAATGAAGCTATGAAGAAGAGAAATAGACGCAAAAAACAAGTCTGGTTTAATCCACCTTCTAGTGAACATATACAAAATAATATCTCTAAAGAATTTTACAAAACAATTGATTAGAACTTCCTCCCAGACAATAGATTAAATATAATAATTAATAAGAACACAGTTAAACTTACATTCTCAATCGCTGCAAATTTAAGTAAAACTATAATAATTCTAATAATGGTAAAATAACAATAGGACTGAATCAAGTGAATTAAATATTGATAAAAATATAACTGTAGAGAACCTAATGAATGCCTATTATAAGGCAACTGTTTAATTTGTAAAGTTAAGGTGAATAATAGTAAAATGATCTACCTAGGAGAAACTGGCTGTTTTAAGGACAGATACAGAAACCATATTGCATCATTTAGCATTGGGCCATAGAAAGAACCAAATTGAAATCATGATAAGGATAGAAATAAAGACAAGACCAGAATAAATATAAAAAAAAGAAGAGAAACACGACTGTATAAGAGAATAGGTTCGAGAACTACGTAAAAATACAACAGAATTTGAATTAAAATGCACAATAGAAGCTAGAAAATATAATTAGGAAATCAAAAAGATGTAATCTATGCGTATTTGAGTCATACCACATAGTGAACTCTAAAGAGTCAATGTTAAACAAAAAGTTTGATATTATACAAAGTTGTCTACATAGAAATAAATTCCTTTCATCATGCCTAAGACCTGATTAAAATAACATGTATATAAAATATAATAATTAAGCTATATATTATGAGTTAAATGTTAGTGCTGTAAGAGAATTTTAAATTTAATACGAGAAATTTAGGATGGTTCAATAAATAAAATAGTGGGTCGTCAACTTAATATATATAAAATAAAATAAAAATAACTTAAATAAGCGAAATTAATTACATTAAATTCATTAATTGTTATTGGTGATAAACTAACACCTGAGACATTTCAATAGCAAAAAAGAAATCAAATATTAAGTAATTGCAAAATATTTAGATGAATGATTGATAAAAATAGATTGAATCAGAATATAAGTTTGAAATAAACTAAGCTAGAAATTTAACCTAGATTGCTTTAATGAGAATAATGTGGGAACTACTAGTTTAAAACTAAACATTGGAACTTAATAAAGACAAAAATCAAAATAGTGAATTAAAGATATAAAGGAATTTCGATAAAATTATGAATCAACAAATGTCGGCAAAATCGAGTTATGTCTCGATATACTCAATGATACTGGAATAGTAAAAATCAAAAACAAAAATCATATTTATATTAAGATAAGGTTGAAAATAATAAGAAAAGGGCAAAACAAATATACTGTAACATGTAAATAAAAAATTATATAAAACTAAAGCAAATTGAGAAATGTATAACTGGACATATAAACAGAGACTAAAATCTGAAAGGTGTAGTTAAGGATTCGGGAGTAAATAAATAAATCACAGAGAAAAAATAATTATAAAAATAGAAAAACATATAAATATAAAAATAAAAAATTGTAGAAATATAATCTAAAAAAAAGAAAGGCGAAAGTTGGATACTTACTCAATGATTAGATAAAGAAAGAAAATAAAGTGAGGGTGAACGAGGTGCTTGTTCCTTAAAAATAGAGATTATAAATATATTCATATATATATATATATGACAAATATAATTTTGGTGTCTGAAGAGTAGCTATTTTTGGAATGTTTTTAAATAATAGGTTTAAATTTGTTAAAATGATTACGGAACATTTCGAAATAATGTTTTAATTTGTCCAAATGATTACCAAACAATTGTAACACATAAGGAAATACACCATATGATATTCTGATTTTATATTTTGTTGTCTTGATTTTTGCAAAAATATTATACACATACTCGATTATGTAAATCGATAATCATGAAACTTAATTAACTGAGTCAATTAATATTGATTGTGATTTTATTGGTACATGAACATTAACGAATCTAAATATATAAAAAAATCTTTGGTGAAAAACATTAATATATATATATATATATATATATATATATATATATATATATATATAGTAATATAATATATATATATTAATATATATATATGTATAGTAAGTTATAAAATATATATGGCAATTAAGCTACACAGAATATTCCGCGTTTCATCCACGCTAGGATTCATCAGGATTATATAACTTACTATATAACGTATAACTTACTACCTTGCTCTACCTACGTATTGAGCACTGTTTAAGTAATATATATATATATATATATATATATATATATAATATATATATAGAAAAAAAAAATAAAAAAAATAAAAATAAAAATTACAATAAGTTTACCAAGGTAATCAAAGTGGTAAACTTAAAATATATTATAAATATTAAAGAGTTAACATTTACAAGTAAAGTAATCTCAACCAGATGTAAAAGCTCAATAAAACCGAAAAGGAAATAGAGCTTATACTATGAACAAATGATTAATAAAACATGTTAAAAGACATCTTGAAAAAGAGTTAAAAACATATTTAATTTTAAAAAAGGAAGCACAAGATAAGTGGATAGTCCTTAATCCGCGGAGTTTCGAAAAAATACTCTCCTTCTAATCAGAGGGCAGGAATTAGCAAAATGCGGGATCGGATTTTGCATATAAAAGTATTTAATGAAACTATAAGTAAGTCACAGATCTTACTTGGTTAAAAAAAGGGTGAGGTAAGGGGAATAAGAAGTAAAAGAAAAATGATAAAAAGATTTCACATGAATGGATAGTCCGGTGACTATCCATTCATGTGAAATCATGTGAAAAAGAAAATAACGAGATAGAAAGAGATAAATATAGAGAGGGAGAGAGAGAGAGAAAGAGAGAGAGAGAAAGAGAAAGAGAGAGAGAGAGAGAGAGAGAGAGAGAGAGAGAGCTGTCCCAAGATATTACATTCCACAGCGATCAAATGATATATAACAACGAGGTAATTCTCTAAAGATATACAAATAACGGTTATTCAAAAAGTTGATGAGTAGCTGAATATTAACAGATACATTGTACCACCGAGAGACCAACCGAATCCTAATTTAAATAGTGGCACATGTCTTGAATGTGAAGAAGAAATAGCTGGCTTATAATAAGTCTACGTATTAAAAGACTGATCAGTACAAAGTACGGACATAAATATTATCGGGCAAATGTGGACATAAAAAAGAGTTCGTCAAAAGAATTCACTTTGTCAGAGAGTAAATAAAAGACAAAGTGTGTGTGTGTGTGTGTGTGTGTGTGTGTATGTGTGTGTGTGTGAGAGAGAGAGTGCGTGTGGTTATTATTCAAAATATTACCGCATTAAATGTTAACAATGTTGTCTATTTCTTTCTATGGAATCAACAATAAAATAATGCCAAAGTGAGCACTAATCATTTGACGCAATTGTTATTCGTGATGTGTCAAGTTCAATATCTGTTAGGGTTTCAAATTTACTATCGCAAAACTATGAATTCATTTCTTCGTACGTAAATTAGTATACCAAACCTTCAAATCCTGATTGAGCAACTTAAAGCATCAATGAGTCATCCGATATTTTCGCGTTTACTCGATAGATGAGCAAACACATTGGATCAATGGAAAATTGTCCCATGATGCGGAGAGAACACATGATAGTTAATGTTAGCATCAAAATAAACAACTAAAATGCTGGCTGAGAATAGTAGCAACCGAATGAATAGAAACACCCTTAGTGATCGTTTAGCTTAACCATCTGATGAACAAGAGAAAGAAAAAAAGTTACTTTAGCAATAATCGAAACAGATCGCTAAGAGATTGAAAAGACTTTTTGACACACTATGACTTCTCACACGCGTTTGTACCAGTAATTACTCACTGTCAAAAGCAACCGGTATTCCCTGGAATCTCAACGACAACAAGTCACCTTAATTTTCGAGTTTTCTCTGTTTCTTTTAATCACCATTTCAAATAATTTTGTGTTCAAGTAACAGCGGTTTGCCGTCAAATTGTATCTGACAACCACTGTCAAGGTCTGGATTTTGGGGGTCATGTTTTGAGTTCAATGAAGTCAGCCATATTAGCTCTGATCCAGACAACAGAGTTTTTACAAGTATAGGCACTTTGATAATGTTGTTATATCGTTGAACATTTGTAGGTATTATAATACGGGCAAATACACAATATTGGCCTCAATCTAAATCTCTTATATAGGTCACCCTTTATATTAGGTCACGTTCGCCATCGTGCATGACAAGTGCAACTTTACAATCAGTTATGTGAGTAGAAAAGAAAAATGTACACAAAAAAAAAGGATTACTTAGACATATTTTGCACTGGTAAACAACAGCTACCTCCACCCCCACCCTTATACAAGCCTTCTAAAAATTAGCCAACATTTGTCAAAGAAAACTAATTCTTTCACGGATTCTAATTGTGGTTGAAATAACGTGGGAGAAATTCATCACCAATTCCCAGCCGTGAGAAGATGGAAATAATCGAGTATTCGAGGCGTTTTAATCATTAGTCTTTAAGTATTTGCTGATACAATACATAACTATGTACTACTACTACTACTACTACTACTACTACTACTACTACTACTACTACTACTAATAATAATAATAATAATAATAATAATAATAATAATTATACTACTAATAATAATAGTCCACGCCCTAAAATAAAAATAAAATAAGCGCAATTTCGGCACAGACTGGCATCACATCAATTCGAGACGGGCCAAGGAGGGTGGAAAGACTGAGGAGAGAAAGCACGGACTTGATCTCCACCGGAAGAGCGCAATGAGGACTGGAACCTTGGGGAGGCGTATTGCCACCGTACAGTGAAAACCAATGGTCATAGCCAGCGAGAAATCTATAATAACAACAGCAGCAGCAGCAGCAGCAGCAGCAACAACAACAACAACAACAACAACAACAACAACAATAATAATAATAATAATAATAATAATAATAATAATAATAATAATAATAATAATAATAATCAAAACAATAAAACAATAATAATAATCTATATATTAATACCGTAGTGTCATGGTTTCCAGGTTATAAATTATTCGATCGGAAGATCCTATTTATTAAAAATGGGGGATATAAGGTGATAACATACCACGAACATAAAACTATTAGTACATAGAAAATTTAATGGTCGTAGTATGTTATTATCTTCTATCCTCTTTTTTAATTAACAGGATCTCCCGATCACCGAAGATGCAATGTAAAAAGAAAAAAAAAATAATAAATAAATAAAATAAAAATAAATTAAAAAATTATGTCGCTTTTGGACCGTACCTGAAATTAAAATATACCAGAAGGCTAGAGTTCCAAGGCTAGTATCTGTTCTGTCTAAAGATGGTATAATGTTATCGTGGGGTTCCCATTCGCGCCAGGAGTCAATACAATGGAAATATGTAACAGAATCCTATAACGATGTTGGAGATAAACCGTAATAACCAGATTTTGACACTAACCAGATTACTTAGAAAAATACTTTTACAATTTTCACAAAAGAACTACAAGATCACAGTGTAGTATCTGTTCTGATGCTACACTTCACCTTTTCTGTCCTCGGTCAGTGGAGGATAAATCCTTCATGACTGAGACAATTTTTAATTTTTGTTCCTATCCAGAGTGCTCCTTTTTGGGGAGCAAGATTATCCCATTAAAATCGACCTTGTATCTAACTCTGCCCTCGTGGGGAGGCAAGCAAATAGATACAATAATATCGTAAGGTCCTCATTTACATTGGACGTCTACAGAATGTCCAACAGCAATATATTACATATGAAAGGTAACGCTATGGAATTTCCACTTGTACTACTACTACTACTACTACTACTACTACTACTACTACTACTAATAATAATAATAATAATAATAATACGCACAGTTCCAACATTTCAAAATACAACCGCTGAGATACAATGTACGGCTCTTTACAAACCGACTTTTCTTTCTCTAACTTTACAACATGGAAAGAAAGAAAAGAAAAAAGAAAGAAAACAACATACTGAAGATGGAGTCTAGCCCCGAAATATATTTATGTTATAAATTTCAAACAAGTAAAATATTTGTTTATTTTCTTAATATTATATTGTTATTTGGCTTTCAAGCGCACTTGATGTGTATTTTATTTTATTCAGATATGATGTGGTTGAGAAGGTAGTCCACTGAGAGCATTGCAAATGCTAAATGTTTGAACGCACAGAAGATTTAAATAAAAATCAGAGTCAGTATTGGAAAATGCAAAAAAACAAAACAAAAAAACAACAAAAACAAAAAAAAACAACAAAAAAAAAACGCTCAAGACAAAGAATGAAGAGAATCAGGATTTTTATTTTTATGTTCATTAATTAAAAAATATCAATATATAAATTTTCTATTTTTCTATAAATGTCTTACACGTGTTTCATCATGTATATTATTAATGTTGCCATCACAGAACTCCCAAAGAAATATTAAAGACAGTCACACCTAGGTAGATGGAATAAAGAAGAAAAGGATGTTTCAAGAAATGGCAACACGAATTTCCAAAATTTAATAAAGCTTATTTAAAAATAAAAAGATATCCAAGGGAAGCCCCAATCATAAGTATATTTGATCGCACGTGGAAAAAATCCTACGGTATCATCTTGAATTTGATTTGTCATAGCTAAGATTGTGGACAAACTATTTTAAGTTTTGAATCAGAGAAAATTCCACTATGTTTGGCAGAGGCTATTCATGAAAATGTCTTAAAGAAATTTTCACTGGTAAAGAAAATAAAATCATCCGCATATGCAGCTAGAAACATCAATGGAATATCAAATACGAAACTATGTTTAATTAACCTAGAAATGAAACACATTACTATAATAACCTTTCAGTCGATTTTCTGGACAAAATGTATACATTTTTTATTCATATGTGAATCTAATTGCAATTGCAAATAACAAGCTCAGTATTAAGTAATTCAATAGAACTTATTAATATATCTATTTCAAAACTTTTTATAGAATCTTATAAAAACTCATCAACGAACTTACATGTTTTCTAAAATTCTGCACAGAAAACAATGGTACATCAATACGTATTGGCCGGGCCCGTGGCGCAGTGTGTTAAATAGTCAAACAGTATATCGGGATGTTGACAGATGACGGGGATACATTCATAACAAGTGAATGAGACATTTGTATATCACTGTTACACGGCGACGACGACGTCGTTCTTTGTATAACGACGGTGGTGATAATTCTATTCGTGCATATTATTAATACTGAGCTGGGAGAGACATTTATACAGTTCTTTTTACATTAGAGGGGAGATACATTATAGCTGATGGCGGAGGCATAATATTTGGTAGTAGTTATACAAAACACATTTACCTTTCAGTTGTAATGACGACGACGACGAGAAGTTTACAAATATATGATTAGTCTTTTATTCTAACAGCTGGTGATTATGATCGTCAGGGATTCAAGTCTTTACGATTACATTGCTCTATCTTCCCTCCTCTCGCCTCCAAGAGGGCGTCAGCTTCCAGTCTGACCGACTCGACTCTCTCTGGCTCTGCCTGTGTCTGTCTCTCTAACTTCGAACCCTGTCTCAATATATTAGGAATTTCCTTTCTTTATGACGTCAAAGCGTGCCTCACCATGTAAAATTCATTCACGTGGATTTCACTTATGCATGTCCAAACACGCTTTTGGCAAACAAAGAAATTCTTAAATGAATTGTTTCATTCATAACTTATTTATTCCATCATTATTTCTAAACAACACTGTTCATACCTAACTCTGACATAATAATAATAATAATAATAATAATAATAATAATAATAATAATAATAATAATAATAATAATGATAATAATAATAATAATATTTAGTAATTTTCAAGACCAATGGCAGTCATTCTACATTCCTAGGATTTCAATATGTATTCATTTTTAACTGTTCTTATTGGGTTCGATTCTAATCTTTTCCAAATGTCATTTTCAAACTTATCTAGTTTGCTCTTTTAAATACTGGGGTCTGCCCCTTTTTGTGTAACAAGTGGATAGAAGCGTTGAGTCTTTACGGTTACAGGTGAGCATTGTCTAAAAATAGCAGTTTCAATCTTACCCAAAGCATGCCAGAGGACTAATTGGCCAAAACGTGGTGAGACAACAACAACTATGGAAGGCAGATACAGTTACAAGAACCAGCATTCCTATACGTCGTGGTTAACTATCTGAAGACGGTCAGAACATAAGTTGGTGAAACAACCACAACTATGAAGATGAGTATAACACTCAAATTATGAAGCTATATTTCAAAGTATTCCATTAAAATAACATTCAATCAGTATATTATTTTTAAAAATCTTTAGTTTAAGACATGAACATGTAACGTAGTTGCTGATGTTGTCATTTAAATGACTAAGCTATTGCACGCACGGATATTGACGACTCACGTGCCGAATAAATGTTGCGTTAACGTTTAAGCCAGTGGCGTGATGTCACTAAATGAAACGAATATATATGCATCAAGATCGAAGGAAAATTGAGAGGAGAAAAAAAGTAAAAGACGCGTGGCGATTTGGAAGGTACACTTGACATGCACGCGAGCCCCCTCTTCTTACCCCTTCGAAAGCGAGCCGGCCGACCAGTTGGTCCCAGAGAGAATTACTGACATACAACAGCTAATTGTAGGTAAAAACAAAGGACTGCTATCTGACAGAAAAGATAGAAAAAATAGAACATATTGTGTAGGGTTCTAAATAAGTGTCGGCGACTTGCGTGTGAAAACAAACGAAATAAATAATTTTTATTACCTAAAACGTTCGTGTCAAAGTTTCCAAATATTTAAATACAACGTTTGCTTCATTTTAAAAATAATAACATCGCTACAAACAGAAATGGTGGAATCCAATGCATGGAGAACAAATACGATTAAATAATTGAAATTATACAGAGATACAGCGGGGATGGGAGATAGATAGAAAGAAAGTGGGAAAGGAAGCGAAACGAGGCAGAAACTAAACTTGCCACGCTTATTATATTTATAAACATTGTTTTGGCTACACTTAATATATCGATAAAAAGCTAGTGTTGTTTTAGTGGATGATCATGCGTGCTGCACACGATGAACTGACGGAAGTACAAACCAATTGTCATTGGTCGAACACATATACGGTGTAAAATAACGCGCAGGTGCAAAAGAAAAAAGTTTAGAGAGAGTTCACACTTTTAAAACAAAGATATAAAATGATGAAAGGGGTATCGCTGTAGCAATTATGGTGTCGGAGGTTCTGGGGGACAAAAAAGACATGGAAATAGGTTTGACAAATCTTCAGACCGGAATACTTAGAATAAAGAAATACTCACATATGCTGTTCGTTCATATTTACTTTAGTCAACTCAATGATCCTTATTTTAACAACACACACATCCCTTCCTTTATGTCTACCACATCCATATACATCTATATGATAAAATAAACTCGGTTTTTCGTGTCTGCTTCCAGACGTTTTAAATAAAAGTGCTATATAAAATTCCAACATGGTCACGCTTTACGCCAATTATCATTCAGTTTCATTCGATTTAATAATGTTTTACATTATGTCTAGCATAAATGACTCTCACAAGCAAATCTAATATATAAAAGGCTATATGTCTGTCTGTCTATCTGTCTGTCTGTCTCTCTCCATATTTTCAAACTTAATCTACTCCGAAACTAAAAGTCGCAAATCTGGACAAATTAATATATCATATATAAGTGCATTTTACGCCCCGCGAAAAGCCGGGCGTCCCTCACGCTATAAACAAATACAGTTCGTTCCCTAAAGCTTTTGATTTGCTGGAAATAATCCTAATCTTGAATAATCTAATATATAAAAGGCTATACATTTGTCTGTCTGTCTGTCTGTCAGTCTGTCTGTCTGTCTTTCTTATTAATTAATAATTGATATTCCAAATAAGCAAGTTGCTCTAAACCGCCCTTTATATTCAGAACGTAATATACAGAATGAATGCTCTCTTAATTTCACTTTCGCCCCCCCCTAGTCGTTATGGCTGTATCAGAAGAAATGAATATCGCATTAAATATCACAATTTCGTGCTAAGCCAACGATTAGGTATTCCTTATTAACAAAAAATACATCAAACATTGGTTATTAATTACAATAGAATTTTCGTTGATGGATTTTCCTGGTTTATTTTTGGAGTTGTTTGGCCGTTTGCGATTTCTCGACTGCTACAGACCACGTCTTTGATGATTGTATTTCTCCTTCCCGGCCATATCACAAAGCAGATCACATGCAGTGTAGCAACTAAGCGGGGAAAAGGTCATAGTTTTATTGTTTCGTTTTATTTGTTTACTAGCAGCAACTCTGTTCCGTCGTTGCCCAGATGAGTGGATTATAAGAAGATGATTTAACTTTAAAAGAATACGTACTAGCGTATGACTTATAAATGAAAAGAACACGAAGAGCAATCAAATGTGAGTAATTTACGCGACTCAAATAGGATTTAAATTGCAGTAAATACATTTATACACCTCGGAAATAAGTCTCATTAATTATAGTACAAGTTCAAATGTATATGTAAAGAAACCCCAATGTTTTTAACGCATCCCAAGTTAAATGGCTTCAAAGCAATTTTTGCCCGTAACAGAGATTATTTAACGCATAAGTTGTCTTTTTAAAAATATTGTTTTTACAAAGGAGTCACCACTTATCAATACCTGTATACGGTAGTCAATGTCTTAGCAATCGGTAGTCAAAATCTTAGTAATCGTTAGTAGTGGTAAATTTGATTACTTAAGGGGACATCTAATCAAGAACTTATTCACATTGGACTTGAAGACGACCATATTGTAGTCAGATGGAAAGCAAGGAAATGGAAGAGAGTTCCACAGGCGTGCAGTTCTAAGAAAGAAGCTTTGTTCATGGAATTTACGCTTAGATGTAGGCACAGATAAAGAGTAGAGGAAATTATTGATAGTGTTTTCAGGGAGACGAGTGTTTCTCGTGAAAGTTTGACGCGGGGCGGATCACAAATTGGAATTCAGACGAGCACTTGCCATGAAAATAACGATGCAGCAGAGACACGATCGCAAAGTTTCTTCTGTAGAGAAGAGGTTGAAGGAAGAAGAAAAGGGAATCCCCTATTAACCTACCGTCTATTTTGAACTTTGTCCAGGCAGAATAAGATGCTTCTAGTAGCTCCTGACAAGATGTGGCAACAGTACTTTATCTTAGGACGTATTTGGCTCTTATGCAGGTAGACAATTGCATCGGCAGTGAGATATTATCTGGAGCGGTCGAATGATCCCACCATTTTCCCAGCGACCTAGGCAATGGATTTGATGTACGTAAGTCTTATTTATGACGAGGAGGACAATTTTTTGACAACAATTTATATCCTATTTTAATTTACTTTGATTAGTTTGTTTTCTAATATTTATTAACAGTAATGCATAAATTAACGTTGATGGAGTTCCTGATTTATATAAGTAATTTATTGTTCTTTCACAGTTTACGATTCCCCAACTCTTAAATAGGTGTTCTCTTTTATAGACATAGTACAGGACAGATGACATGCAGTATCGCAACAGAGCGCAAAATGTTACAGTTTAGTTGTTTCGGTTTAGTTGTTTACTAGCAAAACATGTGTCCTGTCGTTGCCTAAGAGGAATATATATAATTATTTCATTTTAAAACAATAACTACTAGCATATCCCTAAAAATCCTCTAATTTATAAATAAGAGTTAAATTGTTGTAAATAAATTTAGACTCCTCATAAGAAAGCCTAATTCCTTAAAATTAAATATTATATACTCAAACAAGAATAAAAACAATCCTATCAGAACAGTAGCAGAAACATGCTATGAAGCAAGTGGACATCACAAAATATAGTGTTTTGAAAAAAAAAATACAGCTTACCTTGTAGGCTTGAATATAATCATGTTATTTTTAGTAGTTTTTGCTTGTGAAGTAATCCATTTCGGCTTCCATTTATTGTTTACCAGGAAAGGAAAACGGCCAGTTTCAAGGCCTTCCTCTTTTTAATATATTTACTCGTACACTTGTATATAAACGAGTTTATCTTCTTTTTTTCGTGGGGTATTTCATTTTATACTCCAGATAATATCGGGTTGTCAGGAGAGAATACACACTGTTTCAGGGCCTTTCTCTTTATGGCATTTTCGCGTATCGGCTGCTCTTCACTGATGCGAGGCCTTAATATCTGAATTGCATTTGAATAAACTGCTCAAGATAATAAAAATTGACGTTTAATAACCTAGTGTTTCCTGTTACAAGCAACGCCTTTGCGCGTGTCGTTTAAATGTTCAAATGCTGCGTCTGACATATTCGTTGAGTTAAAACGTGCTCATATCGAAAAGAAAGAACAAAGAGGAAACAAAATAAAATAAGAATAAATATATAAAATAAGAGAGATAAAAATAAATAAAAAATACAATGAATAGGAATAAATAAGGTAATGATAAATAAATAAAATTATCAAACTATATGAAAAGAAAAGCGGATCAATTAGAGTTTGAGGGTCCTGCGAAATGTTACATTATGGAGGGGTGGCGTTCATATATACGTCGTGACTGTGTGTCGTTTTTAGTAAATGTCGATATAGTAGTGGCTTCTTCACTATGTTATCGTGTTGCAGTCTATTTATGCTCAGTGGTTGTTTAAATGTGTTGCTTGTGTGTGTGTGTGTGTGTGTGGGTGTGTCAGGCATAACATAAACACGTACATTTATTTCAGCATACGTTTTCAACTTCTCAGCTGCGTTGTTGGTCGTTTAGTCCACCTGGAATTCATCTGTTTTTGGAGGGAAACTGGAACCTGTGGACGAATGCATTTCAACTCCAAGACGATGGTTGGGTTAATATAGTTTTTATTCACTTTCCAGGTGTCGATTGCAGAAAAATGGAAAGTAAGTATTTTTGTTTGGTTGGCTAATTCTAGTCTCCATTCTGAGACACGGTGTGAGGGGAGACAACCGTTAACCTATTTTTATGGGGTTAAATGGTAATAAGAACGAAGGAACACAGGATTTTTAAGAACGAAACATGTATTCACATATATTACAGCCAAAGTGAGTTGAGCAATACCATTCCTTAACGGTAGGTCGTTTGCCCACGACTTCCTTGGCCGACTGCCGGACACTGGTACTCGATACCGGAAGTGACGTCAACAAAGGAAGTGACGTCATGAGATAGTCCATTAATCCCATGGAGGGTCGTCTCCCAAGCTTTTTGTTCGTAAAGGCTGTAAGTACCTCTTCCTTTTAGAGTTTGCCATCAATGGCTCGGTAAACTTTCTCTTACGGAACGACCGCCGTAGTTCAGGTGTTGGTTGAGGAGGTTCAAGATCCAAAGTTTCGAAGACAGAGTTTATTGGCTCATCTTCCAATGGTGGACTGTTGCTGGTTTCAACTGATCAACATCTTCTTAGTTGGTTTTGGTGACGTTTGTTGATATATGTTGGTCCTTGGATGATATATACCATGTCAACGATTCTATTAGTAATTGTACCCACCTTGCAGAATGATGTTGTTTTTATAATTTCTTAAAAACACTCTTTCACCTGACATGAAACGTTTACTGAGAACACAAGTGGTCACTACTGGCCTTGACTGTTTGGGTAAGAGCTTGTCAAAAACGGATCTCACTTTCCGCGCAAACATAATTTCTGCAGGTGAGACTGCTGTTGGTGTGTTCGGGTTGGTTGTAATCCTATACACGTGTAGAAATTGTTGAAGTGCTTCAGCTGTTTGGGTCCCTTGAGCCTTCTTATGTAGCTTTGGCTTGGGGATTTCTTTTGGGTCGGATTTTTTTAGCTTCCGGCTTTGCAGTTTCAGTTTATTTGCCTCCTTTGGCAGATTCCGTTGAAGCTTCCTTTTTCGATTTCTCTGTTGCTGCAAATGAGACGTTACGTTTCTTCTTGAAAACGTACAGAGTGCTTTCTTTTAGTTCGAATCTTGCTATAGGCTTAATACATTTTCCTAGTCCTGGTGAAAATACTTCTGGAAATTCCTCTTTTAACTCGTCCTTCAGTTGTTGCGCTTCCGTAAACGAGTCTTTTACCCCATGACAGAATTTATTCATAGGTTGGTCTCACAATTCGAGTCGCTCCATCCAATCAGTACCTAAGGGTTTTCGGATGTCCTATGTACATACACTTTCACTTTTTAGTAACACTAATCACCTGGAATGTGAGCTCTCCCTCAAATTCTACTTTTATCGCCTGTCACAGTTCGTCTTCCGCATGGTTGGTTTCCTTAGCCTTTTCCATGTCTTGATGTTAATGATGGACAGGTCTGATCCGGAATCCAATTGTAGATGCACAGTTTTATTTGCGATGTTAACTGTGACATATTTGCGCCGGTTCTCTCCGAATCCAAGTCGGATCTAGTCTGTCGGACGCTGTTCTTGAACTTGTTCATCTTGCACCGGATCGCTTTGTGGCCCTTCCTGCCACATTCATTGCAGTACTTATCTTTGTAAAAACATTCACTCGATCAATGTTTCCCGCCTCAGCGAAAGCACGGGCTTGTAGGGGTTCCGGGGTTTATAACTGGGTGGTACTTATTAGATGTAGCCTGAGTTTTCTTACTACCAGCTTTGCTTTTTCAGGGTGAGTATTTTTCCGGTCTGAAGGTCGTCCTTCTAATGAATGTTGCGCCTGACTCCTTGACATGTCTCGAGTTATTCCTTACGCAGACTACCCGTTGTCAATCCTCGGCAAACTCTTGGAGGGTGAGGCCCTGTTCGCTCTCAAGTATAGAGCGAACACGTCGTCTTATCTCAGCGTTTTTGGATGAGACTAGACCCTGCGCAAAAATTAAACACTTGAAGTCATCTGCGGATAAGTCAGATAGACGGAAATCATTGCAGTGTTTATTTACCACGGACGCGCAGGTCAGGTAATCGTCATGGTCGCTTTTTTGCAGGTTCAAGCACTTCCATCTTTTATGAAAGAGCGTAGCACTCGGGCTGAACAGTTCGGATAAAAGTTTGACCGCTTCAGAAAATTCCAATTCACTCGTCTTCCTGGGGAGAATATAATCCATAAACTTGCTATGTTCTGTTATCTCTAATTTCCTCAAAAGTAGGCGAACTTTCTAAGCGTTGCTCCACTCTTGACAATCCACGGTGAATAGGTCCTAATATCTCCGATAGAAAGCGTCAAACGTCCCATTCAACAGTTGGTAGTTGAACGTTTCTATAGCGCTCCATATTGTACTTTAGGAAAAAGCTAAACTGTTGTCCCTGTGTTCCGTTCTATCGAATATTTTTTGTTTCTGTTGTTTAAGTAGCATTCTCTCCTCCAACCCTTGTTGCCTCTCTTGACTTGAATTGTAACTAGAGCTGTTTATCACGTTCTTTTAAATTTTCCTCAGCCTTCTGCTCCTGGTCCATCTGAGCCTTGATTATCTGTATTAATACTGTTTTTACCTCCCCCATCTTGTAATGGCTTTTCCAAACGCACGAAAAAATTATTTCCGTTTTTGACTGGAGAAGAGAGATAAAATAATAAAAAAATAAAATAAAAAATGTTCTTGGTAAAAACCAACCCAATATGAGGGTGGATAAAAAAATTTACTTGCGAAACAAAAATAAAATATATATATACTATGATACCATATAGTTGCAAAAGAATAAAAACAATTGTGGAATTGTCTGGCAGTTAACAAAAATGGCTGTTTTTTTATATATGTATGTGTGTGTGGGGAGGTTGTCCTCACGCGGAAGAAAAAATGTTTCACTGTCAAATCGACAGTTAAAAATAGAATATTTCAGAAAACTCCACTCAATGAAACAATATTTCCTTTAATCCAAGTAAAACAAAAAGGGGAAAAAATGTCTCTCCCGTTAAAATATTGCATAAAGTTAGCAGCAAAAAAAAGGCAAAAAAACTTTTCATTTCAATTGAACCATGTTCAAATTTGCATACGAATTAACAGTTACAATAAAATTGTTCTCGCGGTGAAATTGGGTCAACATTTTTCTCTTTATTTCTTTCTTCTTTCAATGAGACACCAAATTAATTTTAAAGCATTAACAAAAATGCATTTAGTACAGTTCTTTTCAATTTAAATATAGAAACCAAAATATTAACTTCCAATTTAGTCGAGCGTTTTGCCAAGTGTTCCTTTGTTTTTTGTTATTAGAATTTTGTTTTTAGAACGTCATTGCCAACTGAATTCTTAGCTTGTAAATCCGAAGTTCTTTTGAAGTCAAATCCATTCATTCTTTTTCCTTTTTAGTGGAGTTAACCCGTGTGAAAGTCGAATGCAACGTCGCCAGTTGTTATGGGGTTAAATGGTAATAAGAACGAAGAAACACAGGATGTTTAGGAACAAAACATGTATTCACATATATTACAGCCAAAGCGAGTTGAGCAATACCATTCCTCAACTGTAGGTCGTTTGCACACCACCTCTTTGGCCGAGTGCCAATCTGACTGCCGGACACCGGTACTTGATACCGGAAGTGACGTCATCAAAGGAAGTGACGTCATGAGATAGTCCATTAATACCATCGAGGGGCGTCTCCAACACCTATCCGCTCTTCTCAGCGTTCAAATTCGAATGTCCAACCAACCTAAACACGTGAACAACAAACACGCTCTTCCGGTCAGCTATTTTAGAACTTCCGGTGCAACTTGCCCAATTTGCAACTTCATATGTTTTGACAACTTTTATCAAAACATAACTTAACGTCTCATCTCTTGCTTACCTCGCCAGTTATATAGCTAAAGCGAGATAGATAACTGGATCGATAGATACACATAGATATATAGATAGCTAGACAGACAGATAAATAAATAATTTCACGTGTTCCATATCTATATAACAGAAATAGGCGAGACAACCAAATGTGTTGAGATCGAAAGTAGTTGACATTGGCTTTCACACATGCACACGGCATTTATAAAAACATAAAAAATATGTTTATGTTTTTTGTTTTTTTGCCAGCAAAATTATTTTTTAATGCCATGTGCGATTATTTTATTTACAAAATTTTTAAATAAAACTATAAGTAAGATTAAAAAACATTTGGGGGAGTTAGGGAGGTATGTTTTTTTCTTTCCATTAAAAACCGACGTTAGAATTGAGAATATAAAACGCTGGTCTTTCCTGTCCCCTGACGAAGACAATTTTAATGCGTAATAAAAAGTCACATACTAAATACATAATTTTACTTACAAAACTTTGTTGGCGTCTTTTCTCATGATATTTTTTTTAGCTCTGAGAAATCTTTCCATACTGAGGATATTTCAGTTTTTATTCCACTCTACAATGTCCCATTTAAAGATAAACAGGATTAAAAATTTATTTTAGAAATTTATAAAAAATACAATTTTAATTCCTTGCTTAAACAATCCTCAAATTTATCTAAGAATTACTGATCTATCTGTGAGCAATCAATAATCATAAGCTAAGTTTTAATTGCAATTAATTCCAATTTCTCAATTCTAGCTCCTAGCGCTCGCGATTGAATACAACATTAAATAATAGTTCGAAAACTTCCCACGAACTACCACTAATTTTATTTTCTCAAAGTTCTCATCATGGCGGATTGCGTTGACGTGTTTTGTTGTCTCATGGTCCTTGCACTTATTCAAGTGCCTAAGTTTGTCTCGGTATTATGAGCACACCTAGACGCGTGCATGAAATTGCCGGCAACTTTTGATTAATCTCTTCTGAAAAGAAAACAAAATATTGTGGAAGCGCGTGCGTCGCTTGTGTCACGTGTTGCGCAGGTGGCGGACGCGTTATTTGTTGCGTTTTGTTTTTTGGACGACCCGTGTCACGTGACATGAAACAAGACGAATGTCACCTGGTCGGTAGTTTTTAACTAATCATCTCGTCACACAGACGCGTGTCGTTTATTATCAGTGCAAACAAAATCTCCAATATAATGAGTGGTTGAATTATTATTTTTCCATTAATGTCTTATGGACGGCCTCCTAGCGTATTTCTTTTCCTGTCTATCTTGTTGTTTTTATCTTGTTTTAATGCCAATGATACTTTTCTCTTTTCTTTATCATAAACCTTCTTCTTCTTCTTCTTCTTCTTCTTCTTCTTCTTCTTCTTCTTCTTCTTCTTCTTCTTCTTCTTCTTCTTCTGTTTCTGATGGTGATGATGATGATGATGATGGTGATGATGATGATGATGATGATGATGACGACGCTGTTTGTTTATCGTCCACGATGACGATTTTTGCTGGGATTGGTTTCCTTAACGCACAATTATACCAATGTTCTTAAAGGGAAGATTAGTTGTTTTACATGAAACACTGTTTCGGGAATTAATATATATATATATATATATATATATATATATATATATATATATATATATATATATATATATATATATATATGTGTGTGTGTGTGTATGTGTATGTATATATATATATATATATATATATATATATATTAGCAGTCAGTGAGTCTTGACGTTGCCCGGGATTGAATGATGATTAATGAATATTTCACACTCCTATATTTTTGTCATCGTTACCCGGGAGGAAGTTTCACATGGCTACATGCAATAACTTAGACAAAATATATGCTATGCTACATTGCAATCTAGAGAACTCACTGTTTCTTTTATAAAACCGTTTTATATAAACTTCTTTTCAGTTAACGACAAAAACAAAACAAACAAAAAAAAATTAAGAATTTTACGTGCGGGTTTGGAACCTACAGACCACGTCATGCAAAAAAACATAAACAACAACAACAACAGCAACAAAACAAAAAAAAAAAAAAAAAAAAAAACAAACAAAAAAAAAAAACGCGCTATCACCTTACCCACAGTAGAATTTTCACGGCACGTTGCTGAGCGATTACATGAAAAAAAATGGCTTTACCGATGATAGATAAATTAAAATAACGGTTTCAACTATCGATTATCGGTAATTATCGGGGGTATTCTGAAACAAAACTTTACTAAGATCACTCCCAGACTCATATTAAAGTTCTGTAAATTAAAAAAAAGTTCAGTCATTTCGGAATCTATAAGGAACGAACTCACATACAGGCAAAGTTGCATATATATATATATATATATATATATATATATATATATATATATATATATATATATAAAGTTATAAAATATATGTGGCGATTAAGTTACACTGAATATTCCGCGTTTCATCCACTCTAGGACTCTTCAGACTTATGCGTCCTAGAGTGGATGAAACGCGGAATATTCAGTGTAGCTTAATCGCCACATATATTTTATAACTTACTAACTAGCTCTACTTACGTATTGAGCACTTTTGAAGTAAATACTTAAAGTTTACGCATAAATTTATACTTTCGTATATTAATTTTATGTGAGTAATGAAGTATATATATATATATATATATATATATATATATATATATATATATATATATATATGGGAAGGATATAAAATATTGTTATCCGAGTTTCCATTTCCTTCTTTATGCCATTTATTTACGTCAGCTACTTACTCTTTTTCGTACATTTCTATTAGTACATCTACTTTATTTTTTTTCTTTGTCATTTTCATTTAGGTCATTTATTTATTTACGGCGTACTTTTGTTCTTTTTATCATTTGCTGCTTCTACTGCCCTCGTTATCCTTTTTTGCTCTTCCCTTTATTTCTAAAATTCAACGATCCCATTTCAGATTTTTCTTCTCTGACACACCCTAATAAAATCAATGTGCAAACAAGCAAGCAGAGTTTTAGCATTTAACAAACCTTTATTCTTGTGTGTGTGTGTGTGTCTGCGTGTATCTGCGTGTCTGCGTCTGTGTCTGTGTGTTTGTAAGTTAACGCTTTGAGGCTCAAAATAATCTGTAATAAGTTTCTGAAATAGAAAATTTGTAAAGTAGAAATTAGTGATGGGACGATTTCCTTTTTCCCGATTCTGATACAATTACCGATTCCGTACTAACTTCTCGATTTTGATACTATTAACGATACCGATTCCGATTCTTTATAAATTTCTACATATTTAACTATAGATTGGTTATCCCCCCCCCTGTTACTGTAAACACATGTTAAATGTTCAGACATTTTCCTAAACGTAAAATTACTCTTGTGAGGGGATGATCAATTGATTGTGCTTTTAATAGAAGTTTAAAATCAATAAATATTTATTATTTTATCATTGCTGATACTGATAGTGGAAGATATTGCTTTAAACAAATTAAAAAAAAGACAATTAAAAGAATGGTTTTGGCACAAGAAAAAAAGTACTCATTTTTCCAATTCTGACACCGATTCTGATACCCCGAATTTCCGATTTTTCCGTTTCCCGATTCCGATTAATCGTCCCAACACAAGTAGAAATTATATCATAAAATTTGACTAAACATTCAACCTTTTCAAGTTATTGACCCGGCAAATGTTTGGTACATTCACTACCATATAATAAAGCTGTGTTCATTGTTTGACAACACGAATCTACGATGACTGTGATATTTAGTTTAAATTGCGGAGGAGATTGTGTCTAGAGTATAGGTTGTCAAAAACGATAAACAATAGTTAGTAGGATGGACGCCCGGTCGAGTAAGGGGAAAGATATGCAATCGCCAGTACGGACACACACACACACACACACACACACACACACACACACACACACACACACACACACACACACGCTTACTTACTTGCATAAACATACATACCTACAGATGAATTCAGACATACATATTCACAAGTACCCATATTTACACAATCGCACATATACACACATAGGTACGCAATCATTTACATATATACATGCATTAAACACATCCTAAAACATACCGATAAACACAGATACACGCACTTGCTTATTTACATATACTAACACGGATATGCACACTTGCACATCTCACACGGGCAAATGCACACGCAATCGTTCACTGGTATATGATAACACTCAGACATACGGGCACAACATGCACATATACACACACATTGATCTGTGCAATACCCCGCACATATACATACTCATAGTTCCACTCGTATACCCATATAGATAACCGTACTCATTCAATCATGTGCGGATGTGCATTAATATAATACTTTTACTCACACGTGAATACGTTTAGATGAACACGCACGTACACACAGACATTCATTCACATTTTTACAAGGGTATTACCACTTGTTAAGGCACAAATACCACTCGAGGATAAGGGTTAATAAGTGTACGATAGTGATCGGGACAGCAGCGTAGTAATCGTTAGTGGTGGGAATTTGGTATAATTTGGTTATTTAAGGAGACGACTCAGCAAAAACTTGTTTACATTCGACTTGAGGACAACCATATTGTAGTCAGATGAAAAGCAGGTAAGCGGAACAGAGTATACTTGTATATACATATATATTATATATGTTTATATCTATAGTATAAATCTCACCTGGCTGTTTAAATGTATGTATGTCGTTCTGTATGTATGTTTTTCTGTATGTATGTATGTTTGTCTGCCTAAAACTTTCGACAGAGGCGACGGATTTTCACGAGATCACTATCGTTTTGATGCCCGACCCTTCGGACGGCAAATATCGAAAAATGGCTAAAAATATTAATCCTTTCACCCTCAACTGGGGATTTTTCTACAGGGAGGCGTTGCTTTTTCGTCGATATTTGCAAAAGTCATCCCATCTTTTCGACTGACTAGCCTTAATTTAAACCTTCGTCGCTTCCGGTTTGGCAATGAACGCAACAGCGTCAGTTTTTTTTTCACGTTCTTTTCATCCTTCGCGGTACAGGGTTGAGTCTGTCTGCCTACTATCACTTTTTTTTTGCTTAACACACACCTCAAAACAACCGGGCAACGCCGAGCACCCAAGCTATATATATATATATATATATATATATATATGTATATATATACGAAAATCTCATTGACACACGGGGTTTCTTCAGATCACCGAAGTTAAGTAACGTTGAGCCTGGCCAATACCGGATGGGTGACCATTTGGGGCTACAAAGGTGCTGTATAGCTGGAAGGTCAGGTCATTCCTTTTGCTTTTAAATGCGTATATAGGTGGCGTGCACATACATTAACAGTCATATGAAAGGATTATGGAGTTTACTGAACTCCATCATCTCGACTGCAGTCGAAAATAAGATGATGATATACAACTGCACCGTCTCGCACGCATAGAAACACATACTCACGCGTAGACTCTCCTACCACCGCTGTACACATAGATATGGAAACACACGCATACACACACCCAAAACATACGCACTCACTCAGTAACTCACCCAAACACAAATACATATAGATAAGCATACACATATGCATACTTCGATGATCGAAGGAGATCATCTTCTCACGTATACTTCCCAGCTGACTAAAACATAGCCGTTCTCAAGTCCAATATAAACAAATTCTTGTTGAGCCGTCATTTTAAATAATTAAATTCTACCCAATTTCCAACATTAACGATGATTACACTGCTGTCATGGCGACCAACGTGCATTCATTAACCTTTATCCTCTAATGGCATTTGCGCCTTAGTAAGCGACTTTGTAAAAAGTAATATAAGTAAGGTAAGAAACACACACAGAAATATTCGTATTCACGTTAACTCACACGCATAGACACACCATCTCTTAGGACTGCTTGAAATATTCGCGCGACAGTTAGTAACCGACATTCCCTTATAATAACCACTTTTAAACACAGCACAGCTTTATTTAATGTTCACCGATTACACACACACACACACACACACACACGCACACACACGCACATACACACACATATATATATGCGTGTGTGTGTGTGAGTGGTTTAAATATATATATATGGTTTATATGTGTGTGTATTTTAGTAAGTCGTATTTCTCTTCGGTTTCAAGTGAGCAACTCTTCAAAACTCTGTAATAGTTGAAAGGAGGCGAACAATTAGCGTCTGTTCCCATTAAAAAAAAAGTTAAAAATAAAACAAAAAAAATAAAAATCCAAAAACACTTTTAGCAACCATCGGCTGGTCTCGAAATCGACACTGGTTGTCACATAAAACGCTTTAACAAATATCTATCCCTATCGAGAATACAAATCGTTAAATAAACAATGGGTATCCTTTTCTACGTACACACTATTACCTTGCTAGGTCACTATTCACTATTGTAGTTATTGGGACAGTAGCGTAGTAATCGTTTGTGGTGGAAATTTTGTATAATCAGATTATTTGCAAGGACGGTTCAATAAGAACTTGTTTACGTTGGACTTGAAGACTGCAATATTGTAGTCAGCTGGAAAGCAGTTCAACGGAACAGAATTCCACATACAGGCAGTTCTAGGAAAGAGCCTTTGTTGATGAAATCCACGTTTAAGTTTAGGCACCGATAGAGGGTGTGGAAATTTATTGATAGTGTTATGACTAGATGAGTGTTTTTTGTGAAAGATTGGCAAGGAGGGACCATAGATTGGAGCCCAGTCGAACAGTTGCCATGAAAATAACGATAGAGCAGATAGAGCTGTGGGTAAGATGTCGCAGAGAAGAGAAAAGGGCATCTCCTACTAGATTAAGAAGTCGGTTTTGAACTCCGTTAAGGTATGGTAGGTATCTGACTAGCTCCTGACCAGATGTACGTACTTTGCTTGCGTGACGGATGCTAATATCGCATGTGGGAACATGGATCAGATCGTGACAATGATTGATATCACACTAAACTTTGGACCTCAAGCTGAAGAGCCTTTGCCCAAAATAACTAGATATTACAGAGGAGTTGATTCAGAATCGATCAGAAATCGCATCATGATATAGAATAAAATATTTTCTCTTCATGCTGAACAGTGTACAAATGAGGCAACTGAATTGATCAGATTAGGCATTGAAGCACATGTCATCGCGTGAAAATCCTATAGCAAGTCCCACTTCCCATAATAGTTCGCTTCAACTGCGAAAGTATGATACAAATAGACAAGAATTTATAGCATCAAAGAAAGCGTTATAAGAGTGAAATAGCCGCAGCTAAGAGTAGGTATACTGAGATAACCAAAAAGCATATTGAGTCACAGAAATTAGGAACTCGCAATATGCGGAAAATATATAATAGTGTGGTTAATGATAGGCAATCAACAATTCTCCGTTATTCAACCAACATTCCGATATTTGCACGGCATCTGCAAATGCTGAATTACTTGCAGTTCGCCGTGAACACCTTGAAGTCCACTAATCAATGCCTGCCAATATTTCTAGAGCAGACCGAAGTCCACCTCGATGATAAGAAGGTCTGGGATATCATAAAAAAGCTTAATCTTCCTAAAGCCTATCTTATCCTTGCTATGCTCTTAAAGAAATATTCTGCTGAGCTGGTTTCATACTCTAAAACTCTACAAATGCCGTTGTGGGGAGGGATCGAACTTTCGATCGTTATCATTTCTGATTTTTTATAAATGAACTCCATGATGAAATTGTGTCGGAAATGTATGTAGTGGAATGAGAATATACATGAATAATAACATTTAATGATACTAAGACGAAGCTTATTTCCTTGTCCTAGTTAATTGCACCAACCCAGAGCTCATCATTCAAACTACTCCGCCTAACATTCACAGACAACATGTATTAAAAACAAATGCATAAAAGACATTGCCCAGGTTGTTGCAAAAATAGTGGGCTCCCTTTAACAAGCTAGAAAACTTTTCACATCTGCCAGTATCCTATATCCTTACAAAATCGCTATTAACTGATGCCTGGACTACTATTGTTACAGCTGAACTGATGCACCAACTACTAGTCTTTATGTCTTGACCAAGGTTGAATTTTTTTTAATCTAATAGGTCACACACTACCTAAAAAGCTTTGGTCGCTGTCCCAGCCCCGAAATTTTGAATTTCTCTGCCTGCTTTACAAGTACCTTAACGAAATATGCTCCGACGAGTGTGCTGCATTGGTATCCCCTTTACGAAAATGCCCCGATCAACCCGCCAATTGGCAAGATCCCATACATATAGATCTGTAGAGGTCTTTTTTGCTTCCTTCCTGCTTCTTTTTTTCCCCAACTGCGCCAACATGCAGACATTTATAAATAACAATCTCGCTGCACAACTCCCCAATTACGATGCCTATAATTCACAGTAGTTCTTTTACGTATTTGTTTACGGTGTGTAACGTTATTGTTCTCTCTACTTGACCGCTACGTCGGCCGGTTCTAAATACAGGGCATCATACACAGCTGGCTCTCAACACACGGCACCAGACACGACTGCAAGACAGACAGACTCGCTTTCGAAAGAGTAAGAGGAAGAGACTCGCGTGGTTGTCGAGCGTAGCTTCCCAATTGCTCCGCGCCTTTTCTTTTGTCTTCTCTTTTCTTCTTTTTCTTTCCGATCTTTATGCCTATATATGAATTCCATTCCATGTTGATTCGGCACGTGAGTAATCATTTAATGGCGGAACTAGACTATGTCACAAGTGATCAAAATAATTAAAGTAAAAAAGAATATAAAGAAAAATTGAAGGTCAAGAAATTCTTTAATCAGTGTCTAATAATTGTGTATAAAATGTAATGAAAACTGATATATTTTAACTTTCAAATGGGAGATTGTACTTATATTATGTCTCCTAAAAACCCTTAAAAATACTCGAAAAAAACCCTAAAAATTGACGAATATTAGTTAATTTTTGGCAAATATCTATTGCTAAAATAAATATAGCCCATATTTGTACATTTACGTCTAACATTTGCGTTCCAATTTCATAATGATCGGTTCATAAGTTTAAGAGTGAATCTTTTACATACAGATATAAAAACATATACACATTCTTAACTTTACTTATATATAAATATATATATATATACATACATATATATATATATATATATATATATATATATATATATATATATATATATATACACTTCCAGGTTAAGTGTATTCAAAGATAAAAAATTGTACCTTTTATCTATATTCAGATCTCCATCCAAAAAACAAACAAAAAAAAACAAAACAACAAAAAAAAAAAACTTCTTTGGCCTTAAAATGACCATGCAGCTGTTAGACTATTAAATCGAACAATTAATCACTCAATCTATATTCAAATAGACATTATTTTAAAGTCGCTGCACAATCAAAATCATATTTCGGTCAAATTGGTTCTAATAATAACCGACCTACTATCATCAGGATACTAAAAAGTTTTTACTTTACTTTCAAAAAGTCATATTCTCTCTTTCTCTTTCTTTTTTCTCTCTCCCTCCCTCCTCTCTCTCTCCTCCCTCCCTCTCTCTCATACACACACATACACACACACATACACACACACACCCACCCACCCACCCACACACACACACACACACACACACACACACACACACACACACACACATATATATATATATATATATTCGAAATTATGATTTAAAACAGAAAATTATCTTAGCATAACACCCAAGATGGCTAACATGTGGCAGCGTGGCGTTGGAATTCTTTTCCCCCAAATACCATGTTTATCATGTAAAAAATCAACTTTTTGACGTTAATATCAAATGGAAAAATCATCTGACGAATTGGTGGCGAAAGGATATTTTTATGGACAAATAAATCGTAAAATTGCCTTCCCATTAACGAAGCAGCTGTAATGAAAAAAATCCAGGATAAAATAAAGAAAAGTTATAATAAAGAAAAAGTAAGTCTTTGAATTTCAACACAGTTTTGCACTATATATATATATATATATATATATATATATATATATATATATATATATATATATATATATAAAGTCATATTCTCAACAATATGTATATATAGATAGACAGACAAAAACAGCGAGTGTGTGCATTATTTGTATTTATACAGTCACTAAATATTGAAAATGGCACAATGCAGTTTTTGCTGCTATTTTATTGGTTTAGTCTTAAATCGCACCTTGTGTGTGATAAGAGAATGTTTTGGAGTCATCGCAAGGATACTCTGTCGACAACATCGGCGAATATGTTGATTGTTTGGTGCAGATTATTTTATCTCAACGATTCCTGCTGTTGTAAGTTTAATGTTAGAATGATTGTTGCAGATTTCGCGTAGGTCTAATTCCTCATTATATATTTAAACGTATAAGTTTTCCAGGAGAGGGAAGTAGATTTTGGAATTTTAAAATAAGTTAAAAACTGCGGTTTACTTAGTCTGTGAATGAACTATCTTAACAAAAATATCGCAATTAAAAAAATAATGTAATGTATCTGTTTTTAATTCATGTTAATAGCTTCTTTACCTAATTGGAAAAATGCGAAACGTTATTTCATTAATCATTTATATACTACAATAAAAACTGGTTAGTGGTATTTAAATATATGTATCTATAAAATGAAATTGCCTGTCTATTTGTGTGTGTACATTTCCCTACCAAGCTACTCAGTCAATTTTCAGTCTATAGACTCGAGATTTGACATAAGGGCTATTCATATTTGGGAAAATCTTTTTAATCGGTTTTCGGCCAGAAATGTGGCTGTCAAGGAATTAAGTTCAATGATTTGACCTTTGAAAACTCTACCAAATTCCTCTGCAATTTTGAGTCTAAACATTGAAATTTTAGATGTAGGTTGCTTGGACAGGGATCAAACATTTTCATCTTCTTTGAGCCCAAAACCTTGGTTAAGGGGTCAAAATTGGAGTCAAAGTTAAAAAATGAGCTTTGTAGACTCTACTAAATTACTCAGTTAATTTACAGTCTAAACATTTAAAATTTTACATAAAGTGTATTCGGACATAGAGCAAGCTTTTTAATTGGTTTCTGGAACAAATTTGGCTGCCAAGGGGTCAATATCGAAAGAGTTGCCCTTTGTAGACTCTACCAAACTTCTCCGACAATTTAGGGTCTAAACACTTGAAATTTTAGATGTAGATTACCTGGACATAAGTAAAACTTTTAATATGTATATACATATGCACACAAAGTTATGAACCGAACAGAGGGGCCGAGCAAAGCCGGGTTGAACTGTTAGTAAATAATATAACAGAGCACTAAAGACAGTCATTTGAATGGCTAATTTACATATCGATTTTAAAACATGATGATTGATAAATTAATGTTTGGTGGTATTCATTTCTAATTTCTAATCAAGCCATTTGACAGGATTATTGGTAGAATAGGTCAGTTTTTACAACTTTTGAAAAATGTAGTACCCGAGTGTTAATCAGCAAATGATTATTTTTTATTGTATCTCGTAAAATCAGTTTAAAAATAGAAACAAAATGTTAACACAACTTTCAGCACTTTAAAAGTATACAGGTCGGAATATAATTAAATTCTACAATAAGAGAAATAAAACTGTTTCCGAAGAAACAACAATAAAGACAATTATATATTATTATTCATGTGTAGATGACATAAAATGGTACTTAAAGAAATTGTATATAAAGAAATGATATTTAAAGAAATTGGTATTTAAAAATGGTATTTTAAGAAACATGTATTTAAAGAAATGGTATTTAAAGAAATATGCATTTAAAGAAATTAGTATTTAAATAAATTGGTATTTAACGTAATTATTATTTGAAAAAATGGTATTCAAAGAAATTGATATTTAAAGAAATGGTATTTAAAAATATAGTATTCAAATAGATGGAATTTAAAGAACTAATATTTTTTAAATTTTGTATTTAATGATATAGTATTTAAGGAAATATTTATTTAAAAAATTGGTAAAGAAATGGTATTTAAAGAAATTGGTATTTAAAAATGATAGTCAATAAATAATGGTATTCAAAGAAATGATTTAAAAAATACTATTTAAAGAAATGGTATTTAAAAAATTAGTATTTAAAGAAAATGTATTTAAAAAATTGGTATTTTAAGAAAGTTGTATTTAAAATTGGTGTTTAAAAAGGATATTCAATAAATAATGGTATTTAAAGAAAGGGTTTAAACAATTAGTATTTAAAGAAATGGTATTAAAAAAATTAGTATTTAAAGAAATGGTATTTAAAATATTAGTATTTGAAGAAATGGTCTTAAAAAATTACTATTTAAAGAAATGGTATTAAAAAAATTAGTATTTAAAGAAATGGTATTTAAAATATTAGTATTTAAAGAAATGGTCTTAAAAAATTACTATTTAAAGAAATGGTATTAAAAAAATTAGTATTTAAAGAAATGGTATTTAAAATATTAGTATTTAAAGAAATGGTCTTAAAAAATTACTATTTAAAGAAATGGTATTAAAAAAATTAGTATTTAAAGAAATGGTATTTAAAATATTAGTATTTAAAGAAATGGTCTTAAAAAATTAGTATTTAAAGAAATGGTATTAAAAAAATTAGTATTTAAAGAAATGGTATTTAAAATATTAGTATTTAAAGAAATGGTCTTAAAAAATTACTATTTAAAGAAATGGTATTAAAAAAATTAGTATTTAAAGAAATGGTATTTAAAATATTAGTATTTAAAGAAATGGTCTTAAAAAATTACTATTTAAAGAAATGGTATTAAAAAAATTAGTATTTAAAGAAATGGTATTTAAAATATTAGTATTTAAAGAAATGGTCTTAAAAAATTAGTATTTAAAGAAATGGTATTAAAAAAATTAGTATTTAAAGAAATGGTATTAAAAAAATTAGTATTTAAAGAAATGGTATTTAAAAAATTGGTATTTCCAGAAATTTGTATTTAATGAAATTGATATTTACAAATGATATTTAAAGATATTGGGATTAAAGAAAATTGGCATTTAAAAGAATTGGTAGTTATAGAAATAATGATACATTATTGAAAATCAATCTTTAGAATCAAAATGAATGTGAAATATTTTTATTTTTAGTCGGTTGGATGTTACCGACTGAGAAAATATTTTCTACAGCCATGTTAAACAATTAATCCCTTTAACTTGAGAAATTAGTCTTTTGAAGCTTTTGAATATGTGACGCGACTTCTCATGCAATAATATCTTTCTCGGTCGGCCGTGGCCATTCTTAAGTAATCGTTAACAAAAGTTGAATAGTAAATACTTGTTGAACACATACAGTTGTAATTTATAACGTTGGGAAAATCAGGTTTTGGAGATGTATGAAAACGAGTTATTTTTTCTCAAGTTGATACTTGGCTTAATCCAAATATGCAACCGCATATAAAATTTTTTATATACAAACTTAAATTTCGGTTTCCAACATTTCGCTTGAGCGCGAAATGCAACGTGTAACTAGATGATGACACCTGTTTCATTTGTTTCAGTTTTCGTATCATTTTTAAAGTTGGGGATGCCAGACTTAATATCTCATACATTTCAACTGAAAGATCGTTTTAAGTTTTCAACCCCCGTGCAATTATTTGTATCTCTCTTGCACTTGACCACAAGTTATATTAGCCAGGTAGTTTTTGAAATAAGTTTTCATGGATTCGGTTGGTATTATAACGTGTGGAACGACAAAAGTGTCGCCCTAAACAAAGCAACACTAGTTTTATTTTAAAACTTTTATTGGAAAAATCAATTCAGGTAACTTGATTATGTAGTAGAGCTGACATCTATTCAATGTAGTCGCATTAAGCCTCAATCATCGCCTCGATACGAATCAGGAACTGCGAGCATACTATTTTCACAAGCGCCAGCAGAAGCTCAGCGAATACTCGACGGATAGCGGCGATTAGACTGGCCTTGGTGTTGCGGGAGGTCATGTGTTGAATGTTCTCAACGTATGAACAAACGAAGTAATCAGCGGGCACAGGTTTGAGCCAGTGAGCACTCTTTCTGAAGCCAAGCCTGAGTTTCTGTGGACTTGTGGACCGGCGCCGACCCCTGCTGCTATACCTAGATTTTGCCAGCGGCCACCTGATTGCACCAGGGGATCATCACACTCTTCAGCACATCCAAGTACATTTTGGTATTGACTTTAACGCCGACTTCATGGATGTAAAGTGGCGTAACCCTGGTCACGTTCCTGCTATTCATGGCAACCCAGCGATGTATTTTGAGGGTACTTGTAATGGTCCTGTTGTCATAACTTGAGTCGGTAGAGCGCATGAGCTGTATAGCGGCGCATCTCTGATCTCGCTCGTTTAACATTGTGTTACTTTCAAACATGATAGAAGGCTCCTATCGTTCTTGAGATTTGTACACAACTGGCCAACTAGTAGATGGTCTGCACCAAAAATAAAAGAAAACTGATTTTCATCCAACGGAAATGGAATCATGTCTTTTCTAAGGCGACAATTTTATTGTTCAACCTTGTGATTACTAGAATTATAGAGATCTTCCTAAGATTCCAGTTTTTTTTCATGTCGTACATAAAACCGTGGCATTTCGTCATCTTTTCCCTCTTAGCTATGTTTAACCCGGCATAACTGGGGACACTAACTTCTACTAAGGTTGTTTCTTTCTCCTTGTTCTATATCTATCAGTCATGTGGATGGTGTATGACTTATTTCCAACTGTTTTTTTCTGGTAAACATGTTCTCGGAACTTGCTGCTACATTCGATATTCAACTTTTTACAGATGCTTCAATGGCAATATGTACGCACTCTATTGTATCACATTGTATAATAGCTAAAGTCATGTGTAAATATGGTTCGAAAAAGACTTGCCACTCTTACAGCTAAGCAAGATTTGATGCTTCTTCGAAGACAGGACAAGAATTGATTCTTCATTTATAGACAGAACAATGGCGTTGTTTTTTTTTTTCATTGATTCTAAAGATATATTTGTCCTCTGGACATGCGCACTTTGAACACCTCAGACTGATCTCAGTTTTGGTGAGTTGCATCCGATATAATTTGGCCAAACTCTAGCTTCGGCTTAGATGCGGCAGTTTACTTAGACACAGTGCGATATAAAAGCTTTTAACGTAAAAATGATGCGATGTGAAAGATATTTTATATTTGAAAAAGCTTTTAATTTCGCACAGACTTCAAAAGAAGATCAAAGAACCATTTTTTCACGAAGATAGAACGAGGTGTTGGTTAAAAATAAAAAAAGAAACATCTCTTTGTCTTTCTGTGTCTCTATGTGTATGCGAGTTCCCGCCGATGTTTGTGGAAAAGACATGCTCTCAATCCCGGACCCATATCGAGGCGATGATTGAAGCTGAATGCGGTTACATTGAATAGATGTCAGCTCCACTACATAATCAAGTAATGTGAATTTATTTTTCAATAAAAGTTTTAAAATAAAGCTGTAGTGTTGCTTTGTTAAGGGCGACAATTTTATCGTTCTAACAGCGGAACATGTGTATGTATATATATATATATATATATATATATATATATATATATATATATATATATATATATATATATATTAATTTATAAAATATATATGGCGATTAAGCTACACTGAATATACTGCGTTTCATCCACTATAGGATTCGTAAGCCTGACGAATCCTATAGTGGATGAAACACGGAATATTCAGTGTAGCTTAATCGCCATATATATTTTATAAATTACTAACTAGCTCTACCTACGTATTGAGCACTTTTGAAGTAAATACTTAAAGTTTACGCATAAATCTATACTTTCGTATATTAATTTTATGTGAGTAAATGAAGTAGTTATATATATATATATATATATATATATATATATATATATATATATGAACATCGTATCAAATAAACTAACTGGACAGCGTATTTATAACGATGAAACATAAGAAGGCTTATATGTGACATATGATATATATTATGACATAAATGGGGTTAAATAACTGGAATAAAACCTTCTAGTACAGTTTTTCAAGCCGGAATGCACAAATATCTTATTCTCTGTAGTGGTTACCATTTGTTTTGTTGAGAAATATGTCATTGATTATGATCTACATACGAAAAATAAGTACATATATAGTGAACACTATATATATATATATATATATATACATATATATATATATATATATATATATATATATATATATATGCATATCATAATCTTTGTGAAGTACAAAATTTATATATTGCAATTATGAGGAAAAGACAAGTTTTGATATTCATGATTAAAAAAAATAAATAAGAGGCTACCTGACTGGTTTCGCCTTCACTCTTCTAAAGCTGGGTCGGGGGATTTATTTTAATTTTAATAAAGCATGCTAACGAAAAGAAAACATTAAACAAACAAATAGGGAAACGCTATATATCTAAACAAAACCTACGTATGATAAATGTACACTAATAGAGTATCCTAGAGGCTAATCGTGTTCAAACCTAAGAGACATTTCTTCTGTTTACAAAGAGAGGGTCTCTTCGAACGAACGTGGATGGTCTCCGAAATTTTCAGGTGAAAATCGAAATGTGCACAACGCGAAATGATGATATATATATATATATATATATATATATATATATATATATATATATATATATATCATCGATAAATTATAAAATAGGCAAATCTTGAAATTTGCTTTTAATTAATTTTTCCCGGTTATCATGAGATAAGTGGGATTAGATCTAAATGTGAGAGCAAAATCTTCCCTACCTCCAAATATTACTACATATAATGAAATATTGATCAAGGTTAAACATGGAAATTAATATAATCGATTAAAATTTTTTTTGTTCTCTTTAAAATACAGATTAATGTTTGGTATAACTAACTAACTAAACCATCTTAAGTCTGCACATTTGTTTCAACAGAACTATTAACGCAAATAAAACGGGGAAACCATGATTACTTCATAAGATATGTGCCCTCTCTTTAAGCTCTTGCTTAATTCATTTATAATGTTATCTCCGAGGTTTATGAATTCATGGACACACTACATACACTGAATGAAGCCCATCTCACATAAAACGATTTGCCAGCCTTTATTACTTTATCGGACAATGAATGGCTCGTTCAAACATTGTGTGCATTCTTTCCACTCAGGTCAACCTTGACAAATCTGTTAAGTCAAAAAAGAGGACAAAGATAATATATTCCTATGGCTTCTAGTCAGGACGTCCTTTTGTACGTAAGGTCGGCTTTCAATACACAAACATAAAGACACACACAGGCACACACACGCACGCACACACGCACACACACACACACACACACACACACACACACACACACACACACACACACACACACATATATATATATATATATATATATATATGTGTGTGTGTGTGTCTGTGTAGTGTGTGCCTGTGTTTCTATGGAGAAAAGTAGTAGACTCCAGGCATTGTTTCCACACACTCACAAATACATACTTACACACACACACACACACACACACACACTCAAAAAATAGACAAAAACACAAATAAGAACAGACATATAACGAATAACAATATCACAAAAGTCCAATTTATGTATTATATCTTTTATTCGTATAAATCTAAATGTATATGTACCGCTACATAGCTATATATACATTACTATCCCTATATATATATATATATATATATATATATATATATATATATATATATATATATATATTGCATTTTTAAAATAATATACACACACACACATATATATATATATATATATATATATATATATATATATATATAAATTAGAGCGGCCTGTAAGGCGATTTTATAGCCGCCATTTGCTGTTTAGGTTGCACCTGTCAAAAATACCACTCCATAGATAATAGACACCCCACAAAGCGTTTAAATAAATTACCACGCAGGCACAATATACCCCCAATTTAACCCTAAAACATATACCCCTTAAACTCAACACTATGTTAAAGACCATATACAATTTTATATATCATACTATATATATAACAAGCTTCCCCTTTATTTATTTAGAATTCAATAAAGCTTCCCCTAACATTCTATAATTCCCCTTAATCTTTTTCATCCCTAATGAACCTTACGCTAGACGCCGCATCTCCTCCATGCTACCTAGCACCTTCTCTACTATTCTGATGAGAAGCATTAGGCTTCGAAATGTCCTGGCATAAAGAGTCCATTCTATCCCCCAAATTTTGCTTGTATTCCACTATTCAATAAATGATCAATTCTATATCTACCAATATATAGTTTTGTGACTTCATTACATACTCTTGTTGCCCTATTGTATAAGCTCCAATAATAATTGTTGAGCTTGGCATTATCCAGATAAGTCTCTTCTTGTGGAATTGAACTCTATCTTTTCCTTTTACGCATTAAGCTATGCATATATATATATATATATATATATATATATATATATATATATATATATGTGTATATGAGGATTGTTGTCTGATGAGGTATCTAGTTTTAAGCTATATATATATATATATATATATATATATATATAGCTTAAAACTAGATACCTCATCAGACAACAATCCTCATTTTCGAAAACTTGCTCTACTCCTGTATTGAGCACTCTTGCATAAACTTCATTATATTTCACTGGTTACCCTAATGGAAAATAGCAACCTCAAATTAAACCTCGTTATATTTCACTGGTTACCCTAATGGAAAATAGCAATCTCAATATATAATTTGAGGTTGCTATTTTCCATTAGTGTAACCAGTGAAATATAACGAGGTTTATACAAGAGTGCTCAATATAGAAGTAGAGCGAGTTTTCGAAAATAAGGGTTGCTACCTGATGAGGTTTCTAGTTTGTAAATACTAGTAGACCGAAACATGCTCATAACTGTGTAGCAACAAACTACTGCTTATGTAAAGACAAATCTAACACACACACACACACACATATATATATATATATATATATATATATATATATGTATATATATATATATATATATATATATGTATATATATATATATATATATATATATATACTAGCAGAAGTACCCGTTGTTGACTGGGTTCAAAAACAACCTACAGAAAATGGACAGTGATTGATGAAAGTATGATAGGTTATGAGAAGGGGGTTGTAAAGAGATAGGTTTTGATACTCAAAAATGTTACCTTAAGCAAAATATGATTAAAGTAAAGATAATTTTTGCGAAAATATATCTTTTTATATCAACTTTGTTTCCATTCGTAGCCAAGAGTGACCAAAAAATTGATGTTTCCTTACAAGAAATAAATGTTACCATAGTTAATAAAAGTTACTTTTATGATAGAAAAGTTCATTGGTTTCTATTTTTATGGAGTTTGTAAAAAAATTTTTTTTTAATTCACGAACCGGTTTTTAAAAAAATCAAAATGACAACGACTTTGAAATGGAGAGTCCCGTTTTCAATTTGAAGGAGGGGTACCCGAGCATTCTGTGTTAACAATTTAAGAGAGTTCCGTCAACGTAAGGAATATTTATAAACATATTTTAATGTTTTCCGTTATTTTGTGCTTGAGGAATATTTGATTATGGCATGTGTAGTTTATATAAAATTCATTTAAGTAGTTATCGCCTCAAATTTCGTTTTAATTTCGGTTCGCTGAAATTATTTCAAGTAAAGAGCATTAAAAAACTATTTCAAAACAAAAAAAAACATGAACTGAACTTTTATTGACTATGATAACATTTATTTCTTGTATATTTATTTTTTCGGGTAGTCGTTTGTTGGCTTTTCTACTAAACACTCTTACTAAATAATATCGACGAAATATCGAAAAACAAAGAAACAAAAACACTTTTGAAAAAAATCAAGCGTTACTTACTTTAGTAAAATAATCCGAAGCAGTAAAATGGGATATTAAAAAAGTAAACACGTAATTACTTTAGTTTTTTAAAGCAAAGAATCGATATAAATATAAATAAGAAGAAAATGACCCCCTTTTCAAACAGAACAGCTTGGTTTCAGTTTTACAGTATTGAACGGTGTAGTATGCGTCATCGGATTCAAGGTTGTACTGTTGTAATGTAAAGAAAACGTAGAAAGGGTTGTAATCAACTGAATTCCTTCTAGTACACTGACAAAAAAGCTTAAACAGATATATAAATAAAAATAAAGAGGTTATGTAAATGTTTTTAAAAAGACACGTAACCATGTCAGCAGGATTTTTTCCTTCTTTTGACACAATAACAAGTGACGTTCTTATTTTTTATTATTTATCTATTTATCTATTTTCAAAAGAGTGCCACGTGCAAGTGGAGAAGGAAAAAACAGAGTTATGCAAAATTTGTGTCGAGAATTGTCTAAAGTTCCGACTTTTTTTTTTTTTTTGGCTTTCACTTTAATAAGAACGTGAATTCATGAGGTGAATTTATTCGACACAATATGATTCAACCCCCCCAAAATAAATAAAACTAACGTGAATTAAGATTAAAGTTAAGGTGTTATTGTGGACCCTCACCCCCTTTTAAAAAACTTTGTTAAACTTTGTGACATATTTACATTCTATGGAGGTCAGGCGCGAACGAGCACCCAATAATTTTATTATACCATATTTCTTCAAGCTGAAGCATAATTATCAAAGTATACTTACGCAGATAGATATGAAAAGTCTTTGTTAAAGTTTGTGCCATATTTCCATGGAGTACAGGCGCGATCGCAGACCCCACAATTTTATTATACCATCCCTATTTAAGTTGAAACATACTTATCAAAGTATTATTATGTACATCTATATAAAAAACCCCTGCAAACGTTTTTTTTTTCATTTTTTATTTCCATATTTTGGGGGCCAGGCGCGAACACAGATCCCACAATTTTTATGAACCAACCGTTCTGCCAGATCAAACATACCCATTCCTGATCCTCGATATATCTTCTATTATTATATGTAATCATGTTTTTTTTAAATAGTCAACCATATAGGATCCTATTCTTCACCACACACACACACACACACACACACACACACACACACACACACACACACACACACACACACACACACACACACACACACACACACACACAGACGTTCAGCTTTATGTTATATATATATATAATTATTTATACAGCCAGACAGCGTCGCAGCTCACAAGTGCCATAACAGCCAATAAACCGGTAGTCCAAGACTCGAGTTTCGCCCTTATCTGGACTCATCAGTTAGACACATCCGAACTCGGGAGTCGAAACATTAGCCTATTGAAAGCGAGGCGAGCACAAGAAGATCTATTAACTAAAACATGTCAAGCGAACCACGGCTAATAAACCAACAGTGGAATGAAGCTACTTCGTCTCGAACATCGCGACCAGCTACAACTCTAGCCCATGTCTCACAAGGAGGAATTTTTATACTTGCTAAATATGTCATCACGACAAGCTTACCTAGCGAGCAATAAACAATAGAACCTTCAGAATGTTAGGAAATTATAATTATTTCCACAGACAGACAGCGTCGCAGCTCACAAGACCTATGACAGCAACTAAACCGGAAGTTCAAGACTCAAGTTTCGCCCTCATTTGGGCTCATCACTTAGACACATACGAACACGGGATTCGAAACCCGAGCCTCTTGCCTTCGAGAGACAAACTGTTTGCGGGCTTTCCTGTGTATCATCTTCAGAAGAGGCTTCCTCCTGGGTTGTGTTTATTTGTTTCCCGACTGAGCAAATTAGGCATGAGGCTGCTTTTTAATGTGGAGAAGGGGGCTGGAAGAGGGAAAACGAGGCCATCTCCCGAGATGTGGGAAATGGGAGCTGCATAGTGAGAGCCTCTTGGTATAACGGTTTGCCCCTACATGGACCAGAAGCCCATTGCCACAAGGACAATGATCTTTGATTGCAGCATTTACCGGAAAAGATACTACACTTTGATCTTGGCCCGAAGGCCACAAAGGCCCCCCCCTAAAAGGGGGAGGTGAGACTTCCTCCTGGCGTGGTATTTATTTACTCCCCCACCGAGAAAATTAGGCACAAGGCCGATTGTTAAAGTGAGGAGTGAAGGGGAAATGGGGACCAACTCCCCGGGGAGTAGGGGAGCTGGATAGTGACAATTGGTATGAAGGGTTGCCCCTACATTGACCAAGGTCTTATACGTGGGGTTGCCCCCACATAGGTCTTTGTTTGCAGTATCTGCCGGAACAGATACTACACTTGGTCTGAAGACCACAAAGCCCCCCCCTAAAAGAGGGAGGTGAGGCTTCCTCCTAGGGTTACCCCTTGCACACCAATTGTGTGTGCGGCGTATGGTCTGAGCACTAACAGGCTAACTCCCCATCTCTTCAATCTCTGCAGCAATGCTGACAGCAGTCTTACGCCAGTCGTTCAAAGAAAGCATTTGGATGCAACGCTCATCACGTACGCTCAGCTTATTTGGACGATCTACCCGAGGCCTGTTCTGAGTGGACCATGCTCTTTTAAAACGTTGGGTGATAGTAGCCACTGTTTCGCAGCTCAGTTTCAGAGTGTTGACAATCTTCTTGTAGCTTTGGCCACCTTTATGTAGCGCCTTTTAAGATCCCCAGAGAGTTCTTTGTCATATGTTACCATGCTGGAACTGTTAGTGACCAGCATGAGAGAGAGAGAGAGAGAGAGAGAGAGAGACAGACAGACAGACAGACAGACAGACAGACAGACAGACAGAGTATGAGAACTGCACTACAAATGTGAACATACCTGTTCCCTATGTACCTATGGGCCTAGTATCACTAATGAGTCACATGATATTTTAGTGGGAAAAATGAGAAGCAGCACTCAATTGAAAATGTCTCGACCTTTACTTCTTAAACCTCCACCATCCCTACTTTATTCCTACACCCCAATACAAACAAAAAACCCCACACCACTTTTAATCTGGTTTACAAACAGCTTAACCCAATCCCTTGTTTCTATTTTTAATGATTTTTTCCGGAATTTTCATTGCAAACTTTTCTTTCATATAAGCTGTATCGTCTGAAGAGGTCTCTAGTTATTAAAACTAGCTGATCGAAACATGCTCATGACTATGTAGCTTATGTTTAACAAATAAAAATATACCATGCTCTACTTCGGTAGTGAGCACCCTTCTATTAACCTCATTATACTTTACTGGTTACCTTGCCTCTGAAAAATAACAACCTCAAATTATATATATATATATATATATATATATATATATATATATATATATATATATATATATATCCCACAGAAACACGATCTAACTAATTAATCAAGGCGTGCCACGCGTGTTAGCCGGATATTTGAAGACATAGCCGTTGAAGAAAAGCACGCGGACTTTATTTTTGCTGCTATTTTCTTTCGTTTTAACTCCATGCAAAGAAGAAAAAAAGCAATATAAAAATATCCCGATGAAGACGTATAACGTCGAAAATTTTTTATTTTAAACAAATAAATACTTGCTTATTTTATGAAACCAAACATTTTTGCGTAAAACATACATAGTCTCATTTAAAATTTAAACAACGCTCAAAATTTTTTAATCGATTTTCGGCAAGAAATTTGGCTATCAAGGGGTCTAAGTTCAACAATTTGACCTTTTAAAACTCTACCAAACTCCTCCGCCAATTTTAGGTCTAAACACATGACCTTTTAGATGTAGATTGCTTGAAGATGGATAAAACTTTTCATTTAATTTGAACCCAAAATAATAAAGGGTAAGGGGTCAAAATTAGGATCAAAGTTTAAAAAAATGATCTCTCCGGTCTCTATTAATTACTAGGCTAATTTTTTGTTTAAGGGTTTAAAATTTTACATAAAGTGTATTCGGACATAGGGCAAGCTTTTTAATGGGTCTATGGCCGAAAATTTGGCTGCCAAGGGGTCAATATCGAAAGAGTTGTCCTTTGCAGACTTTAACAAACTTCTCCGACAATTTTGGGTCCAAACACTTGAAATTTTAGATGTAGATTACTTAGATATGAGTAAAACTTGGAATATATATATACATTTTCACAGAAATTTATGAACAGTACAGAGGGCCCGAGCAAAGCCGGGTTGAACTGTTACTAAATAATATAACAGAGCACTAAAAACAGACATTTGAATGGCTAATTTACATATCGATTTTAAAATATGTCATAATAAATTAATGTTTGGTGGTATTCATTTCTAATTTCTAATCAAGCCATTTGATTTAGGATTATTAGTAAAATAGGTCAGTTTTTACAACTTTTGAAACTATATTTAAAGAAATTGTATTTTAAGAAATGGTATTTAAAGAAATGGCATTTAAAGAATGTGTTTTAAAGAAATATGTATTTAAAGGAATTATATTTAAAGAAATAGTATTTAAAGACAATGTATTTAAAGAAATTAGCATTAAAAGAAATTGATATTTAGAGAAATTATATTTAAAGAAATGTGTATTTAAAGAAATAGGTATTTCAAGAAATTAGTATTTAAAGAAAATAATATTTAAAGTAATATCTATTTTAAAATGGTATTTAAAGAAATGGTATTTAAATAAATATGCATTTAAAGAAATAGTATTTAAAGAAATATTTAAAGAAATGATATCACCCGGATATTTGAAGACATAACCGCTGAAGAAAAGCACACGGACTTTATATTTGCTGATATTTTCTTGCGTTTTAACGGCATGCAAAGACGAAAAAAGCAATATAAAAATACCCCGAAGAAGACGTATAGCGTCGAAATATTTAAATTTTAAACAAACAAATACTTGCTTATTTTATAAAACCAAACATTTTTGCGTTGTATTAGCTTATAACCGTAAAACATACGTATTCTCATTTAAAATTTAAACAATGCTTATATCACGGGAACACAGTCTAACTACAGAGAGAGAGTGTGAGAGAGAGAGAGAGAGAGAGAGAGAGAGAGATCAGGCTTAATGGATATTCTGGTAGACATAACAAGGACGGATAAATAATTACCCATTCAACTGACCTTCTCAACTGGTTGGCTTTACATTTCACTGACGAGACGAAACAATTGCTTTCGCTACCCGACACGTACATTAGTCGGATTTCTGTTGTTCATATTAAAACAACAGCAAAAAATGTCATTTCCTTTGCTTTGCAGGGTCAAACAACGGCCAGCCTTGACACTTGCTATGCAGCAATGGTTGTTCTACCCCCCCAAGAAAAACAAGCATTTACAATCATCTTACCGCCTATCTTTCCTATGTTTATATGAGAAATGTCTCTATTTCGGTTTCTGATGCGTGTACTCTTTTTGACTATTAGACCTAGGAACATCATATTTGTATAGAAATTATTCGCCATTTAAGAATGTTATGCCAACGTCTTTTGATGATATTTTAATATTGTAGGCTTGGTCTCCTTGCTGCTTCGGTTGTTTGGAGACTTGGGTAGAATGTACCAATCCAGAATCCGTTCTTGATAATCAGTACGAAAGGTGATGGCTCATTTAAGTTGCCCACTACCTGTCGGACCGAGGTACGCCGCCTGGATTTTACTTAGGCGGTTCACCTTTCCAGGCCTTGCCACCTGTCTTTCAGGTGGAGCAAGTTTATCGATTGACGCGCTCCTACAGGGGAATGCCGATGGGGCGCTAACCGTTCACCCCACTTTATGACTTTGTGTCACATCTACTGAGTTGAGCAGCAAATAAACATCTATCAACGTAGATTACGATCACGGAATACACACCACTTGGTTAATCTATCCTTTAAGTAAACGTTATTACTGATAAACATTTATTAAAAGAAATCTTGTTGGGAAATAAGCCAAACTCACATCATTCGCAGACAATATGAACTGGAACAAATACATTGAGGACATTGTGAAAGCTGATGCAAAGAAAGCGGATTCTCTCCATTGAGCTAGAAGACTACTCGCACCTGAGAGTATCCTTCTGAGAGTGTACTTCTACAAGGTCACCATTTGCTCATGTACAGAGTATTGTTGCCACATCACTAGTCTAGTGTCTAAAAAGAGTTTTCAATCTAATAGGTAAAACTTTGTCAACCAATTCCAACTCCTGTCCCATCGCAGCAATGTCTCATCTCTGTGCCTGCTTTACAAATATTTTAATGGAATGTGCTCTGATGAACTTGTTTCACTTGTACTCCCTCAACGCACATATCCCGAAAAACTAGTTTAGCAACAAAATAACACCCCTTCACTGTTGAAGTCCCTAAATGTAAGAGCGCTTTCTACTCTAATAGTTTCTTCCCTCGAACAGCTCGACTTTGGAATTCCCTTCCTTCTACCTGCTTCCCTCACTATACTGATATGCAGAAGTTTAAATGTAATGTAAACCGACATCATGTTAATCTTTCCTATGCATGGTCCCAAATAATATCCCCTTACGTCCAAGTGTCGATATGCCTTGTTATGGATGAACGTAAGTTTAAAAAAAAAGATTTGATTTACTTACTTTTTATTTTTGACTATTTACGTTATTTATAGTACTTAACAGAATTTATAAGCATATACGCTAACTTATTTCAAACAAAGGAACCACCTTGTTTAGCTACACAACATCAAACAAGGTAGTTATTTAAATCTAATTTATTTCACTAATAAAAATGTTTTTACCCCTTTATATCTTTATATATATATATATATATATATATATATATATATATATATATATATATATATATATATATATATATATATTTAAATTGTAATTCAATGAACTTCAAAAAACTCTCATTGAAATGAATTTCATATCAAAGAATTTTTATTAATTTAAGCAAGACAAAGAATGCTTTAACAAGAATATTAAGCTCCCTCCAAATAAGGTTGAGCTTTTCTATCCCTCCTAAATATGGTTGACAAAGAATACTTACCACTTTCCGCTAAAAATATAAACTTTCTAAAGCAGTCTTTGTCTTGCTTAGAATAATAAAAATTATTTGATATGAAATTCATTTCAATGAGAGTTTTGGAAGTTCATTGAATTACAATTTAATTTATTTGCTCTATCTTGCATATCGAGCACTTCTTGTTTAGATGGGATAACTTATAGAATATTACTGCCAGTAATATTTTGTAAACCATACAATCTCACGTTTCCATAACAACTGATTGTTAAATAAAAACTATTCTGAAGTATATATATATATATATATATATATATATATATATATATATATATATATATATATATATATATATATATATGTCTCGAATCCGACTGCTAACGATGCTAGTGCAAACCAGAGCACGTAACATGCGACACGTCAAATTACGGTCACCTGTTCGGATACCTTCCAGTGCAAATTTGATCAGTCACTTAGTTTGACATGCTTTGATAATCTGTCAAAACAAACACTGGTCTAGCTGAAACCAAATCTATCAATAATTTTCCCCACATTTTATCTGTGCCTAAACCTAAACGTAGATTCCATAAGTAAAGCGTCTTTCTTGGAACTGCACGCATGGGGAACTCTCTTCCGTTTCCCTGCTTTACAGCTGACTACAATATGGTCGTCTTCAAGTTCAACGTAAATAAATTCTTGATGAACTATCCCCTTAAGTAATCCGATTTTCTAAATTTCCACTACTAACGATCACTACGATATTGTTCCATTGACTACCGTACACTCATTAATCCTTATCCTCGAGTGGTACTCGGGTCTTGATTAGTGGTGATTCTTTTGTAAAAACAGTCGAAGAGTATTTAATAACACACGCTGAGACTCTTTGACAATGCATAATTCTGCAATACTTCAAGCGTCAGATTCTAATTCCGATGCGCAGATAAATATGTATGAAAATATTTTGATCGATCGCATAATCGATCGGGAACATTGGCCTGCTTTTTAAAATTATTTTCAAAGATCAAAGGTTTTCTAACTGACCTCGGATTATTCATTATTCATTACATGCTGAATTCAAAAATATCCTTCATTTATTCTAGTCCAATCTGCTTGCTACGTTATGAACGCTTTTTTTTTTTATTCTAACATATTTACATTCGAAAAGCAAATTTTTGTAGCATCATTTCTTGTCTCTGGCATGAGTTTTGGAACGGCGTCTTATCACATAGACGACTGGAATCTTTCTGTGTAGGTAACACGTAATAGTAGTAGGCGTCGTAGTGATTTTAATATCCTTCTTTTCCGATTTCATTTTGTTATAGCCGCCCCATCCTCTTCTTTTTAATAGCAGTTTTGAACAATAATAACAGGATACAATAATGCTGTTATTTTAGGAAGGTATTTTTTTTTTATAGAGAAACGTTAGGTAAACGTTATTCCCCTGATTAAAAAGAGCTCAATGTTTCTGTACTTAAGTCTGATATATAGCTGTAAATTAGATGTGGAATTTGTTTTAATTTAGCGAAGGTATTTTAGAAATGGATCTTTATAGTAACCGAATTTACATCTGGAGCAAACTGTTTGAGATTCGAAGCCGGATCCTAAGGATAAGAACAACAAAAAATATACAATATAAAAGGTTTTTCAGTTTGATGTTGGCATGTCTTTTCTAAGAAATTTAGTTGAGAATGATATTTCTATTATTTTTAAAAATTTTTCAAATATCCTATTTTTTTTATTGAACTTTGCACACCTTTGAGATAAATGAATAAGTCGATGAAAAATCGCAAGAATCTTTTTTTTAAACATCATTGGCAAATCTATTTTTTTAAGATAAACAACCTTCTCAAAAAGGTCTTAAAGCGATGGAAACCATGGTGACGTCAGAGCGTAGGCGGAGCTACCACGAGCCGAGGAAGCGACGTCAGTTCAACGTCGACGGGCCTGGTGAACTGACGTCGCGGGCCGGATTCGGCCCGCGGGCCATAGTTTGGTGACCCCTGGATTAGATTGAAGACTTTTTTTTTGACCGTGTCAAAGAGGGAGAGACTAGTCGTAGATGAACCAGCTCAGATGTGGTAACACTACTCCAGACATGAATAAACGGTGGCTTTGGAGAAATGCAGGATTCTCTCAGGTGTAAATAATTTTCCAATACGGTACTTGGTTTGCAGCAGTCTTGGCAATTTCCTCAATGTATTTGTTTAAATTTACGTTAAGCCAAGGAGTGTGAATTACAAGCTCTCAGGATATTATTTATCGGTGATTAAGGAGATTTCTTACGACTCCTCCGCGTTACAGTGCTTTACCCCTATATGTTTTTCCGATTTTTTTTAGAAAGATAGGTTGATAGATAAATATGAAGATATTCAGCATTTTTTATTATTATTCTGACTTTTGTCCTTATCTTGAATGTTATTTTCACAATGTGTCAGCCAATGTAACCTCTGACCTTCTTTAGATTGATCATGTCGAACTAAGAAATCTGCACGGAATTTAGAACGAAGCTCGTTGTTTATAATCCACGGGAGTAGCATGCTCTCATACTGTCAATTATGGCCTTAAGTAATTTGTAATTAATTCTGAGTGTCTGCCGCATTGAGGATTGAACCTTGAATCTCGAGAAGAGTTTCATTTACAACGGAATTTTAGCTAATACTTTATCCGTTGTGTCACGGGTCTTTGCGGACATGAAGAAACATATTTAGCTGAGGAAATCGCAACAAAAGTCTAACAACCAGTTGTGGCTGTATGAATAAAAGTTTTTGTTGTCACCATAATTAAGACAATTAGTCGTACATGTCCATTTTTACCCCCCCCCCTCCAATTCCTTCCAAAGCTCCATCTTACCTGTTAAATACGAGAAGGAAGGAAAAAAAGGAAAAAAGCAAAACGCATAAACAATTAACTATTGTTTCTTTATTTAGTATTGTGTTTCCATTTATATTTTTCTCACCAAACTATTTCTCATCTGAGACACGTGCCCTGACCTCCGACACCTTTTGACAATGCAAAATCCTGAAAGGTTTCAAGTGTTGGTTTTCCATTATATATATATATATATATATATATATATGTGTGTGTGTGTGTGTGTGTGTGTGTGTGTGTGTGTGTGAGAGAGAGAGAGAAAGAGAGAAAGAGATAGACTGAGAGAGAACTGCATGGGAGAGATAAAAGGATATGAGTATAATCTCCTACCTTTTACAATACAACACCCTAAAAGGTCCTCGGTGTCGGCTTTCTATTCTTTTACGGACTTAGTTCGCTTTATAATACGGCCAAGGACACATAGAAAACATATTTTGTCTATGAAATGCAAAGGACAAAAAAATAAGAAAACTTTTAAAACCACTCGGTTCCTGTTCCCAGTCTAATATCTCAGCATACATTTTTTCTCGCCAGACACTTACATAAATATATATAATCTGATTTCCCGGGAAACGTAGTGACACGGATATATATATATATATATATATATATATATATATATATATATATATATATATATATATATATATATATATATACCCGTGTCTCTGCGTTTCCCGGGAAATCAGATTGAGAGACCAATATATATATATATATATATATATATATATATATATATATATATATATATATATATATATATATATATATATAACTACTTAATTTACTAACATAAAATTAATATTCGAAAGTATAGATTTATACGTAAACTTTAAGTATTTACTTCAAAAGTGCTCAATACGTAGGTAGAGTTAGTTAGTAACTTATAAAATATATATGGCGATTAAGCTACACTGAATATTCCGCGTTTCATCCACTCTAGGACTCCTCAGGCTTATGCGCGAATTCTGTGGTTGTTTATCGTTTTTATATTTTTTTTTTCGATAAAAACGATAAACAACCACAGAATTCGCGCATAAGCCTGAGGAGTCCTAGAGTGGATGAAACGCCGAATATTCAGTGTAGCTTAATCGCCATATATATTTTATAAATTACTATATATATATATATATATATATATAAATATATATATATATATATATATATATATTTATATATATATATATATTCGTCTCTACGTTTCCCGGGAAATCAGATTGAGAGACGAAATTCTCTTGCCGAAGCCCAAAATACGCGTAAAATTAATGATAAATAATGCTACATGAATACGATGTTAGTAATATTAATACGATGAATAATAATAATAATAATAATAATAATAATAATAATGATAATAATAAATTTTAATACGACTACTAATTACTACTAATAAGAATAGTTATAATATTATGGCTAATAGAAATAATGTAACTTTCTAAAGCTGGGTCAAGGAGCTGAATTACCTGCATTAAACAACAGGCCGTATGACACATCAATGTTTCTTTTAAGGAGAGGAGTAAATTCGTCATCATGTGTTAATATATTTGGAGCAGTGGCAGAGCGAGACAGTTACCTGTGGATGAAAAGATTGGTTGATATAGAAACGTAGACACAATAAGATAGATAGATAGATAAATATACAGATAGCCGCACTGAAAAGCAGTGATACAGCAAAACTGTGTAGATAATGAAAATATGCCCCGTTTCTTGAGTTGAACATATCTATGAATGAAATAACAAACTACCATTAGCGTATAATGCAATGATCTTTGTGTAACAAATGAAACGATATTTGACCAAGTATGTGCATGTGTGTGCATTTTTGCCTGGCGATTCCTTACGAGAGTGAAACACGGAGGATTCTGTTAATTGCCTGAAATTTTCATAAATTACTATATATAACATAAAAAATGTAACATGTGGCTGCAGCCGACACTGAACTCACTACACGAATTTGTAGTGTAATTCAAATCTTTTCCGTTGCTGAATACTTGATGCTTCGCCAGGACTATCAAGGGTACTTTTTTATCGTGACGCCATCACTAGATAGGTTGCCTACCACGGCTTAAGAGAAGCCCATCTACCCTCATATATATATATATATATATATATATATATATATATATATATATATATATATATATATATATATATATATATATATATATGCATGCACACCCACGCGTGAACACACATATACATATATAAATAGAGAAACAGAGAAAAATGTAAGAAAAATAGATAAACATAATCTAATATATAAAAGGCAAAATTGGCGCGAGCGTTTGTGTATGTTCGCCAAAGGCTTTTTGCATCCAGTTTCTCGCGTCGGTTAGATTCCGCGAGAAGTTTTCGCATATTTCCCAGACCGTAATATCTCGTATTCGCAAACTGACATCCTTTTCTTTCTCTTTTTTTTTTTTTGATCTAGTTAAAAAAAAAAAACAAAAAAAAACAGTAGCGTCGTCTGGGGTGTTTGTTTGGCTAAAGCGAAACTGTTTAAAAAAGTGGCAAGGCGTTTTCGATTAACAATGCAACTTCTGCTTGCGCGATGGCGACATCGGCTAACGCGTTACGTTTTATTTTTTCACCTTCTTTTCCTCCTTCGCGTTACAGGTTCGAGCCTGCTTGCTTACTACCACTTTATTTATTTATTTTTATTTTTTTACCTCACCTTCTTTTCCTCCTTCGCGTTACGGGTTCCAGTCTGCTACCACTTTTTAGCACCTCTCTCCACCCGGTTGTTTCTCCACCCACACCGGGCTGCTTTTTATTCCTACCCTTACACACCACCACAAACACCCGGGCAACGCCTAGTACCCCCGCTAGTACAATATGAGATAGAACACTACATGAATAGAATTTTAAGGAAAGATAGACTGAACAAGCTAGAGTAATTCATAACCGCAAATATATTGATATAAATAAAAGAGGATTATGTGTGTGTGTGTGTGTGTGTGAGTGTGTGTATAGATTTATGTGCGTGTGTAAATGCACACATGCCATGTCAAGATGACGTACTGGAATGCAGAAACAACACACACACACACACACACACACACACACACAAAAAGAAAAACTTCTAAATAAAATATTTTTTCCAACACTTTTTCACCTTTTCTTTTCTTTCTTCCCCTTAAAATAGAGATGGGGTCATTATTAGCCTGCGGCCAAGCTCTGGCATTGTGCGCGCACAGACGGTACCCCTTTCCCCTCCTCGCCGCTTTAATAAAAGCTTTCACCGCCTTGGTTGATGACGTCATTGATCACGTGCATTGCGCAAGTCATGGAAACCGAGTTTACTTTTTTTTTTTTAAATATATTTTTGTTTTTATTTTCACTTATTCTTATTCTGTTCTATTTACCATCCATCACCTCGACTCTATCTATCTATCTATCTATCTATCTATCTATCTATCTACGCCATCATAGACATTTCATTGGTCAGCAATAAATTCATATGAAGGATTTACGAAAAACAAACGGGGATTATAGAGAAGCAGTGAGAAAGAAGAAAGGAGGCCGTGAAGGGGTGTTATATGAGAAGAAAGTGAGGCGGTGAGAAAAAAGAGGGGGGTTAATTTGGAAGGAGGAGGGGAAGAGAAAGAGAGATTGGGAGGGATGAAAAATTTAAATTTAAATTTAATTATTTCCGTATTTTTATCCTCTTTTCTTTTTCTTCTATTTCATTTATTCTTGCCCCCCCTGTCCCCTTCTCCCATGTTGTATGTTTACACACACACACACACACATATAATTTTCATACGTACATTACTATTTGTCACTCCTCTTAAAGAATGGGATCGCACGATTCACTAAACATTTATTTATTTAAAGAATACTAGCAGGGCCCCTGGTGTTGCCCGGTCGTAAAATAAGCTTAAATATGATATTTTAATTCACGCAGTTTACGTATATGTGATTATAGAGCCAATTCTCTATTGATTCTCATATTGTACTTATATATATATATATATATATATATATATAGCACTGATTTTAAATTTAAAAAAAAGTGACCTGAGTGCCATCAGCTAGAATAAAAACCAAACATTAGAGCTCTAGCCTTAGTTGTAACTGTTTGAGCTGTCGTTGAACAGTTAAATAATTAAAAATGAACCGTTTTTAACGCATAAGCATATATCTGCACATACGTACAAGAGCAATTTAAGTTGACTTACGCCTGCCAAGTTCAAACTATCCACCACTATCAAGTAATATAATTCGTCCAGCAAAGTCTATATGTATCCTGGACTACGGTTGTTCGGAGTTTGGGCAATGTTTGTGGATAATCGGTGGTGCCTTTAGTAGTCAAGGCACATCTTTTACATGTTATTAACGATATCTTGATTCATGAACTGGCAGTAAACAAAATTACGCACCAGGCATTTAATTCTGCTATTCCCAGGATCGCCGATGTGCAATTATTTTTTAGTATTTTCTTTTGAAACACTTTTGGAATAATGACTCCTTCTCTATAAAGCAGAATGTTGTAATAGAGTACGTGTTTGAAGTAAATTCTCATAGTTCTAATTTCTGCTTTGTGGTTTTGATAAATTCATCATTTGCTGTTTCTGCCTTAATTCCTTGAAAAGTCACTGATAATTCCAGGATTGTATTGCAGATCATTGTTTTTATTTAACTATCCGGTGATTACTGAGTCATCGAGAGGTTCCTTTTGTACCGGGATTAGCCTATACAGATTATCCACATGCGCGATTTTCTTTGAAGGTGAGAATTCTAGTTTGAAATCATAATTCAGTAAACCGGTTCCCCATCTTAGTAAACGGTTGGCCGTAAATGTGGGTAGTCCTTATTTTACCCCAAAATGTGCAGAAGGGGCTTATGGTCTGTTTGAAACGTAAAACGTGCAAATAACGATGAAAATTTTGAAATTACATAGATAATACAGAGACCCTATCTGTGAGTATTTATTTTTAGGCCGAGAGATGTTTTCTGGATGCATCGGCAATTGAGTTTTTTGACCCATCTGGCATCTTATGTAGCAGGCATGCACATATACTGTATTGACTAGGATTGCTATTCATTATGAAATCTAGTTCCGGGTTAAAATGTGTTAGAAAAATGTCTGATGTTAACACCTTCTTAATTTCCTCAAACGCTGACAGAAACTCGGTAGCCATTCTCAACGTTTATTCTATTTCAAAAGCTTGTTTGAAGGTGAACGCAGTTCATGCATTTTTGGATTAAAGCTTTTGTAATACTAATGAGCGAGCCTCAAGAAACTTCGCAGTTGGGTAGTATTTTCCGGTGCCATTTATTTTTGCAGGAAGGATTCGCATTTGATTTCCTTGATTTTAAAACCAAAATCTAGTACCCGTCTGAATACTTTGTAGATATGGTATTTGTGCTGTTCCCTGTTATTGCTGGCTATAGTAATATCGTCAAGATATGCGATGGCAAAGTCAAAAGTCAAGGCCGCCTAACATAATGTCCATAACCTGAGGAAAAATGGCAGGCGCGACTTTTACCCCGCGCGATAATCTTTCATATTTATAAAGACCCTCAATGAATATTTGTGCAGAGTAATTTAACACTCTCATTTTCAACTGCGATCTGTAGATATGCGTCGCTTAGGCCGATTTTCGAAAAAAAAACAAAACCTGACCACCATTTAATCTTGTACAAACTTTCTCATGCCTTGGCAAGAGATAATTAAAATCCTCTAATGACGCATTTAGACCAGTCGAAAAGTCTGTCATAACACGGATTTCCCCTGATTTATTTTTCACATAGATCGTGGACTATATTCTTGATAGAATTTTCACATAGATTTTGGACTATATTCTTGATAGAATTTTTGGACTATATTCTTGATAGAATTTTCCATAGAATACCCACATTTTCTAATCTGTCCAGCTACTGGTAGATTTTCTTTAGAGACGCAAATGACTTGTTGCGTTTTATTTTAAAAACTGGTTGTACATTTTGCTTTAACATTAGTTCCGTAGCTATTTTTGTATATTTTCCTAGGGCTGGGGCAAATATATCCGTACATTCATTTTTTTAATTCCAGATTAACGTCTCCGTTTCTGCCGGCATAAATTCTGATTTTTGCAGAATGTAGATATTGGCAGGTTCCATAAATTCAATTTATGCATTCAGCCCGACCAGAGTAGATTAGTGATATTCTTTTTCGTTTTTCCCAATAATGTGACGTTAGCCAAAAATACACCTATAAAGTTAATTTGTGTACCATTAACGGTCTTTGCTGTTTTGCGTGTTCTCAGCTTTGTAGGTCAATTTAATTTTTTCCAGGTATTTACATTTACTATCGAAAGGTTTTACCATCGAGTTGCATTTTTTATTTCTTTATCATGAAGTGTAATAGTCACATATTTTCGTAACCCTTCTTCATTATTTTCTGTTTCCGCCCAGCACTCTGGTTTTATTAATTTTATTTCTGCAATGGGAGCCGTTATGTCCTTTTTGTTGCTTGTTTGTTTACATATTAAACATTTTTAGATATGGACAGTCCTTAATCTAATGCAAATTACCACATCGATTACATGGAGATGGATTTTTCTTTCTGCAAATTCTTTCTTAGTTGTGTGTCGATATGTGTGTCTTTTTTTTTCTAACTTGTGTTTTATTTATAAGGTGTTTCTAAAATTATCTACTGTTTTATATACGCGACTCTAGATTTGATATTCACCGAGTCTCTTTTAATAATTTATGTTTTCTGGCAGTCTTCTGTTCGTTTTCTAATTTTCTTAGGATATGAATTCTAATTTCCGCATCTCGACCCAAAGTCAGTTCTTGCGCAAAAAACTAAACATTTAAAATTGTTTGTATTGAATTCTGAAAGTTTGAATTCATCACAATGTTCATTTTCCATGGGTGCGTAAGTTGCGAAATTATCTTCGTAATTTTTTCTGCAAATTCAGACATGCCCAACGCTTATGGCATAAAGAGACTGTTAGACTATACAGTTCTATAAGAAGTGCCACCATCTCTGAAAAAAAAAACCTCTGAAGTTTTACGTGGAAAAATGAAATCCAAAAACTTGTGCCTAGCCGTCTCTAATTTTCTTCATAACAAGCGAACTTTTTCTGGTCTGTTTGTAGTCGATACTAAAGAAATCCTCGTATCTTCGACAATAAATGATTTATCTTCTTCTGGTCCATAGCAGAAATTGTCAATCGCATTCCATATTGAATCTTGTGAAAATGCGGTATTATTATCGGTAGACATATCATTTTTTATGACTTGAGTAAGCAGCTATTTCATGTGTTGTTGATTTTCATATTGTTGGGCCTCTAGCCTCATTAGTTGTTGTTGCTGTTGTCTTTCGTCTAAACGTTTCTGATGTTCAAATAATTGTTGCTGCGTATCTAATAATTGTTGCTGTTTTTGTTGTGGTTCAATTTACAGTTTTAATAATTGCTTCAATGTACTTTGTAGGGCGTCCATCTTTTTATGGCGCGTGAAATACAGAATTTATAGAAATTTAATAAAAGCATATCCAGATTAACAAACTTTTAGTAATTTTAGAACAACTGAGTGAAAGGGATCAATGATTTGTTTTCTTCAATAACTTTGCAAAGGACCGTAAAGAGTATTTCTTCCAAATAGAATGCCTTTGTCATAGACGATAAAAATGCATATGTCGACAGAAATATTCAATATTTTTTAAAGCAAATGTCTTTTTTCCATAGAACAGTAAAATATGGTGACAGTGAGAAAAAAAGTCGAAAACCGTATAGTAAAAAAAAGTTCGCTGACACAACTTAACGACGCGAATAAAAAATGCGAATAATACGTATTTGTCTTTTATTTTTAGCACTGACGGGTTACTGAATTGCCGTGAACAGTACAAAGGAGAGGAGTACAAAAATGAAAATATTCGCTGAATTGACTTTTCCAATAATATCTTGCCCACGCAGTAGTTTACTTTTTCCGAGTTTGTAATTAATATTTTTTTACTTTCCGCCGTGGCCGTTTTCTTGTTTTCTTTTATGTTGTATTCTTGTATGCCACGTATGCAATAAGATCGGTCATAAAAGTTCGCACTGTAGAAAAACTCAGAATAGAAGCCGTGTATTCAAATCAGAACTAAGGACATCGTAGATGAAAATCTACGCCAATATGTCATGGTTAACATTTTCGGCAAGGCTATTAATTAAACAGTGGATCGGATCTTTCAATAATAAATCTCAAAACGTGGAAAATATTACGAAAGCTGACTGTTAAAAACTAACAGAACGGCGACGGCCGTTAATGGTACAAAAATTCATTTTTAAGGTGAATTAATTACGGGGGGGGGGAACTAAGATTGTATATGCTAAAAGATAGTGAGAAGCTGTTCGGTTCTGACAGCATGGAGGAGTTTCGTCTCTGGGATCTTCCTATATCCACATTCTGCAAGAAAATAGATACCCGCCCAGCAAAAACTGAGAAACTTATAACTTGTTTTCAAAAAGAATTCACAAACGTATTTACTCCTGGCCTAGGGAGATGCACAAAAATGGCCGCAGATTTTAAGTTTAAACCTGGCACACAGCCGGTGTTTAAAAAGAAACGTAATGTCCCGTTCGCTTCCCTGAACAAAATAAATCCGGAACTTGACAGATTAAAAAGTATCGGCATACTGGCTAAAATTGAATATAGTGAGTGGGCTGCTCCGGCAGTTCAGGTAAAGAAAAGGTCCGGGGAAATTCGCGTTTGCGCCGACTTCGCGACCGGACTCAACGGGTCCTTAGAAGATTTTCACTATCCATTACTTAGTCCAGAAGAAGTGTTCACGAAATTAAATGGCGGAATGTTTTTTTTCTAAGATCGATCTAAGCGACGCTTACCTACTGATTCCGATTAACGACAAAAGCGCTAACCTCCTTTGTATTAACACTCATCGGGGTTTGTACAGATACGAAAGACTCGCGTTTGGTATCAAGGTGGCACCCGCAATATTCCAGCAAGTAATGGATACTATGCTGTCCGACTTGGACACCGCAATCGCATACCTTGATGACATTATCATAGCGAGCAAAAGCAGGGAGGAACATGAAAAACCTATCAGACAAGTATTCAGTCAAATACAAGATTATGGTTTTAAGATCAAAGCATAAAATGCGAGTTCTTTTTACGAACAATTAAATACCTGGGTCATATAATCGATAAAGATGGCAGACGCCAAGACCCAGATAGGGCGACCGCTATTAAAGAAATACCGGCACCAGTAAACAAAACTCAATTGCAGAGTTTTTAGGCTTGGCCAATTATCACCAGGGGTTCATCCTAAATATGCACAAATTATGCGCATCACTTAATGAATTGCTGAAAAAGGATAAGGCTTGGGAGTGGACAGAAGATAGCCACACATCATTCCATGAAATAAAAAAGAATCCTGACTTCAGAACTATTCCTAGCGCATTTCAACTCGCAGTTGGACATAATAGTAGCTAGCGACGTTAGTCAATATGGCGTCGGGGCGTGCATGCTACATCGAATGCCAGATGGCTCGGAACTGCCTATTGCTTTCGTATCACGGACTCTCTTGCCAGGGAAAAGAATTATTCTCAGACCGAGAAAAAGGCCCTAGGAAGTATATTTGCAGTTTCAAAATTCCACCGGTTCTTGTACGGAAGAAAATTTTTTGTACAAACCGACCATAAACCGTTGATATCCATTTTTGGATCCAAAAAAGAACTTCCAACATTCACTGCGAACCGACTATTAAGATGGGGAACTATTCTGCTGAACTAAGATTTTACAATTCAATTTCTCCCGTCAAAACAACTAGCCCATGCAGACGGTCTATCGAGACTGATTCCTGCCAAAAGGGAACCTCTTGAAGATTCAGTAATCGCGGCACTACGTATTAATAGTGATGTAAAAACCATGATAAACAATATTATCCACGAACTGCCGGTCACACTTAAGGGAATTAAGTCAGAATCCCTAAATGATAGTTTCATTCAAACCACGAAGCAGAAATTAGTACTGGGTGACACCAGTTCTGACATTTTTTCTGGTTACGACGACATACTGTTATTCGGTGAAAGGGTTGTCATCCCCCAAACCCTTCAAAAAAAAAAATTCTCAGGGATTTTCACATGGGGTATCCACGAATGAACAGAATGAAAATCCCAATGAGAAGTTTTGTTTATTGGCCAGCTATGGACCAAGATATTATCGACATGGTGAACAGATGCAAAGGCTGTGCTTTGGCTGCAAAAAGACCCACCGATAACATATAAACCTTGGCCTAAGACTGAACAACCATGGTCGAGGATTCACATCTATTATGTGGGACCTGTGGAGGATTTTTACTACCCGATAGTAGTTGACTCTTACTCTAAATGGCCAGAGGCACTAAGATGTAAAAAACCGACCACGGAAACAACAACAAATTTTTTATTGGAATTGTTTGCTCGGTTTGGGGTTGTAGACTGTTTGGTTAGCGACAACGCTACACAGTTCACCTCGACAGAGTTCAGAGAATTCTGCGAGACGTATCAAGTCAAGCATTTTACGATACGCCAGAAGAAACGGCCAGGCCGAATGCCTTGTCGATATGCTTAAAAGGGCATTAAAAGAGGCGCCCGGTACACCGACAGAAAAGGCCCTTCAGCGATTTCTGCAGGTTTACAGAATCACGAGAAATCTGAATAAACCAGATGCGAAAATCATGTTTGGACGGAAAATAAAATCCATATTTGATAAACTGCTACCCAAACACATAGTACACAACAGAACCTCTACAATACTATCGAAACGTTTTAACAGCGGAGATAACGTGTATTTTAGACATTTTCGAAATAACGTCTCTTTTTGGGAACAGGGCACGATTTTACGAAGAATCGGCCATGTTAAATACATCATTCAGGGCCCAAAGTTCCAACATAAGAGGCACCTGAATCAAATCAGGAAACGCTTCTACGAGGATCAAAAAGAACCACCGCAGGACGGCAGTGAGGCGATTGAAACTGTGTTATGACTGTTTTGACATAGACTCTCCAAAAGGGATGTCAGAACCGAGATGCTCCGCCATAAAGAGGAAGCGCACAGACCCCTTGGTGGTCTGCCCCAAAAGGGAGAAATACTGATTTTCACAACCGCGGAAATCAGCTTGGGAGGGGGGTGTTGTGGGGGAATCCCTCTCCAAATGGATGGTTCTATCCATTATATAAACTCTTTTGATCCCAGGTGTGGATTAAACACCAGAGTGACCCTCGCCTGCTCGGTGACGTTTACTACTCTTTTCAGTTGTTACCTTTTTACGTTGTTTTTCCAGTAATACATTGTTTTAACTCTATTCCGTTGTTCTGTTTTCTTTGTGGCTTATTGCAAGCCATAACAGATATTAAATCAGGGTGGTGATAAATTTGGAGGAACATTATTATTATTATTTCACTCACTAGGAGTTGTCTTAAAGGCCATCATCAGTGATCACTCACTGGCAGTCACTTGGCAGAGTGACAACAGGTCTCCCCAGATTTCCTATGTTCTCTACCTCTTGACCACTCGTGCAGATGATTGCACGTTATCGCAACAGCCGCTTGCCATTGATTTCTCATTGGCATCGGGCATTGTTATTTCCTGGGGTTTGGGTGAAAAAATTCCTCCCCAAGGTACCAGATTTGAACTGCACACTTCCAGTGGTTTTCTGGTTAGTACTCTCCCACGGCGGTCTTTCCATCCTTCCTGGCCCTTCACAACTAGTTAGTCGATTTAATTTACACCAGTTTATTATTATTGTCATGATAATGATGATGATGATAATAATAATAATAATAATAATAATAATAATAATAATAATAATAATAATAGTGCTTGTGCATTGAACACACCGTGATATATTTTAAATTAAGTTTTTATGGCATCTTTTTTCGTTAAATTGTTAGGTGATAGTGCAGAATAGTTAGAAAGCTCCCCCATGTAAAGAATGGATTTCTAAATAATAACGTTCTTATTTCAGCACGGTGCGTACACTGCACAAGTACCAAACATCAAGATTTTAATTATATGATAAAATACAAGAAAATATGTTAACTAAATTTTATTTTTAGTTCATATCAAAACTTTTAAAACTGATTAGTTAATGAATTTTAAAGATGAATTTGTGTTCGTGTGTCTCAGGAGAGAATAGAGAATTTCCTATTTCATTTCCCATTTCAGTCATGTAAATTATTTACAGTTAAAGTGTTTTTAAACAAACAAACAAAAACTTAAACGGTTTTAAATCTATTTCCAAGAAATGAATTACGCCCGGTGCTAAAATATTGAATTCATCGATCGTTTTAGTTAAAAAGCAGAAAGCAAAAGACAACAACAGCATAAACTGTTGTAAAAAATGCTTCTAATTTTAAAATATTTGGAAATACTCAATGAATAATGTTATTTATTATTAAAAGAACGGACTGAAAATTATTTTCATATCAAAATTATTTGTTTTGCAATTTGAATAAATAAAACGAAATATTCGACTTTCTTCGATAGACATATAAGAAAAGTTCAAAACCACTTACTACTATATTTTGTTAGATTAAAATTATCTCAATGTGCAATTATAATAATTGTAATTATCCAAATGGAGACTTGTTCTTTCTCTCCAGAAGAAAATACATGCACACTTGGACTACCTTCATAAAATTACCACATCCATTCTCTAATGCAACGAAAGTATTTTTTATGCCTGCTAGCATGGCCACGTGGTTGAACACAGCGAAATGTAGGCAGCTTTTACCTCCATGTCGCTTTGGCAATGACGTCACACGTTCATGTACACTGGCCTTCTATATCTCGGTAGCCGTGGTTAAATGCATTCCATCGTTTACAGCCGGCATGTCACCACATACTGCCAGCGGGCCACATACGGCGCTTTGCAAGCTTATTTACGACCCACACAGACTACTTTGAAAAAGTAGAGGGAAGGAGGAAAATATTAAAATACAAAGCATGTCGGAAAAGTAATAAGAAGTTCTTAACTTTCCTTGCTTAATAAAAAGTTTCTTTTATATTGAAATGAACTGGAATAGATACATTGAGAACATTGCCAAGGCTGCTGCAAGGAAGGTTGGCTCCCTCTACCGTGCTAGAAAACTACTTACGCCTGACAGAATCCTATACCTCTATAAGGCCACCATTTGCCCATGTATGGAGTACTGTTGTCACATCTGGGCTGGTGCATCTGCTGCTTGTCTCTCGCTCCTGGACATCGACGAGATGTTGCATCCCTCTGCCTGTTCTGTTAATGGTGAAAGCTCTGACGAACTGCAAACACTTGTACCTCCCCGACGTAACTACCCTCGTCAAACTCGACAAGCTACTAAGTCTCATCCCTTTACAGTAGAGATCCCTAGGTGCAAGAAAGCCTTTTACTCCAATAGTTTCTTCCCCAGAACTGCGGGTCTTTGGAACTCCCTTCCGGGATTCTGCTTTCCCAACTGCACTGATATGCAGAAGTTCAAGTGTAATGTTTAGAAACATCTTTCTACTCATCTCCCTTCATAATGACCCCGCTAATTAAGTCCCTGATAGTAGCCCCCTGTTTCAAAGTTGCACTGTGCCTTGTTTGGGGTGAAAATTGAATAATAAAAAAAAACTGATTGAAACGTTAGAATATCATGGACACAACTTTTTTTTTTCGAATTATCACTACCTTTATTATTAAAGAAGTTACAAAACTCTGAGCGGCTCAAGAGAATTCATATTTCATAAATTAAAACAAAACAAGAAAAAACAATTTATTTACTTAAAAACGAACCCACCTCAGATTTACAAAAATATCAATTATCTCATTATTAAATGACAGGAATTAGCAAGATACTAAGTTTATTTGGATTTTTCGGACTACTGTTTTTATTATGTGTTATTTTCACAACGTTTTGGTCGATGTAACCTTCGACTTTTTTTCAGGTGTACCTTGCGAACTTGGAAATCTTTCTGTAAAACTTGTGAATCTACGCAGAATTTTGAACGGGACCCTTTATTTAAGCCATGGGGTATCATGATCTAATTCCGCCGGCCCTGGGCGAGTAGAAGTCCTAGGTAAATCGCAGTTGTATTTCAAGTAGCACTCGCACTGATAATTGAACCTTTACTCTCCAGGAGTGTGTAACTTACAACTGAGTTACTAAGTACTTTATCCGTTACGTCACGGAACCTTGCTTAAATAACAGTGTTATAGAATAATACTCCAGGTGAGAACTATAGTCCTAATCATTCAAATAATACGAATTATCAATCCCCATCTAAAAAATCAGAAACAAAATACCCAGATACTATCTTAAGCATCCTAAAAGAAATTAATATTGTTTATAAAAATCTACCACTGCAAAAAACGAACAAAACAATTACACATTGTGAATAATATAAGAATCGTTCACACCTCCAAAACAGCTTCGCAAAAAGAAGTATTGTACATATAACATTTTTAGATCTAAATAATAATATCGTATGAATCCGAAGATTCTATTGTTGGTATTGATTTCCTCGATGTTTTTTTGTTAGGATCTTTTCTTTCGTGAAGATTGCTCAAGTAATTTTTTGCAACGAACTGGATTCGAACTTGGAATCCAGGTCCTCAGTCCATACGGTTAACCACAAAACAACCATCACCTCATGATTCAAAAGTAGTTCAAGATTCGTAAAACAAAATCAGATCAATCTATCAATCAACCAATCAAATCGAATCGCACTCTAAGACCAGGTCGGCATCTTTCGTTCGATTGCGAACAGAGTTGGTTTCATTATCGATTGCAATAGAATCAATTTTCTTTTGCGTATCGAACTTGAAGATCAGGTAGATTATCGAGGTTTGGTGATGATAGAATTGGTCTTTAGGAAACTCCACAGCAAATAGTCTAGGGGTTGATGATGGCATATGCTGAGATAAACCGCCATTCTGTTAATTGGTTTTGCTATTGGTTATAGGAACTCCCAAAAATTTGCTATTGGTTATAAGAACTCGCGTTTATAATCATAACAAGCCCGACGATGATCTACAAGCTCATAGCAAACAAGAAATGCACTGCATTACAAAAGAATAATTATCTAGGACAGGGTCTTTCTGCTTGTGCGGTGATAAAACTTCTCAAATGCACTTTTGATGTTAGGTTGTATAAGTGTTAATTTTGGTCAAAAATGGACTGCCTTCTTTAATCTGATTTTTTCGATTATTGATTTTCAATACTTATCGGACGAATTCAGATACAAAACCTACGCAAGAACACTCCCAGACACATCAGGTACCTTCGTGTGAAATTTCCTAAAAATGTGTCTAACCGTTTCAGAGTCCATAGGTAATAAACTCACATACACACAGACAAAGGTCGTTTTATATAATAGTAAAATAGAGCTTTCAGGATCATTTAAAAAGCAATGTAAGAAGATAGGGGGTGCCTTTAAATAGTTATCATGACTTTAACAAAAATCTTCATTATCTGTTAGTATACACGATATAATAGTTTAATTATTTTCGCCAAGACTAATAGGTATTCCTGTGCATAGAATCTATTTTCCAATTCCGAAAAGAATTAGTAAAAGTGATATCCCGTGAAATAGTTTTCTAAACTCTTATAAAAAATATATAAAAATCACACGAATCTCTAGAAATATGAATACACAAAGTACTTTTGGTCTTCAGATGAATTTATCACCAGCTTCTATGTATATCCCTTCCTATGTAAAGCATTCACAAAAACACTCGCCTACCTACAACAACTGCCAACAATTTCCCTTACTCTCTATCTGTGCTTAAAGCTAAACGAAAATTTCATGAGCAAAACTTTTTCCTAGAACTACCCGTACGCGGAACAAAATACCACGGGCGGCTTCCTGTTTGACTATAGCACGACCTTTTTCAAGTCCAGTGTAAACAAGTTCTTGTTGAGCCGTCATCTGAAATAATCAAAACGTACCCATATTTGTTTTATTGACCACCATTATCATTAATATTTATTCTAGAGTAGCCTTTACTCGGGTGAGTTTGTCTGTTTGTACTTCCTTGTCCACCAAGAGTTTGTGCTTTTCATTTTCCAAGATGGTTTCCGGTTTGTGTAATTACTATTTGCTTTTATGTTCAAAATGTAGACGTTTGCATGCTTCCTAATTGACTACCTCTCCCATACATTCGTGTATGTTTGTTATACTCGTTTGAGGCTTGTTTGTGGCATTCGTTTCCCATGTAGTTAACTGTTTCGTCTCTTTGTCTTCAGATGCTACATTTACATATTTCTTTAGTTTTGTTTATTTGACTTTAGTACAATTGCTTATGATCGCGTTATTCCGTGTGGCAATCTAGCAATTTGGTTTCTTTATTCAAGTGGCCTTTTTGTAACCATGACCAGGTGCATGCCGGCGTTAATTCTCTTTCAGTGATGATTACTCTCTTTCTGTTTTGTGTTATGTATTTTTCTAGTTCTTTTTGCGTCATACACACAGTTTCTATAATTTCTCTGACTTCTCTCCTATTTAGGAAGAATTGATAATATTTGTTGAGTGAAATGCATTGTGTATAATAATTTTCCTAGCATCTAGTACATCTATTTAGTCTAGACTATGAATCGCGTATTATTTTTTGCCAAGGTTACTGCCCACGTATGTATTTCTTTTTTACTATGTATTTTGCTTGCTAAGGGCTTTCTTTGTTCTCGATTATTCTTTTCTAATTTACCTTTTCATCTACAGTAGCATCCAACAGTTATAGAACGGTCGATCATTTTTTTTTTTTTTGAAAACGAAAAAAAGATTTTTTTTGGTGAATTTTCCAATGTTTAATGATGGTAGTTACATAAAAAAAATTTTTTTTGGGTGAATTTTCCAATGTTTAATGATGGTAGTTACATGAAAAAAATATTTTTTATTTTTTATTTTGAATACATATTAGTTTTTTTTTACATATAAATTTAATTAAATTACAGGCATCCAGAAGTTTAGGGACGGGGAAATTATTAATGAAAAAATAAAGAATCCTTTCAGTATTTAGTAAAAAGCCCTTTGCTTTAAGTCACACTATGACATCTTTTGCTGCAAGACTGAACCAATCGTTTACATGTTATAGGTGAGATATTATTCCAGTATTTTTTTTTATGCATTCCCATAAATCATCTAGAATTTTTTTTTTCTGTGATCTTATCACCAATAATTTTCCAAACATTTTCAACAGGGATCTGAGCTGGCCAATTCATAGCGAAAACATTGGATCTATTTAGCTCTTTTTAAGCTAATTTTGCTTTATGGCACGGTGCTTTATCCTGCATAAAGATCTTAGAATCAGAAAGATTAGGAACCACATGTTCCGTAATCTATTCTCTGAACATTCGGGAATTAAATTTTCCATGAATCCTCACAAAGGAGCCAGTCCCTTTTGAAGATATGTCCCATACAATTGTACTGTCCCCTCCAAATTTTACTGTACTTTTAACGCACTTAGGTGACAATCTTTCTCCATTTTTTTTCTTTTTGACATGTAGACTTTGTCTGATCCGAAAAGATTGAATTTAGATTCATCAGTAAAATGAACCTTCCCCCATTTTTTCTTCCCCAAACAAATGTTTTTTTTGGCGAATAACAATCTGGTCTTATTATTTTTAATAGAAATTAAAGGCTTTGAGTATGGATTTCTTGAAAATAATCCAACTTCGTTTAATCTTCGTGAGATCGTTTGTCGGGAAATTTTTCGTCCAGTTTCGGAAACCGTTCTTTCCATTTTCAATAAACCAAAAAACAACGCTTTTAGACTAGTTAAATATTTTAGTAATCTTTTACTTTATGGACTTTTTTTCATCATAATGGTCACAAATAAGCTGTTTTTCTTGTATAGATAGCTTTTTTTCGAATATTCAGAGTCGGCATTTTGTTAAATTGTCATTAAAATTGCTAAAGTTTGTATAAATTTTCCGCGTTTCTTAACTTTTGGGCGCCTGTAATTTAATTAAATGTATTTATATGCAAAAATCTAATATGTATTCAAAGTCAAAAAAACAAAACAAAAAAACAACATATTTTTTATTTACCATTATTAAACATTGGAAGAATCACCAAATTTGTTTTCTTTTTTCATAGATAAAGTTAGAAGTCATTCAAAATGAAATGATCGACCGTTCCTTTTGGACGCTGCTATATGTTGATCTGATGGCGTATGCTTTGACAAAATCACGATAAACACTCGTCTCACTGAAACCACTGTCAAAAATTTTCCCCACTCTTTATCTGTGCCAAAACCAAAATGTAGATTCCATGAACAAAGCTTAATGTTACGCCAATAAGTTTACATATTGGATTCTCATGGCAATCAGTGGTTGAAGATGTTTCATATGATTGTTAAAAGAAAAGAATTTGGTTTTAGCAGCATTAAATCCTTGTATGTTCCCATTCAACTATAGACTTGGAAGTCATTTTCTAAGGATTCAATTATTGCGCATTTGTTTTACCCATACATCGAGAATAGAGCGTGGTTTAATTAGCAAACATACACATTTCGAACATAATTTTAGCAGAGAAACTGTTTATGAAAATCAGGTGCTATCAAATTCCAAATATCCACCTGTGCAATACACTCGCATTGATATCATATTTTTGCACGTACGGCCATCGAAGACATCCTGGATATTTCGTTTGTCTAAGAAGGATATAATTAGATTAAGAATTCGTCCCAAAGTAATTTTCATGTAGACTTTTATGTTAGATTTTGTCAGAGGCTTTCACTATATCCTAACTACCATAACTTTGCCTACTTTGTCCATCCATTTTAGTTTCACTTTGTTTTTCAGTCTCATGACGGGTCTTCTTTCATGCTTTTCTGGTGTTTCTGTTGTAGTTTTGCCGTTTTCCCCATATATTGTCCCAGTAGTGTTATATTTCTGTTGAGTTCTTTACGTCCTGACAAAATTATGTTTTATTGTTTTAATACCATTATTATTATTGGCTCACATGGAGCTTTCACACAAATCAACAAACGGTCTGATTGGAAACCTGCGGTGTTCTCTGAAGGCTGAGTGACAACAAGTCTCCCCAGACGTCCAGTTCTCTCCACCGCCTTCGATAGCATTTGCAAATCAAATTTGCATCATCGCAACAGCCCCCTACCATTGATTTCTCGCCGGCAGAATTGGTTTATACTGGAATTTGACTGGCATTAAGCCTCCCCAAAGTTCCAGTTCTCTTTGCGCTTGTCCAACCGAGGTCTATCAGGAATTTCTTTATGTTGGACTTGAAGATATCCAAGTTGTAGTCAGGTGGGAAACAGGCAAACGGAAGAGAGTTCCACAGGCGTGCACTTCTAAGAAAGAAGGTTTGTTCATGGAATCTACGTTTTGATTTAGGCACAGATAAAGAGTGGGGAAAATTATTGACAGTGAGAGAAAATTATTGTCAGTTGGGGGAAATTAATAACAGTGGGAGAAAATTATTGACAGTGGCTAGACTGGTGTTTTTCGTTTAAGATTGGTGAGGGGAGATCAGAGATTAGAGTTCAGACGAGCACTTTCCATGGAAATAACGATAAAACAAAGACAAGCTCGCAACGACTCTTTTATGGGAGAGAGGTTGCAGGGGAGAGAAAAGGGCATCTCTCCCTAAGCTACGAAGTCTATTTTGTACTCTGTCAAGGCAGGGTAAGCTGTTTTTCTTAGTAATTCTGCTATTTTCGTTAGTGCTATCCGTTGTATCATCTCAGCTATCCCTCTGATATCAATTTCTCTCATTCTTTTTTCAAAGTTTTTAGGTATCGTTCCGAGTGCTTCTAATTCTTGGCCTTCAGGTCAAGATCAAAGTATAGTATTTGTTCCGGCAGATACTGCAAGCAAAGACCATATGTGGGTGCGACCCCACATATAAGACCTTGGTCAATGTAGGGGCAACCCTTCATAGAAATTGTCACTATCCAGCTCCCCTACTCCCCTGGGAGTTGGTCCCCATTTCCCCTTCACTCCTCACTTTAAAAATCGGTCTTGTGCCTAAATTGCTCAGTTGGGGAGCAAATAAATACCTCAAAGTGTAGTACATGTTCTTCAGATATACACTTCAATTTCTTGTTCTCGGTCAGTGGAGGAGAAATCCTTCACGACTGAGACAATTTTTATTTTTGTTCCTTTTCTCCACATTAAAAAACAACCTTGGTGTCATGTTGGGGAGGCATTGTAAATAGGTACTATTAGTGATGTTATCTTGACTTTCTACATTTTCCAGATCTCTTTGAGCTCTCTTGTCAGTTCCGTGTATTTGCTCCGCTTCTCCGTCTGTTTGATCTTCACTCTGTGGTATGCTGGAACGGCAAAATCTACGATCTAACAGGACTTTTCCTTCTTGTTGACTATTATAATATCCGTTTTTTTTTGTTGCTTGGGTGAGTTTATATGTTTGTATATCCATGTTCGATATAATCTTGTGGCTTTCATTTTTCAGTACTGCTGTCGGTTTGTGCTTGTACCATTTTTCCCGGTGTTAATGATGCAATCCTCTGCATAATTGATAGTGTACTGTCTTCCCCACTTTTTATATTCTCTTTAGTTTTATATTCTTTTTGGGCTAGTTTGCTGCATTAAGTCATTATGTGGTTTATTGTTTCGTCTTTTTGTCCACAGAGTCTGCATTTGCTGTTTTCATGTGTCTGTCGATCCTTGCTTTCCTGTGGTTGGTTCTAATTATGTTATCTTATGCGGCTGTTAATAGATTCATTTTCTCTGTTTAGGTGTGTTTTTTGTAGACATTTTGAACTGTTTTCGTTAGCCTCGTCTTTTGTCATCCTTATAAATCGTTTCTGTAACTGCTTCACTTTCTATTTTTCTTCCCTCATCTTATTCCGCGTCTCTTTTTCTATTTTTTTTTTCAGTGTCTATTACTGCAGTGATTATTTTTTTCGGTGTTTTGCATTATGTATTTTCTAATTCTTTTTTGTGCTATTTACACAGTTTTATATACAAATCAGCCCTCTTCCCCATCTTTACTTTTCACATAGAGTCGGTCAGTATCATCCTTTGGGTGTAGTGCATTGTCATGAGTTTCCTGGTCTTCTGGTCGAGAGTATTTAGTTCTTCTTTGACCCAGCTTATAAACGGTCAAAAGTATCTTATTAGTGACACTACCCACGCGTTTATTCCTCTAATTAGGTTTCTACTATATAGTTTAGTTATGAGGAGTTTTCTTGTTCTTCTGCGGTATTCCTTTCCAATTTTCTCTTTCATTTCTATTTCTTTGATGGTGTCTGCTTCCAGAACTCCAAAATATTTGTAACTATCATTTTCACCTAGTGATCTCATCTCTGTTTGATTAGGAATACTATACCTTCTGTTGCTTCCAGTTTTCTCCTCCTCATGGTCAGCAGTGCGCACTTTTCCATACCAAATTCCATTCGGATATCCTGGCTAAAAATTCTGGTCGTGTAAATTAGTGTTTCTAGTTCTGTCTTTGATTTTGCAAACCGTTTTAGGTCATCCATGTACATTAGGTGGTTCATTCTTTCTTATGTATTATTATCATTATTATTATTATTATCGTTGCTATTATTATTATTATTATTATTATTATTATTATTATTATTAATGTTATTATTGTTGTTGTTGTCGTTATCGTCGTTTGAAATCTGAAGACTAGTCTTATGGTCTCGGTTTTACAATATTTGCGAAAAGCAACGTTTAAGCTTGATTGCATATGTGTGTATATTTGGCAGAGATACAGAGAGTGAAATCTAAAGGAGATAGAGGGAATGGATTTCTTCAGTAAGACAAAACGATTTATGAGAACGAGAGTTTAACAGGAATAGACTTTGATATACTAACACTAACAAAAGAGACACATTAAAGAGAGAGGGAGAGAGAGAGAGGGGTGGGAGAGAGAGGCGGACAGACAGACAAACATTGTTTTTTATATTAACCATTTTCTTTTGAAAATGTCCGATCTTCTTCATCATCGATACAGATATCCATCACTCTTAACTATCGATCACAGAATTGAATATCGATTTTCAGAATTTTGTACGTTAGAGGGAGCAGAGGGGGGATAAAGATATCGATTTGTATTCCCCTTTCTTGATCGACATGAACGATTTCTTAACCTGCTAAACCCAAAATCGATTTTGCAGAATCGATTCGGAAATGTGCTCCGGGTCTTCTGTACTTAACGGAAACATACAGATGATGGAAATACTGACAATAGAAGATACCATTAAGACTTTTAGTGTTAATAAGAACATAAGATAGCTGTGATGTGCAGTTGATGAATGGTTTAGTTAAGTTGTTAGAGAATTGGGCACGCGCCTGTTTTTAACAATTAAAAATGAAAATCAAATTCTTCTGTTTTGCGAATAAATTGAATGCAAACATCTTAAAAAACCTGTCTTTTGTAAAAAAAAAAAAAATGTCATATGTACCTACAAAAATCCGCACAAAAATTCATTAAAATCATTCGGTTGGTTAAATAATCCAAAATTTCGTCCCTCTCTCATAATAGTCATCTATATTATATTTGTATGTCTATGTGTCCGTGTGTCCGTATCACTTTTTTTGGAAACTACTTGACTGATTTGGCTAAAATTTAATATAGACCTGTATTATGATATCCGTTCACTGCACATTTTGGGAATTATTAAGATTAGTATTTAATGCAAAAATGAGCACAAATCTGTGGGGAACTTTTTGGAGTAATTTGGTAGAATTCCCCAGAAATAATATTTAATATTACTGTATGGTGGATTAAACCATACGAAATTATGTCGTCTATTTTTCTTATTATTTATATTATTTGTTGTTTGATTTGGTGAATTGCGTGTATATCAATTATTAGTTTAATTTAATTTACGTTTATTTTATTAAGCGTTTATATTGGAATGATAATTTTGTGTGGTGGTCTGTTAACAAATTTTGCATAGACATTGTTTTCTGATACACTTCACAAAATTAACGAACAAAAATTCTTTATATACTCATCAACGTTTTTCCTTATTTTGAAGAAAAATTAGACACCAATATTTAAGTGCGGTTATAACGTGGAAAACATCTTTGGTTCTATTTTTTTTTCGAACGAACATAGACGCTAAAACTCAAAATAGCTGATGCATTTATAAAGCGGAATAGACGTGCTTTTAAAATTAATATCGATGTCATGTAGAAAGAAAAAAAGCCTTACAGTTTTTTTCCCGTAAAAATAAGCAAAGATCATAAACACCGAACAGTTCTGTTATAAAGAAGCACCTTCTTTTACTTACATTCATTCGAGTGGTATCCTAGGTACAGGCATTGACAGCTTTGGTTTTTCGTCTATCTCTCTCTCTATCAAGGCATTCATGAATTCATTGTTGCTCATTATATTTTACGTATGTTTCTTGCTGTGGCCATCTGTTTCTTCTACCGACGGTCTCCTGGTATTCTTTGCTGACGAGAAGATGAAGATCAGGTGCAACCTGTCTATCATGGTAATTTTTACCAAGCGAGGTGTTCTGATTCAGAACCCTATTCATGCTGTTTCTCGAATAAAGAGTCTGATGTATCGCCACAGCCTTTTTTACAGTTGTACAGAGCAGTGTCCATACTGTGCGATTGTCCTGGCCATTACACCCAGAGGTATCTTCTGCTCAGCACAACGAAATCCGAAATCATAAACAGAATTATTCCTGAATGCTTCCATATTACACCAGTCAGATCAGTGAGCTAAGTGGGTTCTCTACCATTCCAAAGGTTCTCCCATAAACTACCGAAAGGAAGGAGGCGTCTTACTTTTCCTTTTACAGTAGTGCTGCCTCTGTGACATTCTAAATCAACTGGGAGTTCCGACAATAAAAATACATATACCATAAAAATCACACCCCAACAAAACTTATTCATAAAACACCCACACCTAATGCAAGAATATATATATATACGGTGTCCCAAAAGGAGCGGATGTTTATCGTAGAGTCGTATTTCCGGTTGAATGAGTCAATATCAGAAACTCAAAGAGAATTTCGACGAAACTTCAACACAAGAAATTCCCCTACTCCCAATGCAAGAAAACCAGCCACAATAAATGCCCTTAAAATCAATATAGAGGAGGGAATTAGGGCTATAAGCCCCGAAACATTAAGTGATGTGCTGGACAATGCCCTGCAGAAAGCACAAGAGTGTGAAAATGAAAATGGTGGACATTTGAGTAACATCATTTTTCATAACTAAAATTAAACCTTGTGAAAAAACATACCCTAGATTAAGTTGTGTAAATAAAATTAGAATAAGTAGACTATGATATCTTACTATATCTCAAAAATCATGGAGAGGCTCATCTACCTACATATGAAAATTGGTAAGCATAACTTAAATGATGATGTTCTCTCTGATTCTCTCTCCTCTGATCTTGAGCGCGTGGTACAGTGGGGAAAGAGGTGGCTGGTTACCTTTAATGTATCTAAGACCAAGCTCCTATCTCTACACCATAAACGCTCTGATCCCCATCTGGCATCAATTGAAATAGATGGCTCTCGTCTAAGGGAGGCCCCAGGATTTGATAAGCTCCTGGGTTTGGCCTTTACACCTAATCTTAAATGGAACACATACATCAAGTCTGTGGCCAAGGTCACTGGGAAAATGGTGGGATCCTTCTACCGCTCCAGAAGATATCTCACTAATGATGCAATTCTCTATCTATATAAGAGCCAAGTACGTCCAAGGATAAAGTATTGCTGCCACATCTGGGCGGGGTCTGCAAAAAACAGCCTATCCTGCCTTGACGGAGTACAAAATAGACTCCGTGGGGGATGCCCTTTTCTCTACCCTGCAACCTCTTTCCCACAGAAGAGACGTAGCGAGCCTGTCATTGTTCTATCGTTATTTCCATGGCAGATGCTCGTCTGAGCTCCATTCTCTGGTACCCCCTCGCCAATCTTTCTCAAAAAACACCCGACTAGCTGAAACCACCGTCAATAATTTTTCCCACTCCCTATCTGTGCCTAAATCAAAAGGTAGATACCATGAACAAAGCTTCTTTCTTAGAACTGCACGCCTGTGAAACTCTGTTCCGCTTGCCTGTTTCCCTCCCGACTTCAACCTTCAAGTCCAACACAAACAAATTCCTGATGAACCCCCCTAAGTAATGACACCTTTCCAATTCTCCAATACTATTGCTACACTATCCCTTTGATTACTGTACACACAATAACTCTTATCCCTGAGTGGCCATTGGACCTTGATAAGAGGTGAACTCCATGTAAAAAAAAAATGTTGAGGAAGTTAATTAAATTTAAAATCCGTCAGCTTCTTTTTGGGACACCCTGTTTATACTCTCTCTCTCTCTCTCTATATATATATATATAATATATATATATATATATATATATATATATATATATATATATATATATATATATATATATATATATATATATATATATTAAATCAATTCTAAATAAATCTGACCTCAGACTTCTTAAATCAACACTAATTATAAACACAGGCACAATTAAACAATGAAACGGATTTTTATTTCCATAAAATACACACACCTGTATATATATATATATATATATATATATATATATATATATATATATATATATATATATATATATATATATATATGTATACATAATTATTACAGCTTAATATTGTTTAAAGGTGATATCATCCAATGAGCATAAAACGGTTATATACAAAAGTAGAGCAAGATATACTTGTTATTCATTTTTTACATACACATTAAGGTATCAATATGTTTCAATCAAATAGTCATAAAAAATTAGAGACACACTTTTGATTTAGAATGTGGCTTCTGTAGAAGCAATATCGCCTGATGATGTCTCTAGTTATTTACAACTAGTTGACTGATACATATTAATGACCGTGCAGCAGTACCTAAATGTTTATGTAAAAAATTAATGAAACCGTATATCTATCTATCTATCTATCTATCTATCTATCTATCTATCTATCTATCTATCTATCTATCTGTACTGTTGCATAATTTGACCCGGATTCTCGGGAATTCCCGTTAAGCACGGATCGGGTGAGACCGGCAATCATCGGTTTCGGACGCAAACTAATTTAAAAACAAACAAAACGGAACAAAAATACAAATGCAAATAATAAAAAAATAACAACAATCTTTAAAGGACGGAAAATATTTTTATTCATTTTATTTTATTTTTTTGCAAAATATTTATCAAAAAAAAGTTTTTTCTTTTTTCTTCAAGAAAAGATAAAGGCTTTACTGGTTGTTAACTGTAAATTGTTAGGTGCAAGTACAATTTTTTTCAATACTCTTTGTTTAGTAAAGTTTTTTTGGGGGATGCTTCCACAGAAAGTATATATATATATATATATATATATATATATATATATATATATATATATTAAAGAAAATATGTAAAATTATGTTTATGAAAACTGTACATTGTTAGATGAAAGTACAGGAAAAAAATTTTTTCAAGAAAACTTAATATTTTTATTTTATTTTTTTTACGGCTGTTCATTCCGGCGGAAGAACTTTCTCTTAGGAATCTTTTGCGTCGCTCGACTGTTAAACCGCTATCGACGGTAAGCAGGGAGGGAGATGGGGGTAGAGGAAATGGAGGGAAGCTCCCCAAGAACCGGGTAGCTTTCGGAAATGTAATTTATGGAGACAAAAAGAGTCGTTTTCGAATTATAGTCTCCACATAAATTCAAGTAAATATGTACCCAGAAGCTCCCGGTTTGTCCCGCATTCTTGCTTGTTTCGCTGTATTGCTTCCTACCTACATCCTCTCGATGTGGTTTGTTGTTGCCTTCGTCGCGTTCCGATTTGGTATGGTCACCCCCTCACCCCTCAAGAAAAAATCTCCTTGTCGGTGATATAAATAAAAAAAAAGACGATTTAGCGTTTCAACATTTGAACAACTCTCGGCTGAAACAAATGATTGCCGGTCTCGTCGATCCATACTCGATGGGAATTCCCAAGAATCGTGGTCAAATTATGTAGGTCTCTGTATCTATCTATCTATCTATCTATCTATCTATCTGTACACACACTCGCAAAAGCGCGTGTGTGTGTGTGTGTATGAGAGAGAGACCCAATATATTAACGACGAGATAAAAATAATATAAAACATAGTAAAACTCGATCTAAACTTAAATTGAGCTTTAAGATTATAAAGATAAAAGTCGAAACATTTCGTCATCCAAAAGCGTAAAAAATATAAATACATTTTCAATAGATTTGAATTTATAGAAAGCAAAACATGAAATGTAACAAAATACATGACAATAAAATCAAATAAAAATATTATAGATTATAGAATTAGAAAAGAGTGAGGGAAAAGAAAGGAGAGATAAGCGCTTACGAATTTTTTAAAGTATGTATGTGTCTGTAGTTAAATGCGGTGAATAACATTTGGATTGGATAAGAAATTAAGAAATATCAAAAGTAGGTGTAACTGTAAAGTATATATAACGTATTATGTAACAACGTTTACTTAATATATATATATATGTATGTATATATATAGTAATTAGTAAGTTATAAAAAATATATACGTCAATTAAGCTTTTTTATAACTTACTACCTAGCTCTACCTATGTATTGAGCACTGTTGAAGTAAAGATTGAAAATTTGCACATGAAATTATATTTTCGTATATTAATTTATGTGATTAGATGAACTAGTAATATATATATATATATATATATATATATTGTTGTTTGGCTGTGGAATTTATTATATATATATGTGTGTGTGTGTGTGTGTATGTGTGTGTGTGTGTGTTTTTGTGTGCGTGTGTGTGTATACATATATGTATATATTAGAAACTTTTTCACTTGTGCCGGTTTATAAATATACTCACCTGAGCTGCATCTGTTTTTTTTTTAATTACTATCATGCTTTGATAAAACATTCTTTTATTTTGCCTCCGGATATATTTTTATTTTTATTCATCACTCGAATTTACCACTTGGATTTAATTTTTGAATCTTATATATAAAAAAAAGATATGTATAAACAAATATTTGCCGGATTTCTTATCCAACCCGCGGTGAAACAAAGGAAAGATAGGAGGATTACAAGAAGCGTTTGATCTCTTTTCCTCCAGGAATTTTCATTTCAAGATTTAGCATTCATTTTCGATTGAGAATACAATACCCTTTTTCTGCCTCAATTTCTATTTCCTTTATTCTATGTACCTTAAATGTTTTAATAACTTTAAAAACTTAAATTTTTCTATGTTTGATACTTTTAGCAAATAAGGTGCAAACCAATAAAATTATTTGCTAACATTCTTCCTCTGAGGGGATGAATAAGGACTGAAAACTGATAGGTAAAGGAAATAGATTTATTCAATTGTATTTTTTGTTTTCAAACAATAAAAACTTCTTTATCTGAAGATTAACATTTTAAAATCATAAATTTAAATACCTAAAATTTTATTTATTTGCTCTATCTTGTATATTGAGCAATTTTATTTAGCTGGGATCATCTTATATAAAATATTACATCTAATGCATACCAGCAGATATATTTCATTTCATTATATATATATATATATATATATATATATATATATATATATATATATATATATATATATATATATATATACATACATTCGAGTTTACTTTTCCTTTTACAGTAGTGCTGCCTCTGTGACATTCTAAATCAACTAGGAGTTCCGACAATAAAAATACATATACCATAAAAATTACACCCCAACAAAACTTATTCATAAAACACCCACACCTAATGCAAGAATATATATATATATATATATATATATATATATATATATATAAGGGTAAATGTGTGTGTGTGTGTGTGTACATTTCCCTACCAAATAACTCTGTCAATTTACAGACTCGCGATTTGACATAAGGAGTATTGAGATTTAGGAAAATCTTTTTAATCGGTTTTCGGCTAGAAATTAGGTTGTCAAGAGGGGCAAAGTTCAACGATTTGACCTTTGAAAACTCTACCAAATGTTACAGGAAAAAAAGGCTGTCCCTGTCCATGTAAATAAGAAGAACATTAGATAAGTGAAAATGAGATTAGGATAAGCCGAGACTCGAACCTTGTAAGCAAGGTTCAGAAATAGAATGTTAGAAATCGGAATGTTAAAAAGGTCTATTGTTATATTCTATTATAAATAGTTAGATATTGTTTATATTTTAAAAAGAATCGATTGTTCATTCTTTTATAAAGCTGAATATTAAAAATGTCAGCTAAAAAGAATGAACAATACAAATTAAAAATAAATTGTTAAAAAATAGGTTAGATTAAAATAGGTTAGAGGATATGTTGGGAATTCTTTTTGTTGTAAAAAGCGTGTTTGGAAAAGCGTGTGCATAGCCACATGAATTGGTCACGTTTGAGAAACACACTTTTGACGTAATAGCAAAAGGGGGATTCTCAATATAGGAGCTAGAGTTAGTCAGTCTGCTAATCAGTGAGCAGAGATCAGGCGAGTCAGTAAGTTGGCAGTCAGTGATCAGCTGCCCCTTTGGAAGCGAAGGGTAGAAGATTAAACTATGTAGATACCAATGTGAATTCCTGACGTCATCAGCATTCAATTGGTCCAATGAATAAAGTACCATCATTGTGTTTTTGTAAAACTGTTGTCATGTGTCATCATTCAACACAGAAAAGGTAATGTGTTAATCATCTTATGATGAACACTGCGTAATCCTTCCAAGAATATGTGTCTCTCCTCCTCTCTATATGTGTTATAAGAAATATAAGAACTGTGCATCTATCACCCTATCACCCTCTCGCCTCGCTAATATATGTTTTAAGAATCCACAGAACTGTATAAATGTCTCTCCCCCTCATCATGGTTATATATATGTCCCTTCCATCTCTCTTCAATATGAGTCCCCTGCGTTAGTTAACAATTACATGTAATCAGATTCATGCAGATATTCTACGTGATTTATACTTGCATAATATTTGCATAAAAAGTTTGCAGTAAACACAAAATTGTTTCCATATATATTTATGTATATTTTTGTTTCTGTCTATATATCTATGAAAGTGAACGTGTCTGCGTTTCCCTCTGTCTGTGTATTTGTCGATCTGTGTGTGTACACAATAACTCTGTCAATTTTAAGTCTACAGACTCGAAATTTGATATACAGAGTACTGAGATTTGGGAAAATTAATGTGATTGGTTTTCGGCCAGAAATGTCGCTGTAAAGGGGTCAAAGTTCAACGATTTGACCTTTAAGAACTCTACCAAACTCCTCCGACAATTTTGGGTCTAAACACTTGAAATTTTAGATATAGGTTCCTTGGACATGGATCTAACTTAATAATTTGATTTGAGCCCAAAACAGTAAATGTTAAGGAGTAATAATAGGGGTCAAAGTTTTTGAAAAATTGACCTCTGCGGTCTCTACCAAATTATTCAGACAATTTCTCGTCTAAACATTTAAAATTTTACATAAAAGGTATTCAGAGATAGGGCAAGCTTTATAATCGGTTTGGGTCGAAAACTTTTAGTTACCAATATATAAATGTATGTATGTATGTATGTTTGCATGTCTGTCTAAAACTTTTGACAGAGTCGACGGATTTTACCAAGATCAGTAGCGTTTTATAGTCCGACCTTTCAGACAACAAATATCGAAAGATTGGCTAAAAACATTAATATCTTCACCTTCAACTAGGCACTTTTCTACAGGGTAGGGTCGCTTTTTTCGTCGATATTTTTGAAAGTCATCCTCTCCTTTCGATTGTCTAGCCTTAATTTAAAAAATTTCACTTCCGGTTTGGCGGTTGTCGTAACAGCAAAGACGTCAGGTTTTGTCCCCGTTCTTTTCCTCCTTCACGGTACGGGTTCGAGCCTGCCTTCCTACTACCACTTTTGTTTTGCTCAACAAACACATCCAAACACCTGGGTAATCTATAAAAGTGAACTTGTCTGTGTGTCTGGGTGTGTACATTTTCCTATGCAATAACTCTGTAAACTTGCAGTTTACAGACTCGAAATTTGATATACAGGGTAGTGAGATTTGGGAAAATCTTTGGGGTCGGTTTCTGGCCGGAAATTTGGCTGTGAATGGGTCAAAATTCAACGATTTGTACCTTTGAGAACACTACCAAACTCCTTCGCCAATTTTGTGTCTAAACACTTAGTTTTAGATATAGGATTTAACTTAATAACTTGATTTGAGCCCAAAACAATAAATGTTAAGGGGTCATAATAGGGGTCGAAGTTTTAAAATAATTGACCGCTTTTGTTTTTTCCTCAACATACACCTCCAAACACCCTGGCAACGCTGGGGCTGAAATGCTAGTATATATATATATATATATATATATATATATATATATATATATATAATATATATATATATATATATATATATATATATATATATACTAGCAAAAGTACCCGTCGTTGACTGGGTTCAAAAACACCCTACAGAAAATGGACTCTGATTTATGAAAGCATGATAGGTTATGAAAAGTTAGGGTTGTAAATTTGGGTTGAATTTGGGGGTATCAAAACCAAACCAAAATATGATGAAAGTAAAAATAAAATAGATAAACCCCATAATTTACTATACCATACCTGTTCACACTGAAACACTTATCACAATATTCTGTGGATCTATATTAAAAAAAAAACTTGTTCAACTTTGTGACATATTTCCATTCTATGGAGGTCAGGTGCGAACGAACACTCCATAATTTTATTATACCATACTTCTTCAAACTGAAAGATAATTATCAGAGTATACTTATGCAGATAAATATGAAAAATCTTTATTAAAGTTTGTGCCTATTTCCATTCTATAGAGGCCAGGTGCGAACGCAGACCCCACAATTTTATTATACCATCCCTATTTAAGTTAAAACATACTTATCAAAGTACTATTATGTACATCTATATCAAAAACACTTGTAAACGTTGTTTTTTTTAATTTTTAAATTTTTATTTCCATACTTTGTGGACCAGGCGCGAACGCAGACTCCACAATTTTAATGAACCACCGTTCTGCCAGATCAAACATACCCATTCCTGTGTCTCGATACATCTTCTATCATTATATGTAATCAGTTTTTTAAAATAGTCAACCATATAGGAGCCTATTCGTGATCACACACACACACACACACACACACACACACACACACACACACACACACACACACACACACACACACACACAGATTCAGCTTTATATTATTTATATATATATATATTAGGTTGGTGCAAAAATAATGTCGTCCTTTTATCAGATAAATATATACGTCGAAAACGACATTATTTTTGCGTCAACCTATATATGTGTGTGTGCTTATGTTCGATGTAAGTTAATAAACAGCATATTATTTATTTTTGAATGTTTCACATGTACCTACGATAATTTTGAAATAGTCGGAAGTCTAGCATTATAGTCAGTAAACGCACAAACTGAATAAACGTATATTAGTAATCTATGCACAAGTTTAATGTCATGTCAATCTCTTAAACTACAAGAAATTGCTCAAAAGTAAGTGTTCACGATTTTACAGGTTAATTGCGTTAATGTTAACTGTGTTCTGTTATCCTCTTTTGTAGAGTTTGAAGTTTAAAACTTGTGACCCAGTTTCGTAGCCCAGAACAGGGTACGTGGAGGAGGGAAATAAAAACAGTTGAAGGAGATTTGCTAAAAAGATATGAATGGGACAGAGAGGGGCGTAGTAATCGACTAGAGCTGGAAGCACTGTTTGAGTACGACAAAAGCTTTCAGATTTCAAGGTCTGGAAATAATCTAGCGGAGAGGAAAGGTCAAGAGGTGGCGTCAAAGAATAACAATTCTTTGTTATTTTGGTCTTTATTTTGGTCGTTATTTTGGTCGTTATTTTGGTCGTTAGGGTTGCGACTGATATTAAACTAGATAAACATTTAACAACTGTTTTCGTCATATATTTATGTTTATGTGTGTGGATGTATGTGTGTAAGTGTGTGTGTATATGTGTGAGTGTGTGTGTGTGAGTGTGTATGTGTGTGTATGTCTGTGTATGTGTGTGCATGTTTTTGTATGTGTGTGTGTATGTGTGTGAGTGTGTATGTGTTTGTATGTGTGTGAGTGTGTGAGTAGAGGGTACACTTAAGAAGAGAAATAGCTTCAAGATTTGAAAACATGGAAAAAAAGAAAAAACAATGAAATAATGGACTTCTTATGTGAATCGCGTTCTTCACTGACGTTCTATTGCATTATCAGCTTATTTATAATAATTTGAAAAAAGGTAATAATACAACGAAACGTGGGTGAAGGGCAAGAGCCGCACATTAATTTAATCAAAGCCGGGTAGCAGCCCCACGGTACTGTGTTCCACGCATAAACAGCTCTAGGGAAAAAAAGAAGAAAAAATGGATTTGTCGTTTAGTTTTAGGTATATATAGAGAGTGAGGGAAGTGGTTGACTGTTGTTGTAGCTAGATGGGTGTTAGTTGCAAACCTTTTACAGAAAGGGAACGATAGAACAACAACATGTACAAACTAGGTGTTTACATACAAACAAACATGTGTAAACTAGGTGTTTACACATAAACAGCTCCAGAAAAAAACTCTGTTTATGGATTTTTCGTTTAGTTCTAGGCATATATAGAAAGTAAGGAAGTGGTTGACAGTTGTTGTAGGTAGACGAGTGTTAGTTTGACAGAGAAGGAACGATGGAAATATGAAGTAGTGAAGCTAAAAGGTCCTCGACCACTAGATTTCGAAAACGGTTTTGTACCCAGTAAATAAAAACTGCAGTTGTATGTGTGTAGGTGTGCTTACATGATCATTTTGCAGAACACTAAACTGCATTTTATGACCGATTATATGTTAAAATATAGTTTTGATGAATTCCGTTTTTATCTTCTTTGGAGAAACATTTAAAGGTTGGTTGGTTGTTTTTGTTTTACGGCATATCAACCCTTTTCAGGTTATTTAATGCCGAATCCAAAGATTTCGAAGAAAATTTTTTTTAATAGAATATATTTGTTGCTTTCACGTCGGTTTCTATTTAACCCATAGTTGGGACCCTTACAGGTACTACCACTCCGGGTCAGAGTGGACCTGGGAGCAATGGTAGTTAAAGGGTGGCTCCACACTCCCCAAAACTTTTACCCTCTGCATGGTGGGGGGGGGCAGTCGGCGTATTCTAATGCTCCACCGCATGTTTTATTCTCCATCATTTCGACATACATTCTAATAAGAAGCCAGGATTGAAACTTGACCGCCTATGTAGCCAATAAAAGTTGGTATAAATATAATTCCTAATATATCTATACATCTATACATTTATGTATACGTGTGTATGGATGTATATACATAATTATTATACATTTCTTCTTTTATTCTAACATTGTTGGATACATATATGCATACATGTTTCAGCTGCGATCTCTTTCGAAGTCTAGCTTCCTCGGGTCATCGTTCCAACTGAACTCAAACAAATAGTTCCTATATGTACTAATATGTGCTATAATAACTTAAATTTAATTGCATACAAAAGGAGGCAAAAAATGAGTTGAGTTATGGAAATTCAAATACCTCTGATTTTTATAACATTTTAACAAAAATTATTTCACAATTCTCAATTGTTTTGCAGCATTTTAAAAGGGTTTTTACACTGCTTAATAAAAATCTCAGGTTTTTATTAAATTTAACAAATCGTCATGAGACACTTGATACTCCTGTTTAGTCTCGAAAGACAAAGGGTACTCCCTTGTTGGGGCAGCTGCGTGTAATTATGAGGCAAGGGTTGCGCAATCCCCCAACCAAAACTTTTCCTGAATCGTTACTGTTTGAGTCCAGTGGAAATGAGAAGTCCAGGACGACTGGAAACAATGCCGAGATAAGTGGAGAGCACATACAGCTCCTAAAATTCCCATTTAGTACTGCCCAGGATCAAAGTTGCTTAACTTCAATGATCCAGCGGGAACCGGTGTATCAACGTGAGTATACCGTATGAGACACTAATTACTCAAGATTTCCTGAATTTCAATTCCTTAAGACCTCTTAAGCTTTAGCCTTGAATTTTAGACATTTCATTGAATCAAAATCATTATTTTGCAAAACTATATAGTTTAATTTTCGTATGGCGACATTACAGTTTTGCAAAACTGTTTTGAGATAAGCACCTAAAAACAAAAGAAAACTAAGAACCTGATAATAATGTTCTAGTTAGGTGGATTATATTAAACAGTACAAGAAAATAGATCGATAAGTAATTTAAAAGTTTTCAGAACTTGAAGCATCAAAACGTTAACTAAAGTTATCAAGTTCGATAGCAAATTCATTGCATGGGCTAAGTCCAAAAATTTAGTGCACAAAGATAAAACGCCGGAAGTTGACTCGGTTTACCTAAATATCAAACGGAACGGAATTCAATAAACATGAAACGAAATACGAAATCATATGGAAATAATTCATTTCCAAAAATATTTTAGTTTAAACACTTCTTTT